>NC_141697.1:1230115720-1230448220 GCF_964263255.1 Lissotriton vulgaris
GTAGGAACATGGTCTCTTCCTCGTGGATAAACTGGGACCCCAGTAGGAACAAGGCCCCTCCTAGTGGATAGGCCATGCCCCCAGTAGGAACAAGGTTCCCTCCTCGTGGATAGACCAGGACCCCAGTAGGAACAAGGGGGACGATTCACAGAACTAACTTAAGACAAAATCCTAAACTTACTACTTTTGGTATTCACAGAAGTTAGGATTTTGTCTTAAGTTTGTCTTAAGACAAACTTAAGACAAAATCCTAACTTAAGTCTGTTTTAAGACAAAATCCTAACTTCTGTGAAAACCAAAAGTAGTACGTTTAGGATTTTGTCTTAAGTTAGTTCTGTGAATCTGGCCCTGAGTTCCCTCCTCGTGGATAAACCAGGACCCCAGTAGGATCAAGGCCCCTCCTCATGGATAGGCCAAGACCCCAGTAGGAATATGGCCCCTTCCTCGTTGATAGACCAGGACCTCGGGAGCGCAAGGGCTGCAGAGCCTGGCACTAGTCCACGATTGAGATACCAGTGCTTAATTTGAGCCGGTGCTTTCCAGTGCTCTGCACCAGCACTTAATTTGGGCACCGGCACATAACTGTCAAGCAAACAAGTATTTATTATCATTATATTTTTCCTTTCCTGACGTTTTTGGAGGGGTGACGCTCCTCCGTCATAGCATAAGGAGCAGCCGCTGTTAACAGGATGCGGTCCAGACCCTTTAGATGAGGCAGAGCACAGGGTTGCTTATGAGGGGAACTGACCTGCTAGTGCTCCAGACCCCCTAGAAGGGGTGGGCACAGGGCTGGTTGGAGGGGGGCTGACCTGCTAGTGCTCCAGACCCCCTAGAAGAGGTGGGGCACAAGGCTTGTTGGAGGGGGGAGTGACCTACTGGTGCTACAGACCCCCTAGAAGAGGTGGGGCACAAGGCTGGTTGGAGGGGGGCTGACCTGCTAGTGCTCCAGACCCCCTATAAGAGGTGGGGCACAAGGCTTATTGGAGGGGGAGCTGACCTGCTGGTGCTCCAGGCCCTCTAGAAGAGACATGGTATGGAGTTGTTTGAAAGGGGGAATGACCTGTTGGTGCGCCAGACCCTCTAGATGAGGCGGGGCACATGGCTGCTATGAGGGGGCTGACCTGCTCGCGGTCTAGACCCTCCAGAAGAGGAGGGGCATGGGTAACCCTGGGCGTAGTTCGTGTAGTAGCACTACGAATAGCTACGCAAACTGCACTTTGTACAACGAAAGCTAAGCGTAGCTACGCGTACTGTGCAAAATGCTGTTCACACTGATTGCACAGTGCTGGTTGCTTGTCTGCACTGTGCAATCATTGCAAATCGTATCCTTCACATAGCAAGCGGTTGTTTTCTGCCGCTCGAGTACATTTGTACTCGAGCGGCAGCTTTCTCAACGCGGACTGGTAGTTTCTCATCGCGACAGCTCACGAGCCTACGCGACCACTCGCAATGAGAAACCTGACCTCCCCGCGTTCACAATCTCATCAAGAGGTTTATTTTCCACTCTCACGATCGGCAACTTGATGTTGCTGATCGTGAACGAGGAAAAAGTCTCGCTGGGATGTTACTTGACGTTGAGAACCACGAGCAAGAAAAAAATGCCCAGTACGCTACGCGTTTTTGCACTGTATTACGGCAATTCGCGTAGCGCGTAGTTGTGCAAACTACGCGAGCACAGCATAGTCCTACACACTGGATTAGGCATTGGGCTGGTTGAAGGGGATACTGCCCTATACTGGTGCTCAAGATCCTCTGGGGGATGCAAGGGGCTGGTTAGAGGAGGGACAGACCTGCTGGTGCTCCAGACCCTCTAGATGAGGTGGGGGGACGGGGCTGGTTGGAGGGAGAAGTGACCTGCTGGTGCTTCAGACCCCCTAGAAGAGGTGGGGCACGGGGCTGGTTAGAGGAGGGACAGACCTGCTGGTGCTCCAGACCCTCTAGATGAGGTGGGGGGACGGGGCTGGTTGGAGGGAGAAGTGACCTGCTGGTGCTTCAGACCCCCTAGAAGAGGTGGGGCACGGGGCTGGTTAGAGGAGGGACAGACCTGCTGGTGCTCCAGACCCTCTAGATGAGGTGGGGGGACGGGGCTGGTTGGAGGGAGAAGTGACCTGCTGGTGCTTCAGACCCCCTAGAAGAGGTGGGGCACGGGGCTGGTTAGAGGAGGGACAGACCTGCTGGTGCTCCAGACCCTCTAGATGAGGTGGGGGGACGGGGCTGGTTGGAGGGAGAAGTGACCTGCTGTTGCTCCAGACCCCCTAGAAGAGGTGGGGCACTGGGCTGGTTAGAGGGGGAGTGACCTGCTGGTGCTTCAGACCCCCTAGAAGAGGTGGGGCACGGGGCTGGTAAGAGGGGGGAGTGACCTGCTGGTGCTTCAGACCCCCTAGAAGAGGTGGGGCACGGGGCTGGTTAGAGGGGGGAGTGACCTGCTGTTGCTCAAGACCCTCTAGATGAGGCGGGGTACAAGGCTGGCTGGACGGAGGGATGACTTGCTGGTTGTCCACAGCCTCTAGATGGTTGGAGGGGGTCTCCACCTTGATTTTCCCACAAATACTGCTTAGTGAAATGGCTATCAAGGGTCAAGGGGACAGAGGCAGGGACAGTGCTGCCAAGCAGATCCATGATATGAGGCATCTGTTGTGCTGTTCCTACTGATGCATCTCCTATGTGTGTGTAAAATGTCAGCATCTCAAGCAGACATTCAACTTGTTTGCTCTTGAGTCTGCCCCAGAGAGCAGTTGTCAAGAATGATGTCTTGCTGATGATGGCTTTGTGTGATTTGTGGTCATTTTCCGGTTTCATTCTAGCAAGTTTGCAGTGTCCGGAAATGCCAAGTGTTTTATCTGTCATGTGGTCACTCAAGTAAATGTGCAAGTCTCACCTCCTAAATGACAACAGTTCCTAAATCATCACAGTGCCTTGAAACCAGGAATATACCGAAGTGCTAGAAACATAGTGTTTACCATGAAAGGAGTTCGAAGAGTTTATTGGGATGGCAAAGACATCTCAAAGGTACGTCTACATTTATATACAATATACACATGCACATTCAGTGGCTGTCACTACTTTCTTTGTAACAACAATTGTTACTCTAGAAATATTTCATTCAGACTGTACTTCTGACTTCAATAAAGGTTTGCACAGTTCTCAAGGCTTTATATCCACTATTCCTTTTGTTTTTGTTTCTTTAAACTCTTGCTAACACTGTGGCCTTCATACAATTGACAAAGATTTAGAAAACAATAGTAGGTGAAACATCTGGTGAAAGAACATTTGCAGGAGATAAACTGCAAACAACGTTTGTGTCTTCCCTTGTCAAGATACATGTGAAAAAACATTCTTTTACACATTTTATAAAACAATGGTGGTAAACATTCAAAACTTCCCAACTCTACAAACTGTAACGCTTACCAACTTTGCCCATCATGGAGGCGATGCTTAAAACTTCTCCGACCCCTATGTAAATTTCATTAACTTTAATTCTCAGATGTATCTCATGAAAATATTTAGGGCTGTTGCAACATTTGTGTGTTTGAAATCCCATATGTCCATGCTCTTGCAGAAGAGAACTACATACATTTTCCAGTCGCAAACTTCTACATGCAAAACAATGATCTTTAGAAAGTTATCTGGATACAACTTTGGGGATGGGGAATACAAGGAAATTGTTAGAACAATGGGATACTGTTGCGTGCCTCGTTGTGCATTAACTGCTACGATTTGTTAACGTTCTGCGGTAGTCGTGAATATATCGAGGACATTAGTTTCCAGAGTAGTCTACCTGAGGGCACCTTCTTTCAGAGTGTGGCTCCTGAATGTCGAGTCCAGGATACTGTGGGACACTATATCGTGGTCAAGATATCAAGGGGATGATTGGTCAAAGAGAAGTATCTATAGACTTTCTATACCTAACTCCACAACTGTGAACCTTGAAGATATACATATATCACCAAGGTACGTAGATGTGGAGGTAAGAATAGTAAATCTTAACTTCCTTATATGCAGTTACCTTTCGATATTCTGTCTACGGCATTAGTGTGCTAAGCTACTCTTGCACTCAATATCCATGGGTACAATCGTCGTTTAATTCTCAGTAATGCTCTGGTTGTAAGAGGTGAGGTCCATATTTGTCTCATGATGGAGGAGCGGTGGTCAGACATGACTGGCAAACACCCTGTTAACACGCTTGTCAATAATAGTGTCATCTGTTCAGCCAAAGAAAGTGATTCATCGTGTGAAGGAAGGAAGTCCTAGCCTCCTAGAAGAACTGTTGTGACCTCTACAAGTCAAGCCGATAGAATTTTCTGGGGTCGAGACCTTGTGAAAAATCTCCCAGATATTCAGATGACATGCTTTGTCTGCACCAATAGATATTCTGAAGTGTTTTAATTATCAATAAGTAAATCTTAGGGCCTGGTTTAGATTTCGGTGGATGGGCTATTCAGTCACAATGGTGACGGGTATCCCGTCCACGAAATCTGAATCCCACAGGATACTATTAGATTTATATTTCGGCAGACAGGATATCTGTCCCAGGTGTTACGGAGTAACCCATCCACCAATAATCTAAATCAGACCCTTAGTCTGAGATGGACCTCAGCAACTCAATGCATTCATCAGCCAGCTATTTCCTGGGCATCGATAGGGAGGTGGGAAACCGACACATGATGGTTTTAGAGGTGACCCCTGAAAAAAGAGAACCATATTCCGCTACCGATGTGTCTTGTAGACAGCTCTTAGAAGCAATGTTATGGCTTGGTGACCAAGTAGCCTTATTACTTTAATAAATGGTTGTTTCCACCTTTGTCTGAGGCATCTCTTTGGGCCACCCATAGCTGCATGTCTGCTGCAGTCGACACAACTCCAGCCGCCCTTGCAAGCTGGCACTTTTTTCTGACTTTACCAGCTTCCGGACAAGGAACTTAGCTACTGCCCTTATCCAGCATGACCGGCTCTGGGCCGTGCACTGTAGTTCATTCACAAGGCCGTGCAGGTCCTTAAAGAGCCGATAATGAGGTATCCTCACCAAGGACCGCGGGATGTCCTGCTTTTCACAGAGCCCATCAAAATAGACCAAGATATAGTCCCGCAACTTCTCTTTGCTGGTGACGTCCTTCATGTCGCGCTGGAGGCAGGACATCGCTGCCCCAAAGAGGTTGTGAGGATCGCCTCGGTAACTGCTGCTCGTGTTGTGGCTTCGCCACGCCTCGTAGACTTTGCTGCTATAGTGCGTCCACACAAAAATGACCTTCCCCTTCTCCCTTTCCACTAGTTCTCTCTTGCTGTACAGCCATGGCAGGATGCCCATCTGGGCAACGCGGCCCACCTCCCAGAGATCCAGGATAACATTACAGCCCAGGCTGGTCCGCAGGAAGTCGGCAAAGGCGCAAATAGCGATCTTGTACTGCTCGGAATCGGGCGAATAAACCAACAGGATGGTGCGGCGCCAGAGAGGAGCTGTGGAGAAGACAGAATGGAGTAAGAAACAGCCAAAGTAGTCATCAAAAATCACACAATGTATGCTTTTAGGGACAGTGGGTTGCAATTAGTTCTGAAACAGAGAGGCGAAAATCAATGTATATGCGCGTTTGTAATCAGATATCGATTGTTCTCTTCAGTCATGTTAATTTCAAATGTCTTTTGCACATAGCCTGACCAGTATCGGAATAAATGATGGTTTTGTATTTTGAGAATGCAGATAATAAGATGATTTTGTGTTAAGTGTTTTATTATAGTGCAATGTCAGCCAATTCCAAGGTCTTTCGTACTTCTTGGGAGTCAGGGATGGTGGGTGGGCTGTAGACTGTTGTCTCTGTGTTTGCTGTTTACCAAATGGAACATCTTTCATGAGGCGACCCGGATCTTTTAATCTACCACTTTACCAGCATAAGGGCGATCAGCTGATCTATCCTTAGTGCTAGAAGGTTCTTCCAGAATGGGGAGGTGGATCTCACAACCCTACCTGAACCTGTGTGCTTGAGGGATCCACTAGTCTTTATTGTGGATGTTACTGGTAAGAACTACTGTCTTATCTTTAGGAGAGGGTTGCCTCTGTTTGAAGGTGCTTGTCTTTAAGTCTCCATCTTCATAACTTTCTCAAAGCTTGCTCCTGCACCACTATGCCTCTCATCCCAAACTCAATTGCTGTCCTTTGACTCTGCCCAACCAACTGTGAGTGCTTTCTAGGTTATTTTTGTGTGTCGCTTTGCGCTGCATCTCAACTTTGCTTTTTTAGGACTTCTATAATATTCCCAGGATGAAGTGATTGCCTTTGTGAAATGTATTACCATACACCGCGGGTGGGTCACCTTGTGCACACACGGCTGATGGCCTCCCAGCGTTGTATTAATTGCTCTGCACCTCACATATCTAACTCTCACCCTCCATCTGTGTGCCTTTGTTTTTGGCATCTTTTGACATGTCCTGGTCTTCTCCTGTAATATAAGGAAGAATGGAAACTCAGTCAGGAGAAGTGGAGGTGGACCGCGCAGCCTTGTAGTACGGCTGCTCTCTGGAAGTTAAGCGGGATGGCCCCTCTGTCCCTCTCCATGGTACCATAAGCCCCCACAGCCCCTGTGGTGCAGGGGGCCCCAAGCTCTGGGGGGCTCCCTCAGCAAAATTGGTAGGTGGTGGGCCAGGGAGAGGGGGCCCCCTCCATGTACTTCTCAAGGGGGGGCCTTCATGCTTCGTTACGCCTCTGCCATGCTACTTGCCTTCTTGTCCCGCTGGTGAGTTTTGTCCCCAAACACTGGTGCCACTGCCTTGTCCTGAGTTGGTTTAATCAAATATTTTATTTATGGGGTATAAACCCTCCGCTTTCTTGCTTACAGCGATGCCCCCATGCCTTAGCTACTCTCCTGTCGCTTCAGTGCCAACTTTTTTTTAATTCCCTGACAGCACCTGGCATGGTGTGGGCACTCCTCCAGTAAGGTGTTGCTGGGACAACGACCAGAAGAGACACTGCGAAGGCAGTTTAATCCCAGGTGTACATGTTCACTTGTTTCACTGTCACGAAAGGGAGGGGTGCGAAGAGCAGAGAAGAAGAGCGCTGGTGAGGTGGGAGGTCGTGGGGGCAGCGTGTAGTTGTAGAAGGAAAGATGAGGAAGGAAAGATCTGTACAATGACACAGGTACCTTCTCCATCTCCTGGGCCTGCTCCTCAGGTAAGTACTGCTTGAGCTTTCACTCCACCACTGAGTTGGTATATCATGGAAATAGAATGACCTCTCTCTATGTCCGAGGCTTCCTTCCAGGCCACGAAGAATAGCCGGCCGGGCCCTCTTAGAGGTGTAGAGAGGCTCGGGTCTCTTCCAGATATACAAGACTGAGTGACAATTCTAGCCTCAACAACTGGCAAAAAGTAATTGTTACTAAGTGTAACGCCATCTTTCTGAGCTCAGCATCACAATGTTGGTCAATGCAAAGGAACCTTTGTTCAGAGCGCTTTACAGGAGCACCCGTTGCGTTACAGGACTGGAAGATTAAGTGATTTGCCCAGAATCACAGGATGTTGGATGTCCTTGCCGAGACTCGAACCCGGTTTTCCAGATTTGAGGTCGACCGCCCTAGCCGTTAGGCCAACTTCTCTCCTTTCACTCTTGGAACCCAGCTTTCTGTCTATCACTCAATGCCTTGTCTATGCCTTTGACCCTCTGTAGGGCGGGCTCTGCTCCCCTTCGGCTTGGTTTGTGCTATTACCAGATACTCATATATCTATCTGTAAAGCAACAGAAACAAATCATACATACCCTTTTTTGCTTTCTGGATTTTGAGGTAGTTAAGGAGGACGAGAACAATCGTCAATAGAACCCCTGCCAACAGGCCAACCGCTATGAGCCCGTTCCGCCAGCGGGAAACTGGAAAACAGAGAGAGACGGCATGATTCTCCAACAGTGACTTTCACCAAACCACCCCCACCACCTGAGAGCACCCTCATTCTTGAGGTAGAGGCCCTTGTCCAATCAACTGTCACATTAACTCAATCAATCAAAGTATTTCAGTAAAATATGTCGCATGCACAGAACAATAAAAGAAAATATTCTACACAAAATTCATAACAAATTTGTCCAAAAGGTTAGAAAAGAGAAAAAAAGTACTTGATAATTAAGACCAAATTATGAATTTTTATAGTTAAATAATTAAAAAATAAAATAAACAAAATCTTTCTGCACATGACTAAAAGGATGTCCATTAATCGTAGACCATCTAAGAGTTCTTAGTAATACGATGCAAGATAAGGTTTATGTTGAAGCATTATCGGCTGCTTTTGGCGATATGTATGCTGAGTCCAGACCTTGACATTTAGACTCTCATTCTGACTTTTTGGGTAAATCTGATATCAGAAACAAACAGTGTCTAATCTGGACAGAGCAGTGCAAGGAGATATGCTTAGAAAGTGGAAATGTGGGGTCATCCAGACTGATTGTTCCAAAGCCCCAAGTTACCCCTTATTCAGACGACTCTGAAGTGTGTGACGTTTCATCTGCTGGGGTCACACCACAAGGTGCCATAACACATTTATCCTGATTAAATTATTAAAGAGTAAAATGCCCTGACTGGGAAAGGCCCCATTACCACTGAACCCTAGCGTCTCTGAGTCAGGCTTCACCCCGCCTTTTGAGAATAGGACTAGAAAGAATCATCTTAATCTTGAGGAGCAACTGAGAAGCGGATAACCATCTCTGGACATTAGTCCCAGATCACAGATCGTCCTTTTAGCCCACTCAATCGCCTCCTGAAACATTTTGGCATTTTTTTCAGCCTCCGTCAACCTCATAAATGGGCTGATTTACAAGAGAGTTACGCATCTGTAAAGATGCGTCACTTTCCCTGCGCCACCATTAGAAAGCCTTTCTCCACTATGGATGCGCCGTATGTACAATACGGTGCACCATGGCGCAAGGATTGACAGATGCGTCAGAAATTGTGACGCATCTGTATATGCAAAAGTCACGGCCGTCGCCGACTGGATGAAGGACAGCAGACTGAAGCTGAATTCAGACAAGACGGAGGTCCTCTTCCTCTGACCCACCCCGTCAGCCTGGGACGACTCCTGGTGGCCCACATCTCTAGGCTCAGCCCCTGAACCCACTGACCACGTACGCAACCTGGGGTTCATCCTCGACTCCGTCCTTTCCATGACCAAGCAAGTCAACGCCATCTCCGCGTCCTGCTTCAACACCCTCCGAATGCTCCGCAGGGTCTTCGAATGGATCCCTCCCGACACGAGAAAAACCGTCACCCAGGCCCTCATCACCACCAGACTCGACTACGGGAACGCCCTCTACTCAAGAACAACAACCAAGCTCCTGAGATGACTACAACGAATCCAGAACGCCTCGGCACGAATGATCCTCGACGTCCCCCGATGCAGCCACATCACACCCCACCTAAAAGGCCTACACTGACTCCCCGTCAACAAGAAGATCACCTTCAAACTCCTCTTCCACGCACACAAAACACTACACAACACCGGACCAGCATATCTCAACAACAGACTCAGCTTCCACACCCCCACCCGCAGCCTTCGCTCTGCCAACCTCGCCTCAGTTCCTCGTATCCGAAAAACCACCGCCGGCGGCAGATCCTTCTCCTACCTGGCCGCCAAGACCTGGCATGCTCTCCCTACCAGCCTACGACAGACCCAGGAACTGCTGGCCTTCAGAAGACTTCTCAAGACCTGGCTCTTCGATCAGTACCCCCCCACGGGTATGTAGCGCACTTTAGAAATGCAATGATTGATTGATTGATTGATTGATTGAAGTCATTGCAGATTAAGTAAACCATTTGCTATTACTGAATGTTTTTTGTTTTTTTTAATTTGAAAACTTTTGTATTAAGGGAAACATGAGCGATACATGATAGTAGCACAGATCATCTTCATGCCAAGAAACAAAGCACGCCCAACACAAAGAAAATCACAAGTCATGGCAGAACTATGTGAAAGTCACTGGAAGAGCCGCGAGGCAGGTGGGGGGCCCGTCCAATAGGGTGCATTCCCACATCTCTTGTGAGGGTCTAGGAAGCAATACAGCTTTTCCCTTCTGAATTGAGTCGTTTTCAAGTGATATGCTTCTTAAAACTGAATGCGAGTTAGGAAAAAAGAGTCTTGTTTTAATGGTGAATTACCTTGCAGGCAGTGCTTAATTTAATTTGTTCTGGTGTTTGCCGGTGCTTAGCAATGGGACTTATTTGTAAACACTGGCACTTCTTTATGACAGTCTACCACATGGTGGTGATCTCGGTATGTTTATGAGCACACCTATCCAATAAATTAAAAATATATAAAAGATGTGTCCAGACCATGTTTACAACATTAGTGGACCGGGAATTGCGTTTGGTAGTGCTAAAGTTGCCATCTGGACGGTTTTATTGCTGAATGACAAGTATGTCCCTGTCGGTAGAAAAATTAGGAAAACCACATAAAGCCAGTATCTCCACCCCTTATCAGTACATACTTTAAGTGGTACATATAATAAGAAACACTTTAAAATAGGTTCCACGGCTGCTTAATGATCTCTAATGGATAATTAAAGTAAACAAAGAAAGAAATACCATGTTAAAAATTAATAGAGGTTAAACTTATTTCATATAACGTTCTATTAATGAATCATGTCCGGGCCTTTGCAGAATCTTAAAACCTGAACTGGTGGCCAGTATTTTTCTGTGAGAAAGATGGCAACCCTAGGCCCGGCTGGTAGTGATGGTGGGTAGTGCCAACCCAAGTTACTTCCTGAGGAATACTTTGGCCCTGGCCCTTACATTTCTGAAACATAAGCACAGCTAGCAGGTTGAAAGCATCAAAGCAAGAGTACAAGGTGAAGAAGCAAATATGGTGGATGGTTGGAGTTCAGGGCTAGAGTGGCAGAGGCAGCACAAGCAACTTGGTCTGTCTTTCTATATGGACTTTGTCTATGCTCATCCATTCAAATTGGGCTGGCCAGGCAGTTCTACACTTGGATAGAGTAGGATATTACCTACTAAACTCACCAAATGTTGGTTATAAAATAACGAGAATCAGGGTATCAACCACATTGGCATCTTTCAATCTGTCTGACTAAAAACATTTTACATCACCATGAATTGTAGTAAGTTTAGGCAAGCTCATCTACACCAAAATCAAGAAGGGTCGTGAGTGGCCAGACCTTCTGTGAGGCCGGTACACCTGGGGCAGAGTCACTCGCCTGAGATAGTCTCCATCCTGTTGTATTGACCCTTCCACTTCATCATTGAGGCGGTATCTCACAGACGCAGACCGGCCTCTTTCAATGACGGACACTTCCACCAAGGCCACAAAATCTGAAACACTCACGGGCCAAGGCCTTTTCCCAGGTCCTGCCAAGCATTTCCAGAATTTTCTATCCACCGACAGATCTCTGATATGAATAAAGCTATTTGAAGAGTGTAGTGTGACTGCTCAGAATACTAAGTACAACCTACAGTGTATTCCACCCAAATTAACCCCTTTAATTCACCCCTGTACACAACAAAGGAGGACATTCTGGGCAGAGTAAAATAGCTCTCTATGACCAACGCAGTACTCACTGTCTGGACAGATGACCTCCCTTGCTGCAAAACGGACATCTGACCGCCAAACCTGGACATGTAAAAAGGGGTAGCACAAATGAGAGCAATGTTAGTGCCCATTACTGTTCCGCATTTAAGACGTCTCCACTCAAGAAAGGCATGTACCCTAGAAATATACTAATCTATAAACAAAACAAAACCCTGCCTAGAAACAAATATAAACAATGAATTAAATCATATATGGAAAAGCGCAAAAAGTCACAATACAGCCCACACTGTAAGTATTCCCGTAAGTCTCATAGTGGAATCTTTCTCATGAGAATGAGCATGTCAAATGTATTCATTTTTGTTAACACGTAAAATAGTGTATTCGTTTTTAGACAATCTTAGCATAATAAAAAGCTCCACAATACAATACATGCATAGAAGAATGAAAACATCTCTGGTAATTTTTCATACTTTTGGGGTGCGTACCCACCACCCCAAAAAATAAGTTAATGAAAAAAGCCAATACAAATTATTACTACTTTTTTGGAACTGGACTCTTAAAATATAAAGTGAAAACAAAAAAGAGCCCACAATGTCTTAAGAAGCTGGAGAACTTCTGTATTCAGGACAGACTTAATGCTTAACTTATTTGATTTTGCTTTCTGAGACGTTGAGTACTACACTCCAGATTCATAAACCTAAACTCATTAACAAATCTTGCGTCACTTATTCTGCCAACTTCCGGATGTTTTTTTGTAAATTTCACTAATTTAAAAGTGTCATGATGTTTGTAAAAGACAGGCGTAAAATCTCTCAGTAAGTACACTTTACTCCAAGCTAAATTATATCAACTTTACACAATTCTACATGCAAAACTTTAATTCCACCCATCGCTAGTATCACAAACTGACATATGAAAACTTTCGGAACTGTCTGATATTGCCACTTTTAAGTAACAATCGGACATCGTAGTCCTGAATTAATGGCAAATGTATTTAAAGTTCTAAGTCTGAGAGACAGTTTCCACATCACATTAGGAACATCAGAAAACCTAGCTAGGGATGGGACTTGATGAAATGCATTGTGGAGCGCAGTGAAGTGTGTGGAAGTTGGAGATAGGGTAACTGATGGCAGGGGTATAGCTTCAGGGGGGGTTTGGGGTGTTAATACTGTCTAATAAATGCATTTTGTGATAAATAGTTTGGGTGCAGGAACTTTTAGTTGTGTATTGTGAGATGTCATTTGGATTTCACCAGGAATGTATACATAAACACAGACAAAAATGCACACACACTCTCTCTCTCTCTGTTTTGAAAGTCCTCAAAAATATTGGTTATTTCATAAAATATTGTGCTTTCTCTCTTAGTGCTTCTACCAATCTGCATTCCTCTCCCTTTCCACTGCCCCTTTGGCCCCTCTAATGTGCCCTACTTTTTGTTTAAAGTATTTAAACATTATATGCCAGTCTGATTGTTGAAAAATCAGAAGCTCCATCTTCCCAACAAATCTTACTCATCAAGCTATGCCCCTGAGGATGGACTCACCAAAACACAACTTTCGAGAAACTGAAAGGGCAGAATCAACTCCATCTTCTCTGGGCTCAAACCATTTGCCTATTAAAAAAGAAAGTTAGAATTTCAAACAATAGTTTTGGCCACATATGTTTTGAAAAAGATTACAAATTCTGTATCTGATAGTGCTACACATGATATAAGTTACTTAGTTACACAGAGGGTGAAATAAGGCTTTAGTTGAAAAATATGTCTCTATCCCAGCCCAAATTAAGATTAATGAGGACTCATAGGAGCACGCAGCCTTTATTATTCATGCTCAATAGCGCCCAATATCTTCAAAAGAATTTGCACACCCTAATTTAATTTTGGACGGGACACAACAGGCCACCATCAAATTCTTCATTTTCAACATTCGAAGACGCTAAGCTCAAGTGATACAACTACAATGGATCTCAAAGTTCCTTTCTCCAGGAAACTAAAGATGCCCATAGAATACATCAATATTTCTGGTTTTATTGACTCAACAGACAGTTTGCAGCTTCAGATAACAAGAATCTAGAAATGAGTAGGACAAATGAGTGTGAAAACATATCCATTTGAATATTTTAGGACTATAGTCCTTAAAAGGATTCAGAAGGAGGTCCAATCTGCAACCAACAAGAGCTAACCAGCTCTCAACACATAAAATACAGAATGATTATGTAGTTGGAGTCAAAAGCCAAACATGGCAAGTCATTAATGACACAAAAACCCATGACTTTGACACAAAACCCATAACAAAAGAGAGATTTCCTGAATGAGTTGTGTTTCAAGAGGACGACAGAGCTTCTAAAGATGCAGAGCTCACAGAGAAGTTTTGAGTATGGTTCTGCTACATCTGTAAGAACCCTACAGACATTGTGACCCATTGCAAATTCCCTTGATCATCAACAGACATGCGTACCTCTCGACATATTCAACATTACGTACAAACTGCTTGGTGCTCTAAAAAAGGAGTCCATATTACTATGCATGTAACAAAGTTTGCTCTCTGCACACCAAGTAGGCAATGCAAGCGTTCTTCTGGTCTACGTCACTCTCTCAACCCCCTTCTCTTGAGGCAATTCCTTCAACTTGCAAAACCTTCTCCTCGCTTACCGAAGAGATGGTGTAAACGGGCCCGGCTTGACGACATTGCCCGTCCTGGCTCTTCCTGCAGGTTGTAGCACCGAAGGATGCCGAGGCATTAAGGCTGTAGCGGAAGGTCAGCACTGTGTGGAGCAGTTGCACCTTTGCCGCGACGGTCCAGTCTGGATCTAGGATAGAAACCATAGCAACAATAGCACCAGACTCCATCCTTCTTACCCTGAGGGTTGGGTATCGGAAGAGCACGGGGAAGGAAGGCGCTCACCGTTGTAAGAACTACATTTGAAATAGTGCTTGGGTTTTTGAAGAGCTATTACAATTAGCCAAATTACACAAACTGGTACAAGTCCAAATTATATAGCATGTATATTTCTGTCTACCATTTACCACTGAAAACCATTCAACTCTTAGGATCACAATCAAAGGCATCAATGAATATGGGGACATCACACAACAACCTCATGACCTTTGGAGAAGTCAAAATTACACAAATATCTGCTATTGACCTTATTGTTCCACTAAAAACTAGGCTTTGGCATAATTTCAATTACACAAGAGTAATCGGATTAATTTAGGTAATTCCGCGTTACTGTTGGACTCAAAGTAAGTGATAATTATGTAATTACTTCTGGTTGCATAATTTGGGATTAAAAATCCTACCCCAAGAGCACATTCAGTGGGTGTGAGTTCTAATTGTCTTTTGCGTATAAGCACTATTTCATAGCACAAAAACTGCATCCTGACATCCATTTCGGATACAAGGGTGCATTTAGAGCTACGAAAATAGCACTTAATGCCAGGAGTAAACTGGGGGAAAATCCTAGCCAGGAGCACATTTAGCAAGTGGTGACTAATCTTGTTCTGTTTCATTTGGCACTATTTTTAAGAGCAGAAATGCATCCTAGGGTCTATTTTGGACATGAGGGGACATTTTTGTGCTAAAAGGAGAACAAGTCTTCTCACCTACTTCTGCATAATCTCCTGGAATTCTTAGGTAATTTTGCGTGGTTACGCTACATAGAATTAGGCGAGTTATGCCCACCCCTCCTTAAAACGTGTCAAATAGCTGGTGTGAAAGTGCTTTGTTCCATGTTTCAATAGTGAAATGTGTGCACCACAAGGTTTATGGATTGCTGTTGAAATTATCACATAGAAGATGATATTGTCTTGATGTGTGGTTGGTTACATTGCACCTGCCCCAAAAAGAACTTTCACACAAAGTGCATCTCATTTCTAGGATTTGTAACGGGAGACATTGTTTTAAATTAATTTACGAAAATGTTATTGGTGCTCTGAAAACTCGCAAACATGTTCCCAGAGGCCAAAAAGTTTGGCCTGTGATGTGTTTGAGGGCCGCATTAATGCCAGTGGGGTGGCGGGCACGTGTGGAGGTTGGGGGGTACTGGCCGTAAGGTAGGCGTAGGGGAAGTGAAAGATATACATATAGGGGCAGATTTACAATAAGTGGCGCAGCCCTGCATATCAGCAAGGATGCGCCAGTAATTGTGCGCCGCAGCTCCGCCACCCATGATGCGCCGCATTTACAATGCGGCGCACCATGGGGCAAAAACGGCACAGATGCGTGACGCATCTGTGCCGTAAAAGTGGCGCATTGCTGGAGTTGCTTTGCAAGCACGAAGCAGCTCCAGCAATGCTCTGGGGGGCCCTATCTGTACCATGCTGCGTCAATCCTTACGCCTGCTTCAAGCAGGCGCAGGGTTTTAACGCAGCATGGGCCCAAAAGTGACTGAGTGAAATCTTGTAGATTTTACTCAGCCACTTTTGGGAGGAGTTCCTGCGCCGGAACGCCTCCCCCTGCGATGGTACGCCTCTTCTGGCAGAGGTCTTTACAACGTGGCGCATCTCCCAAATGCATCACGTTGTAAATACCCCCCACCATGGCGCATCTTTTACGCCACCGCTGCGTCACAAAAGTGATGGAACGGCGGCGTAAAAGCGGCGCAAGGGGCTTGTAAATCTGCCACATGGTGGCTGGATTGAACAATGTGAAACCAAAAAACTGGGGTTATCCCGGTTTCCCCACTTTTCCAAATTGTGCGATTGTGGGCAATTGTTTAATTTTACATTCCTCCTTTTTCTTCATCAATACATATAGGATGACCTCGAAATACTAAATACATGATTTCAGGGTGTGCACTGTACAAAACCTGCTCCTGTGTGTTAAACTATCATTTTGTTCATGTATAATTGGAACTCAGGCCACCCAAAAAGTGCATATAACAACTGACTTGCCTCTTTAGTTCACTATTGGTGATGTTTTAGGAGGAAGAATTCATGTTTCTAAATTAGTGTTTGTAATGCTGTTCAGTGCACTGATATAATTAATTATACTAAGGTGAAAAGGCTCTGCATCTTAATTAAATACACTTTTTGAATTTTGAAGAGACTAATAATTTCCTTGAAATAAATCATTGCCTGTCTATTTTTTTATTGTTAGTGTCTAAAGTACTTAAGTAAACTTCCGCCAATTCCTCCTGTTAATCAGGGAGCTGCATGTAAAGACCAGGCGGGCCACATGCGGCCCCCGGGCCGTACTTTGAGTATCCATGCTCTAACACCTGCAGGATGATTCTTGCTATTTGGTTACATAGATGTGCTGGACATCTAACCTGGGCTTCTATTGGAATTCTATAACGCATATTAGCAAGCCCATTATCGCCGTTTTAGTGGCAGTTTCCTGCTGCTAAAACGGCGATAATTTTAACGAGGTTCTTCCTAATATGCCCCCAAATGTGTGAGTGTAGAGCATTGTTCCCACGCACAAAACACTGGAGAAGCACAGCATCCGCTTCTAATAATTAGAGAGTAAAGATAAAAAATACAACCATGCAGAAACCACAGTGGCCACAAACCACATTAGATTTAGTTCCAAACAAGCATTTGTGAGGAAACAATTCAACTTTTTCTAAATTACAATTAACTGGTATTCAAAACATATAAAAGTATTACGTTGAAAAGATGACATCTTTCAAAAAGTTGTAATCCTATATTTTACGCCTCTCACAAAATGCACATCCAGATGTCCTAGTGGTTTTGAAAAAGATATAGCATGTTTTATATCCGATATTTCTCTTCATGTATGTTTATAGTATTTATGAAGTTATCTATTATTAGGGGTGGGTGGAATTTGCGTAGCTGCGCTCCGCAAAGCTCAGCAAAACGGTTAAAAAATCACTTTGAGCACACAGAGATTTGCGGAATTGCTTGTTCCGCCCGTTCATGATGCTTTTTTCCTGTTCTCGAACGCTGTTTGCGTGCTGGGGAAAATATCTTGCGAACACGCATTTTGAAAGTGCGAACAAGAAAAAAATTCTGCGAAGCCACGGATCGCAGAATGTTTGCCAATTCCGCGTTCTCCGCGGAACGCAAAATTACCCAAATTCTGTGAGCCTACCTATTATATGAGATAAAGTACCCTCAGATGTAGGTAATGAGAATATTGCAAGGCAGCTCTGAATTCCATGACCTTACAGGTCTGCTCAACCTGTGGCCTCTTGTGCCTGTATGGTCATGGGCCTCTCAGAGTGTGTGCCGCATCCTGATTACGTACACTTAAGGTCACTGTATGGCGCACATGTTATTCTCTTGTGTAATTCCTTTTGTTTATTCTTGACTACGCCTTTGTATGATGTTTTGATATGATGCCTATGAAAACACAACATCTTCTGTTATGGGTTATTTATCTTTCAAGTGGACACTAATGTTGTACAGTCAAAACAAAGAGGCAGAAAATGCTTTTTAACACTTAGGGCCTGATGTAGGTGGCAAATACCGGTCGGAAACGGCCGGAGATGTAGGGGGCCAGATTTTACAGATTCTGTAAATTTACCGAATCAGTAAATTTACAGAATCTGTAAAATACCGAATCGGTATTTTTACCGATTCGGTAATTCCCAGATGTAGGTGGGACTCTTCTGAGTCCCAAAGGCCCTACGAATTCGGTATTTTACCACCCAATCCAATTGGGTGTTAAAATACCGAATTCAGGTGTGCATGCACATGTGTGCATGCACACCTAGCCATGTGACAGACAGACATGCCGTTAGGGCATGTCTGTGTGCCACATGGCGCACATGCCTATTTTTGGGGTGCCAGAGAGTGTCAAAGTGACACCCCCTGCACCCTTGCAAAATTCGGTATTTACCGATTCTGTAATTACAGAATCGGTATTGCCCATTGATTCCTATGGGCTTTAAGGCCCATAGGAATCAATGGGCAATACCGATTCGGTATTTACAGATTCGGTAAATACCGAATCTTAACGATTCGGTATTTACAGAATCTGTAATACCTACACCTCCCCCTTCATATTTACCGAGTCTTAAATACCGAATCGGAATGAATCGGTATTTAAGAGTAGGTAAATAGGAATTACCTACATCTGCCCCTAATTTCTTTACATTTGTTTTTAGGACACTTTTGCAACTTTGCCGCCATCAGGAGGTTTTGGTCCCCAGACTCTGAGAAGTTGGCAATCAAGGTTGTATTGAGCACCCCTCTGCAAACCAGGAAATTTAACAAATCTGGGCCCGATTCACAAAAGTAATCTGATACAAAATCCTAACTTTGCAACTTTTGGTATTCACAAAAGGCATTTAGGAGCAGTAAAGCTAGGATTTTGTCTTAAGTTTCTCTGAAGTTTTAATCTTAAAACAAAATCCTAAATTAAGTTAAACTTAAGTTAGGTTTTTGTCTTAAGACCAAAATTTAAGACAAACTTAAGACAAAATCATAACTTAAGTTTAACTTGAGTGTAACTTAAGGTAGGATTTTGCCTTAAGGTAACAACTTAAGACACACGTAAGACAAAATCCTAACTTAAGTTTAACTTAAGTTTAACTTAAGTTTGGATTTTGTCTGAGGACCAAAACTTAAGACAAACTTAAAACAAAAACCCTGACTTTACTACACCTGAATGCCTTTTGTGAATACCGAAAGTCGTAACGTTAGGATTTTGTCTCAGATTACTTTTGTGAATCGGGCCCTCTGTGTCATCTCTGTGGTGACATCTTCCTCACATTTGCAGCTCCACATTGTGCTACGACTGATTTACTAGATTCATAACACAAACATGTCTAAATTGTGGTTGTTGCTGATCAGAAACCACATAATAGGACTATTGCGCGGGACCGTTCTGGAGTGTTTAATGTTAACAAGTAATGTTCTTGGAGTTTGCCTTACCTCCTGTGTGTGGGCACTCCACGTGGCTGCTGGCTCCCAAGGAAAACTGCAATGAAAGAAAGCGCATAGAAACATCAGGTACGCTACATAACAGCTGCAGCCTTTGAGTGATGCATTTACACATCATAGTGGTGTTTTATCGCTTACAATGCACGCGTATCATGACTATCATCTCAGCCATCCATTCCTTTAACCGTGTTCCGTGCACCCCTAAGGGCACACCACAACACTTTACACACTATGATGACAGCCCAGAGGCCCTGAGGTGTGACTTGACATGAAGCGTTCAGGAGGGCTAAAAGACGTTACGTCTGGCATGTTATAGGGCCTGAGGGGTTACTCCATCGCAAATGTGATGAATACCGCAGGAGCATAATTACAAGTGCATTATATCCTATGGCACTTGTAATAAAGAGGACGGGATAGTCGTCATGTTTGTGACGGTGCAACCCGTCTGCCAAATTCTAGGGCCCGTAGTCTGGTTCTAGGTAAAATCAAGTTGCTACTCACAGCATGGTTTCCATCCAACACCAACCTCACAACAAGAAAGTCTAATCTTAATAAAGTACTCACACTTAAGACACAACAAACAGTTCTCAGTTCACACACAACACCATAATGACATTGCACTTCCTCAGTAGAGTGTGTTCCTCCACCTGCCACTCATGCGGCTATATTACCCATGGAAACTAGACACCCCACAGCTCTCCGCGTGTTCTTTATCAGGATCTCTTATAACTGCTGCTCAAAATCAGAGCACAGAGCAAGAGGCTTAAACCATGTAAATGAACATCTACTTTTAAGTAGGTGTCACATGTTTGCCTATGAAATTATGCAAAGTTCCGGATGTTTGTTGTTCAAGAGGTTAAAAAGTTTGGCAATTTTCCTTTAACCACAAATGTTTTTTACTCCTCAGATCAAGATACTTTCCATGCTCCTGGAGCCCATCCAAGCCAAACAGAAGCAGCAAAATGTTTTTTGTGACATAATTCCTTAGAGTAGAAAGTATGCAAAATCAAGGTTAACATTTATGTGGCATCTTTGAGGAGAAGAGAGTTAACTCTATTCTGCCACGGGTTTATCTATTTTTACTGCCTTAAATAACTATATTTGAAACATACATTCTCTCAAATGTCACTATTGTGTGCACATGGGTGCCCTGAATGAAGAAAACATTTTCCAGCTTTGCAAAGATGTTAATCTTTCCACAGACATTCACAAGTGGAGCAAAACAACACCTGAAACTTTCACACCCCAACTTTTAGGTTTAGCATTTTCAATGCTCTGAATAGTATTGAAATTTATATTATTGTCATTTTAAACACGATTCTGCTGTTCTGCATTTCGTGGGGGGTTTTATCCATTGCAAAATGCAGTCGTTGGGCGTTGAATGCATTTATTGTCAGGAATTTCTTCCAGTTTGCTTTGCATATTGCTCATCATGTCGTTGAATTTGAATGGCACCGCAAATCTAACTCTCTCGTGTAAATTTTGTGGATGTATTGTTCTTTAAAGGTCCTAACTGTCATCTTGCAGTCTTTTTGTCCACACCTCTTGTCAGTTCAGTAAAGTTCTTGACAAACTGAAAAGATCAGTAACAGTCAACATTTCGTTGACTTACCTTGAAGCAGAGTCGCGGATTCCTGTCCACACTGTCAATGCTGTAGACCTGTAGCGTAGAAGATGACAAAGAGACACCCGCTGTGAGATATCCCAAAAATAGAACACAGTCAACTGGGCTCAGGTGGAAGAGCGACTTGACACACACACATCAAAATCAAATCTCTCTCTTATTATTTTATCTTCTTGGTAAATACCCATAACTTGCCCCTAGTAAAGTAGTTCAGAGACTGCCTAGATATATACACTGGCTTACAAAGCTGAAATTGATGGATATTAAATTGCAGCACTGAAAAAGCCATACAGCCGACTAGTTAAGCAACCTATACAACAATAACTGACCCCTCTAAAGGACGCTTGCATTGTTGGTGGTTGTGTTGTCTCAGGGTGGAGTTAAGACTCTTAGGTATATTAACTTATGAATATATGGTCCCCTTGTTAGTAGAAGCCATCCTCCTGAGCACTGTCCCCGAAGCTGAAACTAGTGTCTGAAGTACCAAAGAACCTTATGGAAACAAGGCACGCTATTGAGCGGGTGGGTGGGGTGGACGGGGAAGGAGCTGCGGAGTCCTAGCGATTGAAGAGAAGTCATAGGGGTGGGCAGGAGACACGAAAGGAGTGTTGGTAGATGGAGGAAACCCAATGATGAGTCCTAGGAAATGAACAAAAAGACACTTGATTTCAGGAACGGTGATTAGACAGGACAATCGGTGCCTAAAACAGAGCATGCGACGAGTTCTGGCAGTCAAATAAAGATACAGGGTAGTTGGGTAGTGATGAAAGGTGGCGTCATTTGTTACTACACGGAAGTCACTACAATGAGTGGAGAATGTTGAGATTTTGAATATTGGTCATCTTGTGTGCGGCTGGAAGTAATGAACCCAGGGTGCCAGCCAGCTCGTGGTACCTCGCAGTGATGCGGACCAATGTTCAGCCATATGCAGGTGTCCGAGAGGCTTAGTAACTGCATGTTGGCTGCATTGCCTCTTACAGTAGGCGACGTTGTCGGTGAGCAGTGGCTGTCAACATACGTATGCAACCATGTTACCTAATCCATGTCTCACAAGCTCAGTGACCACTTTTATGGGAAACTCTGGCTGTCGTAGCTGTCCAAGTGTAAGCAGGAGGATTGAAGATTTGGGTAACGGATGCTTGCTGGCACCTAGCATGGAGGTATTTGAGAATGCCTAGAGTGGGCCAGATTGGGCTGGGTCCATGGTGCTCTGGCAGTGACCACTGAAGGCATGCGGTGTCCTTAAATATGTAAAATTTATGTGGGTACCTTGCGTAGCTCGCCCTTCATAGAGTGGTAGGTGTTGGTGTTACTGGGAATTTGCGGTGTCTCCGCATGAATTGTGGCCACTTTGAAAGTACAGAAGGATTCGCCTTTGAAGAGAACCACACAGGCATCAGTCTCTTACGTCGCGCTGGCGTACGTTACCTGTAATGGGGTACTGGTGCAGGCCCACACAGAAGTCAGTCCCTTATGTTGCCCTGGCGTACGCTACCTGTGATGGGGTACTGGTGCGGGCCTACACAGACGTAGGTCCCTTAATTAGCGCTGGCGTACGTAACCTGCGGTGGGGTACTGGTGCGGGCCCACACAGACGTCAGTCCCTTAATTAGCGCTGGCGTACGTAACCTGCGGTGGGGTACTGGTGCGAGCCCACACAGACGTCAGTCCCTTACGTAGCGCTGGCGTACATAACCTGTGATGGAGTACTGGGGCGGGTCATCAAAGATGTCAGTCCCTTATGTAGCGCTGGCGTACGTAACCTGTGATGGGGTACTGGTGCGGGCCCACACCGACATCAGTCCCTTACATAGCGCTGGCGTACGTTACCTGTGATGGGGTACTGGTGCAGGTCCACACAGACATCAGTCCCTTACGTAGAGCTGGCTTACCTAACCTGTGATTGGGTACTGGTGCGGGCCCACACAGACGTCAGTCCCTTAATTAGCGCTGGCGTACATAACCTGTGATGGGGTACTGGTGCAGGCCCACACAGATGTCAGTCCCTTAGGTAGAGCTGGCGTACGTAACCTGCGGTGGGGTACTGGTGCGGGCCCACACAGACATCAGTCCCTTAATTAGCGCTGGCGTACGTAACCTGTGATGGGGTACTGGTGCGGGCCCACACAGACGTCAGTCCCTTAATTAGCGCTGGCGTACATAACCTGTGATGGGGTACTGGTGCAGGCCCACACAGACATCAGTCCCTTACGTAGCACTGGCGTACGTAACCTGTGATGGGGTACTGGTGCGAGCCCACACAGACATCAGTCCCTTAATTAGCGCTGGCGTACGTAACCTGTGATGGGGTACTGGTGCGGGCCCACACAGACGTCAGTCCCTTACGTAGCGCTGGCGTACGTTACCTGTGATGGGGTACTGGTGCAGGTCCACACAGGCATCAGTCCCTTTCATAGCGCTGGCGTACGTAACCTGTGATGGGGTACTGGTGCAGGCCCACACAGACGTCAGTCCCTTAATTAGCGCTGGCGTACCAAACCTGTGATGGGGTACTGGTGCGGGCCCACACAGATGTCAGTCCCTTAATTAGCGCTGGCGTACGAAACCTGCGGTGGGGTATTGGTGCGGGCCCACACAGACGTCAGTCCCTTAATTAGCGCTGGCGTACGTAACCTGTGATGGGGTACTGGTGCGGGCCCACACAGACGTCAGTCCCTTAATTAGCGCTGGCGTACATAACCTGTGATGGGGTACTGGTGCAGGCCCACACAGACATCAGTCCCTTACGTAGCACTGGCGTACGTAACCTGTGATGGGGTACTGGTGCGAGCCCACACAGACATCAGTCCCTTAATTAGCGCTGGCGTACGTAACCTGTGATGGGGTACTGGTGCGGGCCCACACAGACGTCAGTCCCTTACGTAGCGCTGGCGTACGTTACCTGTGATGGGGTACTGGTGCAGGTCCACACAGGCATCAGTCCCTTTCATAGCGCTGGCGTACGTAACCTGTGATGGGGTACTGGTGCAGGCCCACACAGACGTCAGTCCCTTAATTAGCGCTGGCGTACCAAACCTGTGATGGGGTACTGGTGCGGGCCCACACAGACGTCAGTCCCTTAATTAGCGCTGGCGTACGTAACCTGCGGTGGGGTATTGGTGCGGGCCCACACAGACGTCAGTCCCTTAATTAGCGCTGGCGTACGTAACCTGCGGTGGGGTTCTGGTGCGGGCCCACACAGACGTCAGCCCCTTACATAGCGCTGGCGTACGTAACCTGTGATGGAGTATTGGTGCGGGTCATCAAAGATGTCAGTCCCTTATGTAGTGCTGGCGTACGTAACCTGTGATGGGGTACTGGTGCAGTTCCACACAGACGTCAGCCCCTGACGTAGCGCTGGCGTACGTTACCTGTGATGGGGTACTGGTGCAGGTCCACACAGACATCAGTCCCTTACGTAGCGCTGGCGTACCTAACCTGTGATGGGGTACTGGTGCGGGCCCACACAGACGTCAGTCCCTTAATTAGCGTTGACGTACGTAACCTGTGATGGGGTACTGGTGCAGGTCCACACAGGCATCAGTCCCTTTCGTAGCGCTGGCGTTCGTAACCTGTGGTGGGGTACTGGTGCAGGCCCACACAGACGTCAGTCCCTTAATTAGCACTGGCGTACGTAACCTGTGATGGGGTACTGGTGCGGGTCCACACAGACGTCAGCCCCTTACGTAGCATTGGCGTACGGAACCTGTGATGGGGTACTGGTGCAGGTCCACACAGACGTCAGCCCCTAACGTAGCGCTGGCGTACCTAACCTGTGATGGGGTACTGGTGCAGGCCCACACAGACGTCAGTCCCTTAATTAGCACTGGCGTACGTAACCTGTGATGGGGTACTGGTGCAGGTCCACACAGACATCAGTCCCTTACGTAGCGCTGGCGAACCTAACCTGTGATGGGGTACTGGTGCAGGTCCACCCAGACATCAGTCCCTTACTTAGCGCTGGCATACCTTCCCTGTGATGGGGTACTGGTGCGGGCCCACACAGACGTCAGTCCCTTAATTAGCGCTGGCGTACGTAACCTGTGATGGGGTACTGGTGCAGTTCCACACAGACGTCAGTCCCTTACGTAGCGCTGGCGTACGTAACCTGTGATGGGGTACTGGTGCAGGTCCACACAGACATCAGTCCCTTACGTAGCGCTGGCGTACCTAACCTGTGATGGGGTACTGGTGCGGGCCCACACAGACGTCAGTCCCTTATTTAGCACTGGCGTACGTAACCTGTGATGGGGTACTGGTGCAGGCCCACACATATGTCAGTCCCTTAATTAGCGCTGGCGTACGTAACCTGTGATGGGGTACTGGTGCAGTTCCACACAGACGTCAGCCCCTTACGTAGCGCTGGCGTACATTACCTGTGATGGGGTACTGGTGCAGGTCTACACAGACATCAGTCCCTTACGTAGCGCTGGCGTACCTAACCTGTGATGGGGTACTGGTGCAGGCCCACACAGACATCAGTCCCTTACGTAGCACTGGCGTACGTAACCTGTGATGGGGTACTGGTGCGAGCCCACACAGACATCAGTCCCTTAATTAGCGCTGGCGTACGTAACCTGTGATGGGGTACTGGTGCGGGCCCACACAGACGTCAGTCCCTTACGTAGCGCTGGCGTACGTTACCTGTGATGGGGTACTGGTGCAGGTCTACACAGACATCAGTCCCTTACGTAGCGCTGGCGTACCTAACCTGTGATGGGGTACTGGTGCAGGCCCACACAGATGTCAGTCCCTTAGGTAGAGCTGGCGTGCGTAACCTGAGATGGGGTACTGGTCCGGGCCCACACAGACGTCAGTCCCTTAATTAGCGCTGGCGTACGTAACCTGTGATGGGGTACTGGTGCAGTTCCACACAGACGTCAGTCCCTCATGTAGCGTTGGCGTACGGAACCTGTGATGGGGTACTAGTGCAAGTCCACACAGACGTCAGTCCTTTACGTAGCTCTGGCGTACGGAACCTGTGATGGGGTACTGTTGCAGGTCCACACAGACTGTGTCTTCCATTAACATTATTGGGGGTCATTAATGGTGGTCAGATCCTGGGGGTGGGTGGGTCATCAAATTTGTACAAATATCTTGTGAGCGGTGGACATGAAACCTCATGATTATTTCACTCAATTCTACAGCTTTGATGTAACGATTGGCACATAAGGTATCTAATGTAGCATGCATTACCTATATAACATGGAGTGTGCACACAAAAACAATCTCATAAAGGTGTAGATCTGTGGCCACCTCATCACCCGCCAGACTGGAGTACATGACACGAACAGGCCTGAGTGAGTGCAGTGATTTCACGATACTCTCACCGAACCAAAAAGGTTGGGATGACAATGGAGTCAGTCAACATCACTAATATGTGCTTTTAGGGCACCAAGATCAAACCCCGTTGACTTGGTCATAAATCTAGGTGCCGGGGATGATGTAGACAGTAACTCTAGATTGGGACCCAAAAAATTGAGGGGTGACATGGGTTTGTCACCATTGCAGAGGGTCCATCTCTCACTTTCCAATGCCAAGCCTGTTTTGTGATGCAGACTGTGAGGGATACAAGGTTACAATTGGATATGTGGATCCTACGCTTTCTATAGGTGAATGGAACAAACTGCTAGGGTCCGAGAGATACACATGTGTGAAAGTCATTTGTGGCAGATGGCTAAAAAGTTGCCTGTGATGGGGTAAAATGAACGTCGGTTAGAAGGAACCAGTAGTTGAGGTGAGGAGCTGACCTTACGGCTAGGGCTGTCGACCTCAAATCTGGGGAACAGGGTTCGAGTCTCGGCAAGGACACAAAACATCCTGTGATTCTGGGCAAATCACTTAATCTGCCCATGCCTAACAAAAAGGAATGTGCCCTCTTGTAATGCAACTGGTGCTATGTAAAGCGCTCTGATGCCCGATACCTTCGGGTCAAGTTTGCGCTATATAAAACTCTGTAAAAAAGTACATTGTTGATGCACGTGAGAGTCAGTGGGCAGCAGGAGCAGTGCGAGAGTAGAGAGCAGAGATCAAAGCTGGGAGGCAGCAGCGCGAGAGCAGAGAGCAGAGATCAAAGCTGGATGGCAGCAGCGCGAGAGCAGAGAGCAGAGATCAAAGCTGGATGGCAGCAGCAGCAGCGCGAGAGCAGAGAGCAGAGATCAAAGCTGGGAGGCAGCAGCAGCGCGAGAGCAGAGATCAAAGCTGGGAGGCAGCAGCAGCAGTGCGAGAGTAGAGAGCAGAGATCAAAGCTGGGAGGCAGCAGCAGTGCGAGAGCAGAGAGCAGAGATCAAAGCTGGGAGGGAGCAGCAGTGCGAGAGCAGAGATCAAAGCTGGGAGGCAGCAGCGCGAGAGCAGAGAGCAGAGATCAAAGCTGGGAGGCAGCAGCAGCAGTGCAAGAGCAGAGAGCAGAGATCAAAGCTGGGAGGCAGCAGCAGCAGCGCGAGAGCAGAGAGCAGAGATCAAAGCTGGGAGGCAGCAGCAGCGCGAGAGCAGAGATCAAAGCTGGGAGGCAGCAGCAGCAGCAGCAGTGCGAGAGTAGAGAGCAGAGATCAAAGCTGGGAGGCAGCAGCAGTGCGAGAGCAGAGAGCAGAGATCAAAGCTGGGAGGGAGCAGCAGTGCGAGAGCAGAGAGCAGAGATCAAAGCTGGGAGGCAGCAGCAGTGCGAGAGCAGAGAGCAGAGATCAAAGCTGGGAGGCAGCAGCAGCAGCGCGAGAGCAGAGAGCAGAGATCAAAGCTGGGAGGCAGCAGCAGCAGCGCGAGAGCAGAGAGCAGAGATCAAAGCTGGGAGGCAGCAGCAGCAGTGCGAGAGCAGAGAGCAGAGATCAAAGCTGGGAGGCAGCAGCAGCAGTGCGAGAGCAGAGAGCAGAGATCAAAGCTGGGAGGCAGCAGCGCGAGAGCAGAGAGCAGAGATCAAAGCTGGGAGGCAGCAGCAGCAGCGCGAGAGCAGAGAGCAGAGATCAAAGCTGGGAGGCAGCAGCAGCAGCGCGAGAGCAGAGAGCAGAGATCAAAGCTGGGAGGCAGCAGCAGCAGTGCGAGAGCAGAGAGCAGAGATCAAAGCTGGATGGCAGCAGCAGCAGCAGCAGCAGTGCGAGAGCAGAGAGCAGAGATCAAAGCTGGGAGGCAGCAGCAGCAGCGCGAGAGCAGAGAGCAGAGATCAAAGCTGGGAGGCAGAAGCAGCAGCAGCAGTGCGAGAGCAGAGATCAAAGCTGGATGGCAGCAGCAGCAGCAGCAGTGCGAGAGCAGAGAGCAGAGATCAAAGCTGGGAGGCAGCAGCAGCGCGAGAGCAGAGAGCAGAGATCAAAGCTGGGAGGCAGCAGCAGCAGCGCGAGAGCAGAGAGCAGAGATCAAAGCTGGGAGGCAGCAGCAGCAGTGCGAGAGCAGAGAGCAGAGATCAAAGCTGGGAGGCAGCAGCAGCAGCGCGAGAGCAGAGAGCAGAGATCAAAGCTGGGAGGCAGCAGCAGCAGCGCGAGAGCAGAGAGCAGAGATCAAAGCTGGGAGGCAGCAGCAGCAGTGCGAGAGCAGAGAGCAGAGATCAAAGCTGGGAGGCAGCAGCAGCAGCGCGAGAGCAGAGATCAAAGCTGGGAGGCAGCAGCAGCAGTGCGAGAGCAGAGAGCAGAGATCAAAGCTGGATGGCAGCAGCAGCAGTGCGAGAGCAGAGAGCAGAGATCAAAGCTGGGAGGCAGCAGCAGCAGCGCGAGAGCAGAGAGCAGAGATCAAAGCTGGGAGGCAGAAGCAGCAGTGCGAGAGCAGAGAGCAGAGAGCAGAGATCAAAGCTGGGAGGCAGCAGCAGCAGTGCGAGAGCAGAGAGCAGAGATCAAAGCTGGGAGGCAGCAGCAGCAGCGCGAGAGCAGAGAGCAGAGATCAAAGCTGGGAGGCAGCAGCAGCAGTGCGAGAGCAGAGAGCAGAGATCAAAGCTGGATGGCAGCAGCAGCAGCAGCAGCAGCAGCAGCAGTGCGAGAGCAGAGAGCAGAGATCAAAGCTGGGAGGCAGAAGCAGCAGCAGCAGTGCGAGAGCAGAGAGCAGAGATCACAGCTGGAGGCAGCAGCAGCAGCGCGAGAGCAGAGAGCAGAGATCAAAGCTGGGAGGCAGCAGCATTGCGAGAGCAGAGATCAAAGCTGGGAGGCAGCAGCAGCAGTGCGAGAGCAGAGATCAAAGCTGGGAGGCAGCAGCAGCAGTGCAAGAGCAGAGAGCAGAGATCAAAGCTGGGAGGCAGCAGTGCGAGAGCAGAGAGCAGAGATCAAAGCTGGGAGGCAGCAGCAGCAGCGCGAGAGCAGAGGGCAGAGATCAAAGCTGGGAGGCAGAAGCAGCAGCAGCAGTGCGAGAGTAGAGAGCAGAGATCAAAGCTGGGAGGCAGCAGCAGCAGTGCGAGAGCAGAGAGCAGAGATCACAGCTGGAGGCAGCAGCAGCAGTGCGAGAGCAGAGAGCAGAGATCAAAGCTGGATGGCAGCAGCAGCAGCAGCAGCAGTGCGAGAGCAGAGAGCAGAGATCAAAGCTGGGAGGCAGCAGCAGCAGCGCGAGAGCAGAGAGCAGAGATCAAAGCTGGGAGGCAGCAGCAGTGCGAGAGCAGAGATCAAAGCTGGGAGGCAGCAGCAGCAGTGCGAGAGCAGAGAGCAGAGATCAAAGCTGGGAGGCAGCAGCAGTGCGAGAGCAGAGAGCAGAGATCAAAGCTGGGAGGCAGCAGCAGCAGTGCGAGAGCAGAGAGCAGAGATCAAAGCTGGGAGGCAGCAGCAGCAGCAGCGCGAGAGCAGAGAGCAGAGATCAAAGCTGGGAGGCAGCAGCAGCGCGAGAGCAGAGAGCAGAGAGCAGAGATCAAAGCTGGGAGGCAGCAGCAGCGCGAGAGCAGAGAGCAGAGATCAAAGCTGGGAGGCAGCAGCGCGAGAGCAGAGAGAAGAGATCAAAGCTGGGAGGCAGCAGCAGCAGTGCGAGAGCAGAGAGCAGAGATCAAAGCTGGGAGGCAGCAGCAGCAGCGCGAGAGCAGAGAGCAGAGATCAAAGCTGGGAGGCAGCAGCAGCAGCGCGAGAGCAGAGATCAAAGCTGGGAGGCAGCAGCAGCAGTGCGAGAGCAGAGAGCAGAGATCAAAGCTGGGAGGCAGCAGCAGCAGCGCGAGAGCAGAGAGCAGAGATCAAAGCTGGGAGGCAGCAGCAGCAGCGCGAGAGCAGAGAGCAGAGATCAAAGCTGGGAGGCAGCAGCAGCAGTGCGAGAGCAGAGAGCAGAGATCAAAGCTGGATGGCAGCAGCAGCAGCAGTGCGAGAGCAGAGAGCAGAGATCAAAGCTGGGAGGCAGCAGCAGCAGCGCGAGAGCAGAGAGCAGAGATCAAAGCTGGGAGGCAGAAGCAGCAGCAGCAGTGCGAGAGCAGAGAGCAGAGATCAAAGCTGGGAGGCAGCAGCAGCAGTGCGAGAGCAGAGAGCAGAGATCACAGCTGGAGGCAGCAGCAGCGCGAGAGCAGAGAGCAGAGATCAAAGCTGGGAGGCAGCAGCAGCAGCAGCGCGAGAGCAGAGAGCAGAGATCAAAGCTGGGAGGCAGCAGCAGCGCGAGAGCAGAGAGCAGAGATCAAAGCTGGGAGGCAGCAGCAGCAGCAGCGCGAGAGCAGAGATCAAAGCTGGGAGGCAGCAGCAGCAGCAGCGCGAGAGCAGAGAGCAGAGATCAAAGCTGGGAGGCAGCAGTCCCTAGAATTAGTTGTTAATGCAGAATGGAGAAGTTGCTGCTCTTGGTGTGTTTGTAGGATGTGCTCAAAAGAATGAAGAGGAGGTTAGTGGTCACATCCAAGTGGTGATTGTCCAAAGTGTTGACACTTACCACTGTAGCATCCAGGACTGTCTCAGAAGCTCTAGAGTTGGGAAGGTCTTCACAGACATCGGAGATGAGGTTCTTAGGTTTGTGGCAGAGAGATACCGAGGGCCTCTCGGGACACGGGGACGTGTAGTCCATCAGCATCTGGTCCCTTGTCGACGAGCGGTGGCCCTTGAAGGTTGCAGCATTCCAGAGATCAGCGCCATCTGGAGGTGGGAACAGAGGTACAGGTATCAAACCAGCTCTTTATAACCAGCCTCTTCTCAGTCCTGGGTAAATCAATGGAACCAGTTTGCCTTTTCTTCTCAGGCTAGTCCTCGACTGCAAGGTACTGGGTTATCCATAAATATATTCAGAATATACCACTAGTGGACATATCAACACATCAAACGCTTAGTATAGCCCGCCAGTGACATGTTATATAAGTGGGAAATTTGGCAAAATCTGCTAATAAACATGCCACACCAATCAAACTTCAGCATACACAACTGGTAATCTACTAGTGAATTAGTTATCTACAAAGAAGTGGATATATGATGTTACAACGCGGACTTTTACTCCGCATACCGTTACAACGCGGTTTTTACAACGCGGATACTGTAACAACGCATGTATTTACAACGCATTTTTTTACAACGCAGGTACCTTTACAACGCAGACCATTACAACGTAAGTATGGGTAAGTATATATTAATATTAATAATCTAATAGTAACTTAATTTTAAAAATATAATTTAATGTAATTTTAAATAATTTAATTTCCGTAAATTATTTTAAATTTAAATTAATATTACTTTATTTTTACCATGTACCCCTGTACCCCAAAAACTGAAAACTGACCCTAAACCCCAAAAATAAATTAAAGTAATTTTATGAAATATAATTTAAATTAATTATTGAAAATTAAAAAAAATATAACTTTATTTTTACCCTGTACCCCTGTACCCCAAAAACTCAAAACTGACCCTCAACCCCAAAAATAATGCAATGTAATTTAATTTAATTTATTTACTATTAAATAATTTAATTTAAAATTAAATGTAATTTATTTTTACCCTGTACCCCAAAAACTGAAAACTGACCCTGAACCCTAAAAATACCCCTTTACCCAAAAACTGAAAACTGACCCTGAACCCTAAAAATACCCCTTAACCCAAAAACTAAAAACTGACCCTGAACCCTAAAAATACCCCTTTACCAAAAAACTGAAAACTGACCCTGAACCCTAAAAATACCCCTTTACCCAAAAACTAAAAACTGACCCTGAACCCTAAAAATACCCCTTTACCCAAAAACTGAAAACTGACCCTGAACCCTAAAAATACCCCTTTACCCAAAAACTAAAAACTGACCCTGAACCCTAAAAATACCCCTTTACCCAAAAACTGAAAACTGACCCTGAACCCTAAAAATACCCCTTTACCCAAAAACTAAAAACTGACCCTGAACCCTAAAAATACCCCTTTACCCAAAAACTGAAAACTGACCCTGAACCCTAAAAATACCCCTTTACCCTAAAACCCCAAACTGACCCTAACCCCTAAAAATACCCCTTTACCCTAAAACCCAAAACTGACCCTAACCCCTAAAAATACCCCTTTTCCCCAAACATATAACATTTAAAAAATAACTATATACTTACCAATACTTACGTTGTAATGGTATGCGTTGTAAAGGTACCTGCGTTGTAAAAAAATGCGTTGTAAAAACATGAGTTGTAACAGTATCCGCGTTGTAATGGATGCGTTGTAACAGTAGTGCGTTGTAAAAAATGCGTTGTAACAGGTGCACACCAAAGAAGTCACTGAACACAAACCGCCCTATCCTACAGCAGTTCTAGACCATGAGAACATCAGCATTCAGAATAGTCAACTGATTGCCGCAGAAGTCAAACATGTTCCTCACCACCTGTTGTCCCTGCAGACCCCCTTGTGAACCCTGGATCAGAGATATTGCAAAGGCAGTAACAGGAAGAGGCAGAAGCAGAGCACTCTTAGCTTCATTTCGAAATCTACATCCCTCCCCTAAACCCAAGAAGACCCTTGTTTGCTGAAGATGGCCTACGGTAGAGGCAAGGGGTGGAAGCTTTTCCGGCTGGCAGGAGCTGGTGTGGTTGTATTTCTGCAGGCAGTGCTGAGGTGTGCTGTGGCTTAAAAGATGCCCTTGAGGGGAACTGATATGGAGTCTGGGAGGCTATAGATCAAGGCTTTACCAGCATCCAAAGAATAAAGGTATGAACAGCCGCCTGAACTCTCTTTCTGGGAGGAATGGTGTCATATTCTCCAGTAGCGAGAGCTGGCACCAGGCCATTTTGGTTTTCTTGGCGATGTGTTACTTGAGGGTGAGCCTGGTCTGCAGGGAGCATCCAAGTGGCTTGGCATTGGGTGAAAGTTGGTGTTTCAAACTGTCTAACTTCATGTTTGGACTGGGTGTTGCAATATATGTTCTATGTGACCTTTAGCAACAAAGGTAGCACTGCCTATGGCTGTAAGGTGAATTTGAGGTGAATTGAGTTTAACCGAATGAAGAAAGAAGGGAGCCGAGGAGGTGACAGTAAGAAGAGGAGAACTAGAAAGAGTAAGGTATGAGCGAGAGGTGCAGACAAGGCCTGTCCTTAAGGGCAGAGAGTCCCCACCCCCATCATTTCGAAAACACAGAGAGTGTCTGTCAGGCTGAGCAAAGGTCACCCTGACAGACACTCTTCATGTTTGTGTCAGGTAGTCAGGAACTATACATTCTCTAAATCTGCAGGAACCTGGCAGTCTGAGCTGAACTTTGTCGGGCTGAGGATTTTACAACCCTTTGGGAATGATTGCCTCAGACAAGCCAAGCGCTTGGAGGTCCGCCCCCTCATGACAAAGGGGCAGAGCGCTGATAGCCTCGGGTCTGGGCACTTCAGTTTTAAGCCCTGAATGGCCAAGGATAGACTGTACATCAGTGTCGCCTTCTTACAGAGTGAGGTTGGGTCAGCAACTCCCACTGACTCCATAACACTTTGTGCCGAGTAAGTGACTGCTGCTTCCTCTCATTGGCTGACCCATAACAAAATCAACCAATGAGAGGAGGCGGCAGTCCCAAAGCTCGAGCAACCTCAGAGAATTCCCTTACGCCACCCGAGATCACCGCTGCAGCCTGTAACAGTTTTTAGGTCTCGCGACCTATCGATGCGCGCAAGCGCATCGAGCGTAGCGAGAACTCATGTGGCGAAAACATCTTCAAACCAAAGGGCTTTCAGCCCCGCGGTTTTCATGCAGTGCCCGTGTACATGCACGCGCATCGCATGCAAGCCCAGCCCAGTCCTCTCCTCATTCACGCCCACCCACCAGGCTCTCCCGCCCCCATCAGGCTTCTCTCCCAATCCGCCTGCCTCCCCTCGCGCATTCACGCCTCCCACCAGGCTTTCCCGCCCCCATCAGGCTTCTCTCCCAATCCGCCTGCCTCCCCTCGCGCATTCACGCCTCCCACCAGGCTTTCCCGCCCCCATCAGGCTTCTCTCCCAATCCGCCTGCCTCCCCTCGCGCATTCACGCCTCCCACCAGGCTTTCCCGCCCCCATCCGGCTTCCCTCGTAATATGCCTGCCTCCCTTCGCTCGCATTCCCGCCCCAGGCTCTCCCGAAACTTTACTTTTTTCACTGCTGGCCGGCCCATCTACTTTTGCACGGCTTTCGTTTTCCGCTTGTTAGGGTTTGCTGCAAAGCATGGCTTTACATCGCTCTCCATCAGAGCCTCCTCTCCGCCCCCTTCCCTGCTGCTGCTCGCATCGCACTCCCTCCTCCCCCCTCCCTGACAAATTTCAAATGGTATCGCCAATTCCCTAGCTCTATTCAGGCTTTGCAATACCTCCCACCCGTAAGAGAACAGAGAAGTACAAGACCATACCATATGTATAAATCCGCTTTCGGGGCCTGCAGCGTGTGCAGCTGGCTGGTCAAGGAGCATAACTAACATTCAAAGCATGTGGAGTAAGATAGGTTTGGTGCATGAAATTATATTGCAACAATTTGAAACAGGCATTGGAGCTGACTGTCCGTACTCCCTCATGCACTCTTATCCATTCCCCAGCTGTTAGAGAGCCCCCCATGATTTCCTACCATTTGGCCTGCACGTGGAGTGTTGTCGACAATGAATCATCACGGAGCGCCCTATCATTGCGGGAGATCAGTCTACAGCCATGAGCCATATCTAGTCGTGTTGCCAGGGTGTTGGAGTGGGGTGGCGCGTCGGCTACAGCTCACGAGTTGCGGTTGATATTTTGACATATTGGAGTTCTTTCCCCGTACCCAATTGAAAGGATTCTATGGCCTCATCTCTTGTAATAAACTTGCCCTCCAGGATAAAGGCCCCCCATAGTATGAACCCCCCGTCCTTCGAAACGGGCATTGGAGCTGACTGTCCGTACTCCCTCATGCACCCTTATCCATTCCCCAGCTGTTAGAGAGCCCCCCATGATTTCCTACCATTTGGCCTGCACGTGGAGTGTTGTCGACAATGAATCATCACGGAGCGCCCTCGCCCCAGGCTCTCCCGAAACTTTACTTTTTTCACTGCTGGCCGGCCCATCTACTTTTGCACGGCTTTCGTTTTCCGCTTGTTAGGGTTTGCTGCAAAGCATGGCTTTACCTCGCTCTCCATCAGAGCCTCCTCTCCGCCCCCTTCCCTGCTGCTGCTCGCATCGCACTCCCTCCCCCCCCCTCCCTGACAAATTTCAAATGGTATCGCCAATTCCCTAGCTCTATTCAGGCTTTGCAATACCTCCCACCCGTAAGAGAACAGAGAAGTACAAGACCATACCATATGTATAAATCCGCTTTCGGGGCCTGCAGCGTGTGCAGCTGGCTGGTCAAGGAGCATGCTCTCCATCAGAGCCTCCTCTCCGCCCCCTTCCCTGCTGCTGCTCGCATCGCACTCCCTCCTCCCCCCTCCCTGACAAATTTCAAATGGTATCGCCAATTCCCTAGCTCTATTCAGGCTTTGCAATACCTCCCACCCGTAAGAGAACAGAGAAGTACAAGACCATACCATATGTATAAATCCGCTTTCGGGGCCTGCAGCGTGTGCAGCTGGCTGGTCAAGGAGCATAACTAACATTCAAAGCATGTGGAGTAAGATAGGTTTGGTGCATGAAATTATATTGCAACAATTTGAAACGGGCATTGGAGCTGACTGTCCGTACTCCCTCATGCACCCTTATCCATTCCCCAGCTGTTAGAGAGCCACCCCATGATTTTCTACCATTTGGCCTGCACGTGGAGTGTTGTCGACAATGAATCATCACGGAGCGCCCTATCATTGCGGGAGATCAGTCTACAGCCATGAGCCATATCTAGTCGTGTTGCCAGGGTGTTGGAGTGGGGTGGCGCGTCGGCTACAGCTCACGAGTTGTGGTTGATATTTTGACATATTGGAGTTATTTCCTCGTACCCAATTGAAAGGATTCTATGGCCTCATCTCTTGTAATAAACTTGCCCTCCAGGATAAAGGCCCCCCATAGTATGAACCCCCCGTCCTTCCAACTCTGCACCAACATGGAATTGGTAATTCATAAGAAGGGTTGCACCAACCTTCAATGGCATGTCAGGGGCGCAAGGCGCATGTTGAAACACTCTTCGGACCACTCCCTCCCGAACACATGGCCACCAGTTGAACAGTAATGGAGAGGGTGGAGTTTTTTTTTTCTTGTTTCCTTTGGACGCGCAGCCAATTCACTTTCATGCAAGCCCAGCCCAGTCCTCCCCTCATTCACGCCCACCCACCAGGCTCTCCCGCCCCCATCAGGCTTCCCTCCCAATCCGCCTGCCTCCCCTCGCGCATTCCCGCCTCCCACCAGGCTTTCCCGCCCCCATCCGGCTTCCCTCGTAATCTGCCTGCCTCCCCTCGCTCGCATTCCCGCCCCAGGCTCTCCCGAAACGTTACTTTTTTCACTGCTGGCCGGCCCATCTACTTTTGCACGGCTTTCGTTTTCGTTATTTGACTTCAACCCGTGGCATTGAACCCGTGGCACTCAACCTCACCAACTGATCTTTTTAAAGAAGAAATTAGAATGAATGCGTGCCACAGCCTGTTGTGTTCCTGTATTTAAAAGTAACTTTGCATGGGACACATTTTCGGGAGGGTAATTGGCCTGGCTTGCATACAATTATATAAAACTCGTTTTGCATTTTTGATTCAGAATTTTTCATAGGCATTCTTATTCAGAAATAAAACAAGCACTGGCGTTGCCAATAGGTTTCGCATTTGGAAAGTTGGAGCTATTGGTTTTGTAAATGACATTTTATATTTATATATTGTTATTGACAATGCCAATAACGATATATAAATATAAAATGTCATTTACAAAACCAATAGCTCCAACTTTCCTACTGCGAGACCTATTGGCAACGCCAGTGCTTGTTTAAAATATTTTGTGTGTGTATGTATGAATGCATATGTACTAATGCATGCATGCTCTAAATGGGTGTGTGTCAGTAGCGGCTCCTCGAAGGGAGTTGTGCGGGGTGGTGGGGCGGGGCGCCCGGGACAACAACATTATGCGCGCTGCAACGCCATCGGCGATGCAGCACGCGCAATGTAATTCATTTTATTTATTTAGTTACTTATCTCCGTGCAGCCGTATGCCGTAGTTTACTACCCCCCATCCTGTCCCTCCCCCGCCCTACCGCCCTGCACCATTCTCTCGAGGAGCTGCTACTGGTGTGTGTATGTGCTTGTGAATGGTGGGTATATGTGTATGTGCCTGTGAATGTATGGGTGTGAGTGAGTGTGCATTTAGATGGGTGAGTGTGAGTATGTGAATACGTGTGTGGCCTGCCCACCCAACCCCACCGCCTGCTCAGATTACTGGCAGCCACTGGAAAGGTGATATCCCAGGTATTGGTGATCATTGGAACAAATTCCACCCAATCCTCAGTCACTGAGTTAGTGCAAAGACTACAGCGTGCACTCTGTTGTGCACCTTATGTTAACTAGACGCACAGTCCGAGTCTGAACCGTGCACACATAATGCATGTGTGCACTAGCACAGACCAGGGTCACGCGCCTGATTAGTAATCGAAATTCACTAGAGTAAGAGAGAACGGACCAGGAAGAAAAGAGGCTGAGAAGAGACAGAGAGGAAGAACATATTGGAGAAAAGGGGAAGAGTGATGAGTCAACAAGTATGAAGTAGGGAGGGGCCTTCTAAAGAATCTTAACCCCATTTTGTTTTTAAATTGGATTTTCTGGCCAGACAGACTCTGACACACACCAGTGCAGGAAGCATCTACATTCCATCATAAAAACTCAGACTGTTCACTATTTTGATTTAAGAACTGAATGAAAGCGCACAGAAGCATAAAGGAAACTGAAAAGCACTAGATTACTTACAGGCTTTGAGATTGTGGGCGAAGGGACATTTCTTTGCTCGCCTTATGTTGGTATTTAGATAATAGACCTGAGAAAACAAATGGAAAGTATGAGGTAAAACCCCAGAGGCTCTTTGAGGACTTGATATAGCGCCTAACAAGTGAAGAGGAAAGACAGGCACCATCCCGGCTCACAAGCATGCTTATACACTGAAAAAAGAGCGACTACAGGCTGCAAACACCAGGTCTATTCTTTTTACCCATGTTCCAGTCTTAAAGTGCTTGGAGGGTCTGCGTGGTCTCCAGCTCCACCCTGCCTCTGGCTGCTCCTTGTGTCTGTGAGCTGCTGACTGCCCTCAGCCCTCCTCACACCTCTCGGACGCTCCTAAAGAACAGCAGCCGTCACCAGCCTTTCCTAGCAGGACCAGTGATGTGATCGATGAGAATGTAATCATGAGGTTACAGCTGGTTAATTACCTAAGGTGCTCCATTACTCTGTTTCCATCTTCCCCTCTATGAAACGCGCCGAGTCACCTTCGCAGAGGCCCTGCTACCAAAGGTGTAGAAGACCTGGGTTACCACCAAGGCTCTAAGGCAAAGTAATAACCCATCACCTCTAAAGCACTGGGATAAGATAGATAAAAACAGTGTATTCAGATTACGAGGTGGGAGTAAATTGAGTAATTTCATGAAGCATAATTACACAAAGTACAGCACAATGGTGTGGTATTATTGTGCAGTAGTGCAATGTTCTCATTGACCCTAGCAGCATAACAGACTGCATGGGCCCACTCCACTATACTAACCCATAACCTACAAAAAGGATGAAGGCCTGCCTGCTGGGATGCAATATGTATCTCAGTTCAAGAACCATGGGCCGGATTCTCAAAAGTAATCTGAGACAAAATCCTAACTTTACGACTTCCGGTATTCACAAAGGGCATTTAGGAGTAGTGAAGTTAGGATTCCTAACTTTACTACTCCTAAATGCCCATTGTGAATACCAAAAGTAGTAAAGTTAGGGCACTTGGGAGTAGTAAAGTTAGGATTCCTAACTTTACTACTCCTAAATGCCCATTGTGAATACCAAAAGTAGTAAAGTTAGGGCACTTGGGAGTAGTAAAGTTAGGAATCCTAACTTTACTACTCCTAAATGCCCATTGTGAATACCGAAAGTAGTAAAGTTAGGGCACTTGGGAGTAGTAAAGTTAGGATTCCTAACTTTACTACTCCTAAATGCCCATTGTGAATACCAAAAGTAGTAAAGTTAGGGCACTTGGGAGTAGTAAAGTTAGGAATCCTAACTTTACTACTCCTAAATGCCCATTGTGAATACCGAAAGTAGTAAAGTTAGGGCACTTGGGAGTAGTAAAGTTAGGATTCCTAACTTTACTACTCCTAAATGCCCATTGTGAATACCGAAAGTAGTAAAGTTAGGGCACTTGGGAGTAGTAAAGTTAGGAATCCTAACTTTACTACTCCTAAATGCCCTTTGTAAATACTGAAAGTCGTAAAGTTAGGATTTTGTCTCAGATTACTTTTGTGAATTGGGCCCGTGATAGCAAGTTATGCTGTGGAGACCAGGCATCCTCGCACCTGCAGCTGGCAGTAAACGTCCAGCTGGCTATTATAGAAGGCGCATGGCACAGTAATAGTGGTTGTTCACAGGAAGTGTGCCAGTTACACCCAGTGCCAAGCATGGTGTCTGCAAAGATGTTGGTTTAGACAGTTTAGTCCATGATATCTCCTCCCTGCCTTTACATTTGGCTGGCATTATCCCCACCTCCTCACAACGAAGACCTCATTGGTTGAGTTTACTTTCATTCTCATCTGCCCGCTTCTTATTCATTGGCTTGCCTTGTCTATCCTGTGTCTGTCCCGCCCCGACCATTTCCAATCTCACACGCGTCTTTCAACAACTCACTTTTAGGGAATTACTTTTTTCTTCTGTCTTTAGCTCTCCACAAGAGTGCATGTGTTTTGCAGCTGTCTTCCTAGTGTGCTTCTCTTCCCTCCTCTGTGCTCTGCGTTGCGCTCTCATCCATGTGCTTCTCCCATACCCCTTCAGTTATGTGCTCACTCCCATGTGCTTCTCCCATACCCCTTCCGTTATGTGCTCACTCCCATGTGCTTCTCCCATACCCCTTCCGTTATGTGCTCACTTCCATGTGCTTCTCCCATACCCCTTCCGTTATGTGCTCACTTCCATGTGCTTCTCCCATACCCCTTCCGTTATGTGCTCACTCCCATGTGCTTCTCCCATACCCCTTCCTTTATGTGCTCACTCCCATGTGCTTCTCCCATACCCCTTCCGTTATGTGCTCACTCCCATGTGCTTCTCCCATACCCCTTCCGTGATGTGCTCACTGCCATGTGCTGCTCCCATACCCCTTCCGTTATGTGCTCACTTCCATGTGCTTCTCCCATACCCCTTCCGTTATGTGCTCACTCCCATGTGCTTCTCCCATACCCCTTCCGTGATGTGCTCACTGCCATGTGCTGCTCCCATACCCCTTCCGTGATGTGCTCACTCCCATGTGCTTCTACCCCTTCCGTTATGTGCTCACTCCCATGTGCTTCTACCCCTTCCGTTATGTGCTCACTCCCATGTGCTTCTCCCATACCCCTTCCGCTTTGTGCTCACTCCCTTGTGCTTCTCCCATACCCCTTCCCTTATGTGCTCACTCCCATGTGCTTCTCGTCCACGTGCTTCTCCTTCCAGCTCCATGCTGCTCTCTCTCGCCCACTTGCTTTTCTCCCGCACTCCAGATCTCTCTCTCTCTTGCCCCTCAAACATGCCCTTTTATTGCTTCCCACCTTCAGCACCTCCTGTGTTGCTTTCTCACATTTTCTATTTTTTTTATTGATTTACTTTGGATCAATAAAAATAAAGCATACTTTTGTAGGGACATCCGCATGATGCGCACATGTACAAAATGACGTGCGAGGCCGCATTATAGACTTTTTTTTTATTTTTGTTTAGCCATGCTGCACAGCATCGCTATAAACAGGTCTGCCTATAAGCTTTGCCAATGCTTGTTTGAGATTGTTTTATCCCCCTTTATCTCTCACGGACAAACTCTTTGGGATTCAAAGTAATCGCTTGAATAATGTCAACATGTAGATAAAACATCAATTGTAGCAGGGCTGTTTTTTAATCCAGAAAAAAACATATATCTGTTGGAGATGATCAGAGATCGCGACAACGCATCTGTGGTTCCATTCCTGCCATGTTGCATGGCAACGAGGCGTCTATCACTTCATCTCTTTATCAATTCTGCAGAAGCCCACCACCAGCAGAGGAGCCCACCCCGGGTGAGTACGCTCTCTCGTCTATCCTCCTCCCTCTGAAGCCGATGTCCTATGTCCCCCGCCGCCATATCCATACGCCCCCTTTACGCCATGTTGCCGAATATACTGAACCTCCTGTCACTCCTTCTCAAAATAATTAAACAACAGGGGGTGGTGATGGACAGAGTTTCTGAATTAAGCAGAATACTCTCACCCAGTCAAGAGATCAGGGCTTAATCCAACACCGTTTTTTAGCTCACTGCACCATCCCAGCTTTTACTGGGTGAGAGTATTCTGCTTAATTCAGAAACTCTGTCCATCACCACCCCCTGTTGTTTAATTACTCCTTCTCAAAAGGCACATCATATATTCCTGCAGCAAATATCAGAAGACAAACTGGTTCTTAGCAGTTTAACCCAGGTTAATATCACCTAGCTGGAAGTTACTTGTTGTATCGACCTTATAAAGATGAAGGTTGAGTTACAGTGCTAGAACTCATACACGTGACTCTCAGGCCTCTGAAGCAGACTCAGAACACAGAGACATCTGACCAGACAACGTTATCTTCAAATTAAGGAGAGAGGAATGACTGTACCTCGATGCAAAGGCAGGGCAGCAGGAACTCGTACTGCAGGACAGCGGTCAGGGACGAGGAGGGCTTTATCTGCCAGAAAGAATAAAACACACAGTTAATGGAGCACATTCAGAGAGACAGAGCAAGTGAGCAATGTGTTCTTACGTCATCACTGGTCTGTACAAGGTCTGCTTGCAGAGCTGTTTTGGTCACATGCAGGCGTTAATTCAGACATTTTACTCCAGGGTCCTTTCAAGTTTAGCAGGACAGCACAGCATCAGCTGTCTGCCTGGCTCTTGTAATGAAACAAATCATAAATGCACATTACATACTCCTGCATTGAGGGGCCTTAGGTAAGATCTCTCTCGCCATTGGTTTGTTCAAGTGCCCTTCACATTTCACCTCCATTCATGACACTAGGAAGCAAAGAGTCCGCCCTTTTCAGCCTTTGATTTGTGTTCCACTGAGGCTGAAGGCATCTCCCTGGATCACATCTGCAGGCCCACCTGCAAATGAGTGAACTTCAGTGCCTGGACCTGTGGGCGGGTCCTTTACTTTCTAGCTCTATTCGTTTTCCTTTTTGTTTTCTTTCTTGTTGTCTTGTGCTTGCCAGTTCCCAAGAGAGTGTTAAGAGTCCTTTCGCTTTCTTTTTATTGCATATGCAGTGCCAGACATCCGTGGTGCCACAGCTTCTAAGCCGGGTGGCCATTTTGGAATATTATTGTCCGCAGTGTAGCAATGTTTTACCGTTCCAAGATGGCTACCATGTTTAAAAGCAATAGGTCCGGCCATCTTGGAATGGTTCAACAGTGAGACACTATGTTCAAAATCGTTCCATTATGGCACTCCAGTACAATATTTATTGGGCAACATCTCGGAATGGCATACTGTATGGTGCATTTTTGGTGTACTCTTGCAGAACAATGATACATTATGTAATATCCATTCCAGGATGACTGCCTGGTGCGATGTGTAATTTTCTACTTATTTTTACTTGAGACCATATGTTTCTCCTGTTTACACAAAGGCATTTTTTTTTACATTCATTCTTTCATCATGTAAATGCTTGAAACATAAAACCAAATAAACCATCACACCACAAACAGCATAATTTGCAAATGCCATATTTATTGGCTTTGCTAATACTTGTTACATAATTCAATCTTAGCTTATAGTGTACACACGCAGCCACGTTCTAACTCAGTGTACACGCAATTCTGCAGAATTGAACAAAAACTCCGTCCTCTCATCCTCATTAATAAAAGAGAAACCTCACATACCTTTGATAAGACAGCAAGTAACTCTATCTTTGAATGCAAAAATGCATATAGTCATCTCAAGTGAAAATGAAAATATAGCAATATTTTTTTTATATTCACTGCACTCTAGAATTTCGCCCTATTAAGCTTTTCTAGGCTTTTTGTTGGCATTGTATTTTTGCCCATAACTTTACTTGGGGTGGTCCTAGGAGGATGGGACCACCACAGAATCGTTGAGCATGATATGCTCTTTGAAGTTCAAGGCATCTGCTTGCCCTCCCCCTAGGTTAGGGGTGACCCCAAAATCATCACCTCTCTCGTTGCCTGACATTTTTCAGAGTTCACTTTTGTACATTGGTTACATGCTTTTTAGCATGTAAAGGTAAAGTTGTTCTATCAAAGGGTTGTGGGTGCAGTACCTATCTGCTACATGGCGGAGATGTAATGCGTAGTTAACAAATCTCTGCTAGCGGAGCAGAGTTCATTGCCCACGGCTACTGAAAATACGGGAAACAAAAGGCATAGACATGTTTCCAAGGCACTTGTTTAGGACCAACTCTATAAAATGTGCACTTACAAATGTAATGAGAGCATCGGAAAAACAACATTTGAGGCAATAATTAAAATGCAGAAGACAACGACAAAAGGAAGCTTCAGAACAGAGCCAAAAAGTGTCGGCTTGACTAGTTGGAAGTCATCTCTTCTTACCTCTTGGAGGCTTTTGTTTCGAAGCTCTTCGCACACTACGAGCTCCTGGTGACAAAGTCTTGCTTTAAGACGGGGTCCCGGTGGAACGGAAACAGTAATCTGTCGGTTTGTTTCATCAATCTCATAGGAGAAGGGAGGGCCTGGCAAAGAGGTAAACAAAGATAAGAGGAAAGAGAAGCTGTGTTTTTTGCTTAATAAAACATACACGTACCAAGAAGACTGGGGATTCCTGCTCACCGGGAACTACAACATTTACAGCATTTTCAGAGGAAATTAATATCACTATTGTCAGCCAAGGGCACATAGACACATCGCAGTTGGTGGTAGGCTTGAAGCTGCTTGCTTATCCGCTCAGCCCATCCTGCTCTCCACCACCATATGTTGAACATACATGTTCTACAGCTCTGCCATCACTTACTGTACACTGGCGCTCCTCAAGTATGACCCAAGACATTTACGTATCCAATAAGTTTGTGATGTGCACAATATAAATGCAATGGTGTCTGTTGCACGCTGTCTGACAGCTCACGCTCTTCCATTTACCTGTTGGTATGAAGAATGAAACTGCCTATGCACATGTGGTTGCAATGTATGTGCCCATGTCAGTGGCGTAACATCGGCCGCCGCAGCACCCGTGGTGTGGGGGGGCGAGCTGCAGGGGGCCCCCTCAGCACAGTACTCTACCATTAGAGCTTTAGATTCACTGTGGAGGGGGCCCCGTTGTGTACTTTGCAGGGACGCCCCCTCAACTTTTTTTGCACCACTGGTCCATGTGCATGTGTTCTATGCTGTCATTCTAAAGTGCACACACGTGAGCAAGGGGGGCCTCTTGAACGGTGACATCCGATCTTGGTTTTTTTCTTTGATGGTGGACATGAAAGGCCTGAAGGATTTTTGGTGTCAATGAGCCACAGAGGTCATTCTAGAATATGGCAGCCATCTCCGAGAATGTGTGTACAGCAAAACATACTTTATATAGAAAGCTCCAGGACCTTGGAGGCTGTTTTCTGAGTGTGCATTTCTGGGTGGGTGTTTGTATTGATCAGAAAATATGAACCCACTGGTCGAAGGTATGCTCAACCTTCCGAAGTCATCATGGAACATCAGTGGTAAGAACAAAACGTGGCAGGTCGTGTGTGTAGCATCATTGTGCTAGGAAGGGAGTAGTCCCTGAGATGTAGCATCGTACAGATAGCACCGGCGACCTAGCACACATTCATAGAGTCTTTGGGGCATATGTATCAAAGTCCGTTTTGCGATTCTCAAATAGCGATTTTTTGGAAATCGCTATTTCAGAATCGCAAAACGGGATGTATTTAAAAAATCGCAAATAATTTGCGATTTCTTGGTATTCCTTAATTGCGATTAGCAAATTGTGAAATCGCAATTAAGGTATACCTTCCCATTCATTCCCCCGGCCAGGAGGCCCATAGGAATGATTGGGAAGACATTCTCAATTAGCGATTCGCAATTTGAGAATCGCAAATTGGGAATAATTTCAAGGGTGCAAGGGTGTCATAAGGACACCCTGATGCACCCCTGAAATGAGCATATGTGCGCATATGGCACACATACATGCCCTAAGGGCATGTATGTGCGCCACATGTTACCTTTTTGAAAGAAATCGCAAATTACCACCAACTTGAAGTTGGTGGTAATTTGCGATTTCCTAAGGAGAAATCGCACAACTTGGGTGTTTGTTACATACCATTTAAGGAATCACAATTTGCGATTTCTTAAATGCTTACGCGAAATTGAGAATCGCAAAATTAGCAATTCCTTAAAAATGCGATGAGAAAATGTCTCATACATCGCGTTTTGAGATTTTTTTATTCGCAAACACTGTTTTTTTGCGAATCGCAGCATTGACGAATAAAAATTGTTTCATACATATGCCCCTTAGGGCCATATGCATGGACACATTTTCCAATAGACACAGAATGGGGATAAACCCTTTGATGCATCTGGCCCTGAGACCCCAACTGGTCTTTAAGCAAGAGCTCCTAACAACATGTTCTCCACTTTAGTGGGTTTCATTTTCAACTTGTTTGAGATTGCTGATTGAGAGAAAGAATATCTGAAAAATGTATTTCCACATTGTAAGGTACAGAAGGGCTGTGGATAAAAGCTCAAGACTTAAGCCATATGTACCCCCCCTCCCCGTCATGCGCGAGTATTGATCGTTTGTATTCGAATACTTCAGCAAATGTTCTGAGAGGCTTTGATAGGGGAATTGTAATTGCATTTAATAATTAAATATAGGTGCTAGCAAATAATGACGCGATCACCATAAACTGCACAGCCCTTGCATGAAATTAGTGTATTCCTTCATGAGGTGTACAAGGACTGCACTGCCTGAATCCAACTTACCTCTAATCCCCCATTCCGAGGTGCAAAACTTAGAATGGTGCAATAAATGTGCACCCTCTAAGTATCACACCTCACAGTCCTGCAAATGGCGGGTGCCTATTCCTAGATCACATTTATGACCCCGCTGTACCATGGAAACTGCAATAAATGCATTTATTGTTCCCTGACAAAGGAAGGACACAGGCTTACGAAGAGTTTGTTTGATAAATAAAGATATAAACTTGCTTTTCTTCCAAAATACACCAGATAATATAGAAATTCATAGTTAGGGAGCGGAATGTAAATAAAAGATGTGCAATGTTTGTCTGGCTTTGCTACTGTTAATAATTAAGTGAATTCCTTCACGTTATCTCACCAGAATCCTCCTTGCGAATGGCGTGATGCCGCAATACTCCAACGTTGTAATCTGGAACTGTAGAGACGAAGACCGACACGTTCTTTCCCACGTCTGCATCAAAACAGTCATACTCCACCTTCCACTGCGTAGGGAAACAAGCGCATGAATCAGGAAGAGGCAGAGACAGGAAGTACACAGGTGATCTCTCCAACAGCTCCTCTCTGTGTGATGTTACTTCGTTGAGCCATTTTAACTACATCGTGGTCCCACCAGCCTCTGGCGTCATCTGCTTCTCCATCCTACGCGAAGCCCAAGTAGGACTGAACTTTCATGGTAGACGTACCATGGTGTGTGCCCACCACTGGTGCAATGGGTCGGCTGCTATGGACATGGGTACCTTTGCCAACAGACATACAGGTCAGGTAGAGGAGGTTCATGCATGTTGGCTCAAGCCTGACATGAGACCCACCGTACCCACAAGCTAAGCGTCCTGCATTGGTTAGAACCTGTCAAGGAGTCGCCACAATCTTTTATGTCATTTCCTCTCTGCCTCTCTATTATCCTATTTAACTTTCTACTCCCAGCATTGAACCACTGGGAATATTCTGCTAAATTTCAGTATGTCTTTGGTGGGTTTTTGCTGTTGCTCAGCACACACTTTTTTGTGTTTACACCTTTACTTCTAGGCTTCCCACTTCTAAGATGCAGAGAGAGTCTGTGAGATGCTTGGGAGAGCCACCAGGAGTCCAGCTTACCCAAACTCTTCAAGCGCTTGACTTTATCCATGGCCATTTACCTGATTTACCTGTAAACAGCATGCGGCGCTGGGGCAATGGGGCCGATTCCCGAAACTAACTTAAGACAAAATCCTAAACCTACTACTTTTGGTATTCAGAGAAGTTAGGATTTTGTCTTAAGTTGGTCTTAAGACAAACTTAAAACAGCCTTAAGACAAACTTGCGACAGACTTAAGACAGACTTAAGAGTCTGTCTTAAGTCTGTCTTAAGTCTGTCTTAAGTCTGTCTTAAGACAAACTTAAGACAAAATCCTAACTTCTGTCAATACCAAAAGTAGTAGGTTTAGGATTTTGTCTTAATTTAGTTCTGTGAATCGGGCCCACTATTTCTGAGGGTAAGTGGTTTTACTGTCATTTTTATCGCGCAGGCAGACTTTACGCAGCCTGCACAACACTGCAGAACAAACCAACACAAGGGGGCTGGCAGGAAAAGAAGAGAAATAAAGGTACAGCAAAGGAGTGCAGGAGTAAACAAGAAAAGACAAAAAAGAAACATCATGGGCAGAGGTGGGACATGGAAAGCAGCTTGACACCCAGATCAAGGGCCGCTCCTCCTCGCTTCGCCTTGATACTACTACTCTTTCACAAAATCCAACAAGGGACAGTAGCAAGGAGCCTAAAGTGTGGTGTCTGGTGATCAGGAATACAGAATACAACTTGTAAAAAGAGAATTGGGGGAGGGAGAGCCTGCTTAGCTGAGATGTCGCTAACGGGCCGTCATCACCACGACCGCGATGGGGAATGTCCACCATGAACATGTCCTAGATCCATCTACGCAGGTTTAAGACTGACACCGCTTTGATCACCACATCTTGCAAGGGCATGTTTCATATGACTCAGGCTCATGAGAAACTTGAATTTAAACAATAGTTTTCACATGTCTCCCCAGGTGCTGCTTTCACTTCCTGTGACTAGAAGCTGTTACAGAAAGGGTAACCATTAATTAGGATGAAATTAGTCAGGAAACCACCCTGAAGCCAGTCAAATGTCACAATCTTCTTTAGTGTATACATTTTTAAAACTCTCCTCCCAAAGCTGCAGGGGGTCCTTTGGAGATATTTAAATGCAGCAACAGCAAGATAATAAGACATTTTATCATGGAGCCGTGTCTCACACGAGAGAGAGTAAAGTGGTTGAGGTAAGCGTATCAACATTGGGTGGAATATGAGTAATGCAATAATTGAGAGTTACGTAAGACGATGCTTGCGTAATAACAACTTGACACAGGCTGAATATTTATTTAAATATATGTAAAATCTATTAATTCTGCCTCACAGCTCTTTTAAACACCAACTTTAATTAGAATTGTCAAGGAAGTCAATTACTCTAAAATTTTAAGCAAATAAGTTCTCAGACTTTCAAAACATGGAGAGATTTCTAAGTTTTCAGACATGAAAGTGCTTGATTCCTCATCCATAAAGTGTATGTAAGCACTGGCTGCAAGGACATGTTCCTTGAGGTCAACATCCTTTTGGTACCCACCTGCAGGCTGCCTTCATGGTCTCTGTGGGTCTCTCTCTGTGTCTCTCTCTCTCCTTCTCTCCCTCTCTCTCTCTCTCTCTCTCTCTCTCTCTCTCTCTCTCTCTCTCTCTCTCTCTTTCTTTCTTTCTTTCTTTCTTTCTTTCTTTCTTTCTTTCTTTCTTCCTTTCTTTCTTTCTTTCTTTCTTTCTTTCTTTCTTTCTTTCTTTCTTTCTTTCCTTCTTCCTTTCCTTCTTTCTTTCTTTCTTCCTTTCTTTCTTTCTTTCTTTCTTTCTTCTTTCTTTCTTTCCTTCTTCCTTCTTTCTTTCCTTCTTTCTTTCTTTCTTTCTTTCTTTCTTTCTTTCTTTCTTTCTTTCCTTCTTCCTTTCTTTCTTTCTTCTTTCCTTCTTTCTTTCTTTCTTTCTTTCTTTCTTTCTTTCCTTCTTCTTTCTTTCTTTCCTTCTTTCCTTCTTTCTTTCTTTCTTTCTTTCTTTCTTTCTTTCTTTCTTTCTTTCCTTCTTCCTTTCTTTCTTTCCTTCTTTCCTTCTTTCTTTCTTTCTTCTTTCTTTCTTTCTTTCTTTCTTTCTTTCTTTCCTTCTTCCTTTCTTTCTTTCCTTCTTTCCTTCTTTCTTTCTTTCTTTCTTTCTTTCTTTCTTTCTTTCTTTCTTTCTTTCTTTCTTTCCTTCTTCCTTTCTTTCTTTCCTTCTTTCCTTCTTTCTTTCTTCTTTCTTTCTTTCTTTCTTTCTTTCTTTCTTTCTTTCCTTCTTCCTTTCTTTCTTTCCTTCTTTCTTTCTTTCTTTCTTTCTTTCTTTCTTTCTTTCCTTCTTCCTTTCTTTCTTTCCTTCTTTCCTTCTTTCTTTCTTTCTTTCTTTCTTTCTTTCTTTCCTTCTTCCTTTCTTTCTTTCCTTCTTTCTTTCTTTCTTTCTTTCTTTCTTTCTTTCTTTCCTTCTTTCTTTCTTTCTTTCTTTCTTTCCTTCTTTCTTTCTTTCCTTCTTTCTTTCTTTCTTTCTTTCTTTCTTTCTTTCTTTCTTTCTTTCCTTCTTCCTTTCTTTCTTCCTTCTTTCTTTCTTTCTTTCTTTCTTTCTTTCTTTCTTTCTTTCTTTCTTTCTTTCTTTCTTTCTTTCCTTCTTCCTTTCTTTCTTTCCTTCTTTCTTTCTTTCTTTCTTTCCTTCTTCCTTTCCTTCTTTCTTTCTTTCTTTCTTTCTTTCTTTCTTTCTTTCTTTCCTTCTTTCCTTCCTTCTTTCTTTCTTTCTTTCTTTCTTTCTTTCTTTCTTTCTTTCCTTCTTTCTTTCTTTCTTTCTTTCTTTCTTTCTTTCTTTCTTTCTTTCTTTCTTTCTTTCTTTCTTACTCCCATGGCCAATAAAACAACAAGGCATCAAGGACAGCTTGGCTCCACCCACTGGCACTCACCGTCTCTGGCACAGAGGTCCTGTTCTTGTTCAGAATGAGAAGCTCCCTGGAGCGATTGGAGCTCGAGTCGAGGAGCTGCACCTGAAACCCCTGCAGCCTGGGGACCCCTGCAGAGACACAGAATCAGAACAGAGACAGGGGCTCAGTGAGAGGGGAGAGCATGCTTACACGGACAGGCGTGCACCTGCAACCTGGGTGAAACAATAAAACACAACTGGAGTAAGAAGGCAGGCTTTGTACCCCTGAAGCAGGTCTAATATATTTAACACAGGACCCAGAAAATAAAGGAACAAAGTGCAGACACCCCAAAATATGCAAATGTGTGCTGTGGATCTGAAATATCGACAAGGGAATATTGTGGTACCTTAATATCATGGCCAGAATATTGAGGACAAAAATATCATTAGCAAAGATGTTGTACCAGGATAAATCCAGAAACAGAATCTGTGGGTGCGCAGCTTTCAAAAGAACCCCCAGTTTTCACCGTCAGAGATTCTACTCACAGCTCAGATTGGAACACTGCCCTTTATTCACTCCCTACTTTACACAGCGACTTCACGATCGCGCGGCAGTGGCGCGTGGACGGCATGACTGGAAGTGAGGTATGGATGGTACAGAAGCACCATATTTTTGTGGGGCGGGGAGAGGTGCAGCGAGGTAGTAAAAAAGATCACATACTATGAGAGACGGTAGATGGTGGACCAAGGCCTGGATCACAACCTTGGGGCTAATTCTATTTTAAGTCATGCAATATTTACCCATGCACTAATCACAGGGGAGCTCTATGGCAGTTAGCAGATTGGCTGCCTACCCACTACTATTTGTCCATAAGTTAACCATAGGGAAAACCAGGCTCGAATCTTGTTAGTAGATAGCTTAATATTCTCTAAGACCCATAACTACTATCAAATTGGGAGTTTGCACTTAAACCAGGATTAGCACCAGGGGCTGAGTAATTGCGGCTGTCCACGGCCCCCGCAGGGGGCCACCTCAGAAGGCGGCCACCCTTAGTTCCGTTTGGGTGTTTCCCCACCCCACTTTCTACTGCGGGACTCCAGGAGGCGTCCCCTTACAGGGTGTGCCAGACACGTCATGTCCGGCGTGCCGGGGGATGGGGAGGGTATTTAGGCCCCCCCCCTCCATTTTAGATTCTCTTTGTTGCCTGTCACACCGTCTCTCACCCTACCGCGTACCCGGCATGGGACAGGCAGGCGAACTACAGAGGACGTTGTAATGTTTTCTTTGTTGTTGCAGGTGGAGTTACAGGGCGATCTGGAAGCAGTTTGGGTACAGAAGGATACCTCTGCAAGAGCACAATGGGCGTGCCAGAGCCAAGTCCCAAGAGCCTCATGGAAGGGTCCTGGAACAATGACGTCGGCGCCCGTTAGTCCTTTGGGCAGTTGTGGGCCTGAACAACCAGGGCTTGCCTTGCTACGGTCCACCCTGAAAAGGGCGTGAGTAATAAGGGACCAATGTGTCACGTGATCCAGTAAGGGGATCACCCCTATAAGGGCAGCGCTGATTGGGTTTTCCACAGTGCTTGGCTCATCAGGCGGGCAGGGCAGCATAGCTTGGTACAGCTGCCTGCCCTTGGATCGCCCATCAATCAAGAGTCAATCAAGAGTATTTGTAAAGCGCGCTACTAACCCGCTAGGGTTTCAAGGCGCTGGGGGGGGGGGGAGGCTGCTACTGCTCGAAAAGCAAGGTCTTGAGTTGCTTCTTGAAGGAGAGATGGTCTCGGGTGAGTCGTAGGTGGGTGGGGAGGGTGTTCCAGGTCTTGGCCGCCAGCTAGGTGAAGGATCTTCCTCCGGTGGTGGTTCTGCGGATCCGTGGGACGGTGGCGAGGGCGAGGCTGGCGGAGTGGAGCTGGTGTGTTGGCGTGTAGAACGTGAGGCGGTTGTTGAGGTATTCGGGGCCCAAGTTGTGGAGAGCCTTGTGTGCGTGGGTGAGGAGTCTGAACATGATCCTTTTGCTGACAGGGAGCCAGTGCAGGTCCCTCAGGTGGGCGGAGATATGGCTGTGTCGGGGGATGTCCAAGACGAGTCGTGATAAGGCGTTCTGAATGCGCTGGAGTCTTTTCTGTAATTTGGCAGTGGTCCCAGCGTAGAGGGCGTTCCCATAGTCCAGACGGCTGTGACGAGGGCCTGGGTGACCGTTTTCCTGGTTCCAGTGGGGATCCAGCGGAAGATCTTACGGAGCATGCGGAGTGTGTTGAAGCAGGAGGAGGTAACGGCATTAACTTGCTTGGCAATCGTGAGGGAGGAGTCGAGGATGAAGCCCAGGTTGCGTGCGTGGTCCGTGGTCTTGGGTGGGGGGCCCAGAGCAGGGGGCCACCAGGTGTCGTCCCATAAGATAACCCACCGTATTTGCATACTTTTGTATGGAATAAACCTGCAGCAGTATTTTCTCCAAACAAAAAGTTGTGTTGTGTATTTACTCATGCATGTCTCTTCTGCTGTGGTGTTGGTAGGGGTTTTGCGCCTATAATGGAACTTTGCGTGGAGTACATTGAGCCGCTACCTTGACTGACACATAGGAGAGGAGTGGACGCAATGGACATGGGACGTGGATGAGAAGAGTCGACACACGTGGCAGGAAGGGAGAAGATTAAACTGGCACGGAACGTATTGTTATTGAGATCATTAATATCCAAGCAGGAAATCTTCCACAGGCGACCTGAGGGAGCTCCCATCAGTGTCCCTTGTTACTTAAAACAAGAAAACAGGAACTGTGAGTAGAGGCCTGGCTGACGGATAGTGACGTAATCCCAGAATCTGATGTCGCATAACTACCTGCTTTGGATCTACTGCGTCACACCAACGCACTTTCCTTTAAACATAACAGGCAACATTTATCAACACTTTGCGCTGATGCAATGTCAACAAGTGTGACACAAACCAGCACAAAGTGTTGGTTTATTATTTACTTTCCAGCCGAAACCTTTATTTGCACTGTAAAGTTGCCTAAAAGTATATGATGTGTGGAGTAGGCTTCTCATGTGTGTTACAAGGGCGCTCCCACACAACCATCTGTGGATTTTGACACAAAGTCCCATCTACTTACATTTGTAGCCAGGGCTTTGCGACTAAACATATGCCTTTGAGGCAGGCGCAAAGTAGAGAAAAGTATTTTTCCTTCAAACTTTTCAAACTTTCTGTGTGTGGGAAAACTTTTGAAGTATGTCCGTGCGTAGCATTTCGTACTGGAAGGCTATCCTTCCAGTACAAAACAAATGCTGAACATCACAAACACATTTGCTCTATGGTGCCAAGGTGCGTGCATGGCACAAGGCATTCTAATTATGCACCAGTGCATAGGAAGAGAGCAGCAGCACCGTATCTTATGAGATGTGGCGCTGTACTGCGGTCTCACGCAACGCAGCACCAAATGTCAACACCTTTCAAAGACTGTCACCAAGTCCTAAAATCATTTTGGTCTATAGTAAAAGAAACAAAAATGGAAGCGTGTCTGACAAATAGAACATGGAAAGAAACATATAGTTTAATAAACAGAAGGTTATTTGATATACACCCTTCCAGGATTAAAAAAAGAGAACCTCTCTCCATTTTGGATAAGACTATAATGTTTTTTTGGCTGAAATGTTGAACTAGTCAGCACACATAAAGGTCACTCATTGGACAAAATTTTTATTCTATCACTTAGAATATTTACTACTGCGATATTCTGGTAGTCGACATTCTGGTTACAATATTTTTGTACCTTGATTTTAAAAGTTGATATTTAAACAAACACTGTTCGAACTGTAGGTCCGAGGTGGACCATCCTCATTTGCATGCGATGCAAGCAAACACCCTGGGGCCGATTCACAGAACTAACTTAAGACAAAATCCAAAACGTACTACTTTTGATATTCACAGAGGGTATTTAGTAGTAGTAAGTTTAGGATTTTGTCTTAAGTTAGTTCTGTGAATTGGGCCCGTTGTGACTGTGATCTTGTTTTTTGCATAAACCCAAGCAATAAATTAGACTTACAAATATATGCAAGGGTTTCGTGACCTCACATGACCCTTCTTCAAATGGTCATATTAGGAAAGGTCTTCCGAGGTTACGAAAACTCTTACTCAGGGATGTTAAATCTACCTTTATTTGTGTTGGCCAATTAAAAGGACTGGTCAGCTCTGCAAACTTTCCTTTTGTTCCTGTGTCAGGAGCCTTTAGGACTTGTTTGCACTCAAACAACTTTGGAATGAGCTCTTGCTTAATTATAGTCTGTATCTGGTTATTCAAGAGCGACAATGTCCACAACTTTAGCCCCACACACTTCACAACAGGACGTCTAGTTGTCTGTGACATGAACATTTATTTTGGGGCAATAGCTACAAATGTACATATTTATTTAATGTCAGTGTCAGTCATATTTGGATTTGAAGAGTAAACACGCAAGCAACCGGACAGTTAATACAAAAGGCTTAAAAAATGCAACCTGAAGTTCTGCGGTAACGGTACAGACTCACCATTATACCTCGAGACTGGTTACAACAAGTACAAATATATGAAGGATAAAGAAACCCCTGCTGTATATTATAAGGATATTGCAAGTCACAGAGGAGTTTCATAACCATATAGCGGAAATAGGCCTAAGACTGAGTTCTTTTATAAGGTTATGGAACTCTGAAGTGACGTGCAATATCCTTACCATGCATGCCAGGGTGTACTTTATCCCATATAATATATGGTCACACCATCAACTTTCCCACAAACCACTTAAAACCTTAATGCATAGATCTTTCATATGGAAAAGCGAGCATGTTTGCAAACATGAAAAATAAAAATATAACCTCTAATGCAAAATTAACACATCCAAAATCATCTGTTAGGTATTTATTGCAAACAGATAATAGAAACAGTTCAAGGCAAGTCTGTTTATTTAAAAAAAACTGCAGTAGCTTGGAACGTGTAGAAACATGCAGAAAGATTCTAGCTTTTCTCTATCTAAGGAGTGCAAAACTAAACATATTGGCTTTGCTTGTCTTTGTAAGCTATTAAAATAGAGCAGAAGAAAAAAAAGCAATATTTCTTTTTGTTGCTTTAAACAGCTGCTTCACTTATGCTCTGTGACCTTTCCTACCTTTCACCTCGGCTACTGCCTCTGGCAATAGGCCTTGTGACGTCTACTGTAATAACTTATAATAGTCGAGTTTCAACATCTAATCTTTATAATCGGTGACTGAGTGCGTCACTAATCGCCGATTAGAACGTGCATGTGTAAAGGGATTACAGGATCCCATGCAGTATAGAGTGGATAACATTTTCATACATAAAATTGCAGAGAGTGCGCATGATCTCGCTCACTACAACTGTGGCCCAGGGCAGCAGTGTAGCGTGGAAAGCAAACTATCCTTCCACTTTTCTTTTTACATTTTGCACCCCTAAGAATTTTGCGCCTTTGGCAACCACCCCTATGGCCCCGCCCACGCTACGCCACTGGCCTAGCGTCACTGCAGAAGACGTCGGAGATTGGTTGTGTAGATTAGAAGCATTTTATGCAACAGGAAGTGTTCATTTTGATGGCACATCTGGGTGCGCAAACACCTGGCCTCAAGACTGGTAGAGCAGGATCTCTCACAAGGACACCTCCCGACACATAATCGGGCCCCATATAGTAAGGGTAAGTATAAGCAGGTAAGTACAGATTTCCTTCTGAGTATGGTAAATCTAGATCTACCGATAAGTACTTACCATCACAATATCATGGTAATCAATATCCAGAACTCGATATTTTGGCAGAAAGATAATTTGTCATTGAATTTTGGCGAAATTCCACCACACACAAGAGAAGGATTTGTTGCAAGCTTGTTTTGTAACTCATGCACACTTTAATAAGATGTTTCCTAAGCTCAGTGTTTGCAGGCTAATATCTCATGCCATGCAGGGTATTCCAGAAAACCATTAGCACCATCCGCACGTCCCCTCTCCAGGCATGCAGGGAGACCCTTACAGTCTAAACACAAACTTCCATCTGTCCTTCTTGTACCTGATGTGTTCATGGAGATGCCGAGCCGGATGCATGGTCTGCACGCCTTCCAGGGCAGGCACAGGGGGACGGTGGACAGGGAGAGCTCAGGCGGGGACACGGTGGGTCCTGGAAACAGGTTCCTGTGAAGCTTCACCCTTGGAAAGCTGCTCCCTAAACACAAAGTCAACAACTAGTGAGAGAAAGTCTGTGCAGACCTCTGAGCTGTTAGTCAAGCGCAAGATGGCTGCCACAAGATGGATGGCACAAGATGGCTGCCAGAAAGGAGCACGCCAAGCTGGTAGATAAGGAAACGAACATTTACTGGTGTGAAAACTAGAGGCGTTTGTATGCCTTCCCCATTCCTTGGATAGATTTCAATGAGGTCAAAGTCACACTGGACCACTGATAAAAAAAACAAAGTTGATCTAAAGGGAGAGGCTGCTACGGATGTGTGAAAGTTTCACTTGATCTGCTATGGTGTAAAATTCTAACATTTTGTACACTTCCAAAGTTTGGCACCTTTATAAAAACTTAGCTTTTGGGTCACTTTTCTAGCAAAATAATCTTGATGGAAGAGTTTCCTCCAAACAGGTTTGCTGGTATCAACATTCCACTATAAATGTGGGTTTTGCATATTTTTACCGAAATCTACTTTAGCAAGATGTGCATCGCTATCCTTTTCCAACCTTGCAACTTTTGCTGAACTTCAAAAAGTTTTGTAAAAATGCAACAAAGTTGGCAGAAGGGACCCTATGCTAAACTCACACCCACCCCTCTTTTAAAACTACAGACTTATAATGCACTTAGGTAGATTAGAATTCGCCAGAAAAGATCTACACTTCCATATGGAGTGTGATAATATCGAAAATATTGAAAGGTTGTACAACACATACGTGTGCTCGCAATGGCCATAGTGTACCAGCGTTACCTGGATTCCACACTCAGAGTTCAGCTGCAGGGGGACTGATTCATACTTTCAAAGCCAGAATATTCCGCCCACACCCAGGCACAGCAGAGAATTACAGTTACAAGAACAACCCGCAGTAAATATTGAACAACAGAGATAACAAATTGGATTCAAATGTACACAAATTCTGAGTAAACTGCACAAATCCCAGGTGGTGTGCACGTTCACAAGTAAAGCGTGAACACCCTGCAGCGTGCACACATCTCACCCACAAATCACGAGTGAGAGGCACACATCATGAGTGAGGTGTCAACACCCTGCAGCGTGCACACATCTCATCCACAAATCATGAGTGAGCGGCACACATCTCGAGTGAGGTGTCAACACCCTACAGCGTGCACACATCTCATCCACAAATCATTAGTGAGCGGCACACATCTCGAGTGAGGTGTCAACACCCTGCAGCGTGCACACATCTCATCCACAAATCATGAGTGAGCGGCACACATCTCGAGTGAGGTGTCAACACCCTGCAGCGTGCACACATCTCATCCACAAATCACGAGTGAGAGGCACACATCTCGAGTGAGGTGTCAACACCCTGCAGCGTGCACACATCTCATCCACAAATCATGAGTGAGCGGCACACATCTCGAGTGAGGTGTCAACACCCTGCAGCGTGCACACATCTCATCCACAAATCATTAGTGAGCGGCACACATCTCGAGTGAGGTGTCAACACCCTGCAGCGTGCACACATCTCATCCACAAATCATTAGTGAGCGGCACACGTCTCGAGTGAGGTGTCAACCCCCTGCAGCGTGCACACATCTCATCCACAAATCACGAGTGAGAGGCGCACATCTCGAGTGAGGTGTCAACACCCTGCAGCGTGCACACATCTCATCCACAAATCACGAGTGAGAGGCACACATCTCGAGTGAGGTGTCAACACCCTGCAGCGTGCACACTTCTCACCCACAAATCACGAGTGAGCGGCACACATCTCGAGTGAGGTGTCAACACCCTGCAGCGTGCACACATCTCATCCACAAATCACGAGTGAGAGGCGCACATCTCGAGTGAGGTGTCAACACCCTGCAGCGTGCACACATCTCATCCACAAATCATGAGTGAGCAGCACACGCCTCGAGTGAGGTGCAAACACCCTGCAGCGTGCACACATCTCATCCACCAATCATGAGTGAGAGGCACACATCATGAGTGAGGTGTCAACACCCTGCAGCGTGCACACATCTCATCCACCAATCATGAGTGAGAGGCACACATCATGAGTGAGGTGTCAACACCCTGCAGCGTGCACACATCTCATCCACCAATCATGAGTGAGAGGCACACATCATGAGTGAGGTGTCAACACCCTGCAGCGTGCACACATCTCATACACAAATCATGAGTGAGCAGCACACATCTCGAGTGAGGTGTCAACACCCTGCAGCGTGCACACATCTCATCCACAAATCATGAGTGAGCGGCACACATCTCGAGTGAGGTGTCAACACCCTGCAGCGTGCACACATCTCATCCACCAATCATGAGTGAGAGGCACACATCTCGAGTGAGGTGTCAACACCCTGCAGCGTGCACACATCTCATCCACAAATCATGAGTGAGCGGCACACATCTCAAGTGAGGTGTCAACACCCTGCAGCGTGCACACATCTCATCCACCAATCATGAGTGAGAGGCACACATCTCGAGTGAGGTGTCAACACCCTGCAGCGTGCACACATCTCATCCACAAATCATGAGTGAGCGGCACACATCTCGAGTGAGGTGTCAACACCCTGCAGCGTGCACACATCTCATCCACAAATCATGAGTGAGAGGCACACGCCTCGAGTGAGGTGCAAACACCCTGCAGCGTGCACACATCTCATCCACAAATCATTAGTGAGCGGCACACGCCTCGAGTGAGGTGTCAACACCCTGCAGCGTGCACACATCTCATCCACAAATCATTAGTGAGCCGCACACGCCTCGAGTGAGGTGTCAACACCCTGCAGCGTGCACACATCTCATCCACAAATCATTAGTGAGCGGCACACGCCTCGAGTGAGGTGTCAACACCCTGCAGCGTGCACACATCTCATCCACAAATCATTAGTGAGCGGCACACGCCTCGAGTGAGGTGCAAACACCCTGCAGCGTGCACACATCTCATCCACAAATCTCGAGTAAGAAGCACACGTCTCGAGTGAGGTGTCAACACCCTGCAGCGTGCACACATCTCATCCACAAATCTTGAGTAAGAAGCACACGTCTCGAGTGAGGTGTCAACACCCTGCAGCGTGCACACATCTCATCCACAAATCATTAGTGAGCGGCACACGTCTCAAGTGAGGTGTCAACACCCTGCAGCGTGCACACATCTCATCCACAAATCATTAGTGAGCGGCACACGCCTCGAGTGAGGTGCAAACACCCTGCAGCGTGCACACATCTCATCCACAAATCTCGAGTAAGAAGCACACGTCTCGAGTGAGGTGTCAACACCCTGCAGCGTGCACACATCTCATCCACAAATCTTGAGTAAGAAGCACACGTCTCGAGTGAGGTGTCAACACCCTGCAGCGTGCACACATCTCATCCACAAATCATTAGTGAGCGGCACACGTCTCAAGTGAGGTGTCAACACCCTGCAGCGTGCACACATCTCATCCACAAATCTCGAGTAAGAAGCACACGTCTCGAGTGAGGCGTCCACATCCTGCAGCGTGCACACATCTCATCTACAAATCATTAGTGAGCGGCACACGTCTCGAGTGAGGTGTCAACACCCTGCAGCGTGCACACATCTCATCCACAAATCTCGAGTAAGAAGCACACGTCTCGAGTGAGGTGTCAACACCCTGCAGCGTGCACACATCTCATCCACAAATCATTAGTGAGCGGCACACGTCTCGAGTGAGGTGTCAACACCCTGCAGCGTGCACACATCTCATCCACAAATCTCGAGTAAGAAGCACACGTCTCGAGTGAGGTGTCAACACCCTGCAGCGTGCACACATCTCATCCACAAATCATTAGTGAGCGGCACACGTCTCAAGTGAGGTGTCAACACCCTGCAGCGTGCACACATCTCATCCACAAATCATTAGTGAGCGGCACACGTCTCAAGTGAGGTGTCAACACCCTGCAGCGTGCACACATCTCATCCACAAATCTCGAGTAAGAAGCACACGTCTCGAGTGAGGTGTCAACACCCTGCAGCGTCCACACATCTCATCCACAAATCTCGAGTAAGAAGCACACGTCTCGAGTGAGGTGTCCACATCCTGCAGCGTGCACACATCTCATCTACAAATCATGAGTGAGAGACACACATCTCGAGTGAGGTGTGAACGCCCTGCAGTGTGCACGCATCTCATCCACAAATCATTAGTGAGCGGCACACGCCTCGAGTGAGGTGCAAACACCCTGCAGCGTGCACACATCTCATCCACAAATCTCGAGTAAGAAGCACACGTCTCGAGTGAGGTGTCAACACCCTGCAGCGTCCACACATCTCATCCACAAATCTCGAGTAAGAAGCACACGTCTCGAGTGAGGTGTCAACACCCTGCAGCGTGCACACATCTCATCCACAAATCATTAGTGAGCGGCACACGTCTCAAGTGAGGTGTCAACACCCTGCAGCGTGCACACATCTCATCCACAAATCTCGAGTAAGAAGCACACGTCTCGAGTGAGGTGTCAACACCCTGCAGCGTGCACACATCTCATCCACAAATCTCGAGTAAGAAGCGCACGTCTCGAGTGAGGTGTCAACACCCTGCAGCGTGCACACATCTCATCTACAAATCATGAGTGAGAGACACACACCTCGAGTGAGGTGCGAACGCCCTGCGGTGTGCACACATCTCATCCACAAATCTCGAGTAAGAAGCACACGTCTCGAGTGAGGTACCAACCGCCTGCAGTACGCACACATCTCATCCACAAATCATGAGTGAGCGGCACACACCTCGAGTGAGGTGTGAACGCCCTGCAGTGTGCACACATCTCTTCCAAAAATCATGAGTGAGCTGCACAAATGACTTTCGGAAGGTTGGAATGAGAAATGGATTGTTTGCATCAGTCATACTTGATTAATGTTTAACTTCTAAAGATTCCAAGTACAGGGAGTAAGGGAGGTCAGTGAAAGGCACATTACTAGACTTGCTACGTCATACAGCGTATCTGTCTCACACGCAGCCGCGTGCTCCCGGAAGTAACAGCGGTGCCTCACCTTGGTAAGTCAACTTCATCGCTGGTATCTTAAAAGAATGATGGGGATACTTACTCAGTTTGTAATCCTGCAAAACAAACAAAAGAAGATATTATTTATATATCATGATATTCTCTTTAATCAAGCATTGCAAAGATATTCACAACAATTTTTATAGGCAAGCGCATAATTAAAGACATGGGGGCCGATTCACAGAACTAACTTAAGACAAAATCCTAAACTTACTCCTTTTGGTATTCACAGAAGTTAGGATTTTGTCTTAAGTTTGTCTTAAGACAAACTTAAGACAGACTTAAGACAAAATCATAACTTAAGTCTGTCTTAAGTCTGTCTTAAGACAAACTTAAGACAAAATCCTAACTTCTGTGAATACCAAAAGGAGTAAGGTTAGGATTTTCTCTTAAGTTTGTTCTGTTAATCGGGCCCACCAAGGGCAGAGGGTGAGTGCGTGAGAGCCAAAGGCAGAACGTGAGAAAAGCCAAGACAGAGAAGTGGTCAAAAACTGGACGATGAATCCTGAACATGGGCTAAGTGTCTTCAACGTACATGTCGGTGTCACAACGAAAGCTGCAATAAGGCCACCCGGTAACATCTGAGAAACAGGGTCGGCTATGGCGCTGGTGGAGCCAAGTGTGACAACCTTTGTTGGCGGCCCCAATGACCTCCTTCTCCACTGATTCCTTCACTACCACCCTTGAACAGTGCCCATCAAGTCTCCATAACCACTCTGTCGCTCTCATGGATATCTTGTTTTATAGCACCACTCATCCCATCATAAGGTGTCACAGCACTATACATCACATACACATTACACAGAGACGATCAATCATACATGTGTAAATCAGTGTGTAGGAAATGTTACATCAGACAGAGGACTACAATAGGCAGGAGTTGCGTGTCATCCATACTGTTAGGGAGTATGGTTTACGAGTGATTGGTCTGGAGAAGCATAAACTCAGAAATTATACGTAACAGCATGGTTGGGTCTGTTTTACTAATAAGTATTGATTTCTACCCTAGTGAACACTTTTTACAACATTAGAATAATGAAAAACTGGGGAAAAAATCTTAACGCTCTAATCCGTGCTTTTGCAGTTTGCTTTAAAGCTCTTTGAATTATTGTAATTAGCTGACAGTCAGGGCCGGACTGGCAGCAGCGGGCACCCGGCGTTTCCCCGGTGGGCTGCCAGGGTGGGGGCCATTTTTTCAGCATAGTTCCAGTATGGCCCCCCTATAACAAAAGCAATAGCAGTGAGATGGGAGTGGTGCTTCCAACTACCTCCTTCCCCCCCACACACTCCCCCCTCGGGGAATTCGAATTTTGGAAAGAACGCTATTTTAGCCCAATTTCAAATTCCATGTCGTGTGAGATAATCACCCTTAGGGCATTTTCCCTAAACAAACTCCCAGAGATACAGTCCTTAAATTGCAAAATAATGTGTCAGGGCTCTCATCATTAGGCCACTGCAGCTTGTGCCACTCATTGCCCCTGCCACACTGCCAATCATAGTAGCAACACCACTACTAACCATCACACTCCTTCAAGTGTGACAATTCACACAATTCGACCCGCCTCCCCCCCCCCCCCCCAAAAGCTACAACAATGGTTCGGGAGGCAGATACTAGTAATTTTTATGAATATTTAATGAATAATTAATTGTTGCTTTTCTAATTTCTAATCTAGACAAACAGCGCCACCATGTGGCAGACTGTCATAAGTCCCGGTCTTGACAATTAAGTGCCGGAGCCAAGCACTGGAACCCACCGGCTCAAATGAAGCACTGCTTAGGTAAAACCTGTAGTTACTTCTGTAGAGAAAACATGTACGTAGTGGGCAAAATGTGTTCATTTTACATGAGGTAATCCCACAAAACACATTATTCCCCGTTCTAACCTACAAAACTTGAAATCAGGTGGAAAAATCGTCTGATGGAAAAAATGCAAGTGGCACTAATTGTTTTTCTTTTCACAAGAGGGTCTGCGTTCATGTGTTGGGACCATCTAAGAACTCACGTCATATCTCAAAATTTGATGCTATGAATTTTTGTATTCAATGTTATATTCAATCTATATCAGTCAAAGGTGGAGTAAGATAACACATTTCGTTTTAGACTGACGTTTTACACATCACAACAAACATAGCAGTAGATTTTTTCCATAACGTTTTTACAATTCTTAAAAACGAAGTTTTATGCAGTTTACATTAACATACAAAACACGTGGTCTGGCAGAGACAGGGATGACTGCTGACTAGTGAACCTTGCCCCCTCGACAGCCCTGAAAAGTCAATACAGGTCTGTCAGTTCCTAACTGATATAACTCACAGTGGAATGCTGGAAGCTGCTTTAAGATATAATATTTACTGCTCTACACGAGTGCTTTCAAGGTCTCTTCCTCCTTCAGATGTTTCACAGGCTTCTGAGGTAACTTCCTTCACATGGATAAAAAGCATGTGCTGCAGAACCGAGCATTACTTGCGAAGATAAACACGAGGAATTACGCTTGAAATACATGTAGTGATCGCTGACAGAGACCGGTTCTGTCCAGTCTTGTCCCAGTGCCCTTTTTCCCAGAAAGTTTATGAGCATATATTCTCTAAACATGTCAAATGAATTCTCCTTAAATTAAATGCTGTTTATGGCCTGCTTTGTTTCTCATTTTTACTCCACTGAGGCTTTCAGGTGAAATCTGGCTTTTTTCTTTTTTAAGAGATGAAGCTTCTGATGCATAAAGACATTTTAATTTGAACCCTGACATGCTGCAGTTTGCTTGCCTCTTGGTAGCTGCATGCTGAGGAAAGCCTTTTTGCTTTTCTGTGGCATGTAAAATCAATTTTTACAGTATCAGAATTTCAGTGCTGCATGATCTGCATGTGAATGTGTTTTGGCTATTACAAGCTTCAAATTAAATAGTTTTTATAGGCCGACTGATGTACTCAGAGTTTTGCTTTTAGCAGGACACTGCTTTCTTTGAAAGACGTTTATTCAGGTCATTATCTGGTACTCCATATCTCAAGTAAATATGTATCATTTTATTTTTTGGAAGTCCTTTCTCACTGACACCTTTCTAAAGATTTGCCCTGTATGCCTGCTGGATTCTGTCTTTGTATACTTTGTGGTGCTCTACAACCTCGACATTCATCTATATGTACAATAAGTTTAATCCTATGTAATTTATAAACACAATGCTTGCTTCTTTGTGCTCATTCATATCTCAACATCCTTACGGCGATACACATATATTTGGTAAACTTTAGAGCCATAAATACTAACTTTCTTTTTCTTTATCTATACTCGTCCCTCACCTTGAATGTGAAGTTATAGCTAAAGATCTATAAGGTTGTATCTTATGATAGTACACCTTTGTGTACTATCGAGCCACCTTTGGTGCTAAGAGATGTCTGTCTTACTGATATACTTCTATTACTAATATTGATTGCCGAATGGATGCATTGTGGTATATTTGTGATATGATTAAATAGTCTGAAACAATATATTTGATAACTTTTAACCTTGTATGGACAGATCGAGGGGCATAACTTTTAAACAAAGAAAGAAAATGAACAAAAAAACAATGCTTCTAAGTTCATCTAAACTCAAGGTAAGATCCTGACTCTCAGGTGAAAAGCCAAAAAGAGCAAAAAATGATTCTCCGTAACATTGCTTCATCTTCTAACACTGTACTGGATACAATTCTCAGCAAAGGAGTTGGTTTTCAACCTTTCACAGATGCCACAAATGTAAAACTTGCAACAGATTAGGGATACGTGAGTGCCTAAGGAGAAACTTATTCTGTGAACAAAAGATCAGTGATGAGCAACATGTATGCAGTAGAGTTGTTCCACTAGAATCTGGGGTTATTACATTGTAGAAGCAGATGGAAGAATTGGAAAATAGAAATCATCGCAATAATCTGAAACTTTATGGTCTCCCTGAGGCAGCTGGGAGGGATTAGATTCTAACCGTCTTAAACTCATCCCTTATCCTTTATTTAAACATCATAACTGTATCATCTGGAAATCTCCAAATAGCTCATTGATTTGAGGAGAAGCCACTGTTAAATGAAAAACAGGGGAAACCTAGAGGAATTGTTATATAATTTTGATAACACACACGAGTCATGCACTTATCCAAGCTACAAAAGTTAACAAACAGCTGACCTGGTCTCATAATAAGCTTCTCGTGGCTCAAGAGACCTAGAAGGACCTATGCAGATTGCAAAAACAAATTCTTATCCATGAGGCCTATTTTCCAACAACAAAACATAAGATATGGGATTGTTCATCCATGTTTTTTTCAGGTCACCCACAATGGGAAAACGTCTTCCTTTGAATACCCAGACTGACTTAAAGGCTATCTCAGAAAATACAGGATGGAAGAAATGGACATAGAACAGATTGCATGCTGGTCTTGATTATTTAGCTTCAGTTATGTATAGTATGTTGGCTAAATGTATGAGTTAATGGTGTTGGAGTGGTATCTTCATGATAATATCAGTTCTAGCTAACTTGTTCTTTATGTATTTTTTCAATTCTGGGGCTTTACCTTTGAATTTCTTTCCTCATTTTTTATTGTTGCATTATATTTCCCTTTGTGCTCAATTTCATCAAGGTTACTTACTATTTTCATTTTATTTTTTCTCAGCTTTGCAGGATATTTTATAATTACTTTTAGCTGTCTTTTTTATTCTTATTTAAGCACTTATCTGTACTCTCATTACCTTGCTCAAGATGTATACTTTTTTGCTATTGTTCTTTTTTTATGTACATTAGTAGGTGATGTTTTAAAGCATGTACATGTGTTCCTCCACTGCTACTGTGTTTAATGTAGTGTCTTGGAAAGTAGGGGATATAGGTAACCTCATAAAATGAGAAAGGTTTTACTTCATTTATCCAAACAAAGGGGTCTATTACGATGGCCACCGGGAGATAGGACCGCCCGCTATGTGTGCGGCGGTCCTGCATGTACAATTAGGATGAGCCCGCCACACTGGCAGGCGCATCTCGCATTTTTTGAATTGCGGCGGGCGGTACTGTCAGCAGCACCCACCGCAGTACAAAAAAGGCATCTGTGCATTTGCATGCACAACATGGCGGGCAACGCGCGGTGCCTGCCATGTCGTGCATGCACATGCGGTGGGTACCATAGGTAACCCCCATGTGCACCCCCACCCACAACATCCTGGGGGCCCGCAACAGTCCGCCAACTGCAAAAACCGCATGCCTTTCCATGACTGCAATGCCGCCGCGGAAAGGCTGGTTACTGCAGCCATTGTGATATAGATGGCGGTGTCTAGCAGACACCATCACTATATTCAACTCTTTTCCGCCCGATCGACTGGTCAACCAAGCGGAAAACTGGCGGACGGTCTTCTCATCCACCACGGTACCCCCGCCATCATAATATGGCGGGGTAAATGGGAGGCGGGCGGGCGAATCTGTCGGGCGGATCGCCGCTGCCATTCGGGCGGTGGTGATCCACCCGACATTGTAATAGGCCCCTAAATGTATCAATAGCATTTCTGCAGGAGTCTTATACTAATGACACAGAATATCTTAAATTAAAGAAGCTATGCATAGGTTTTTTTTTATTCACTAGCTATAATCGCAAAGGTTGTGCTGTAATTTTGTATGTCACAGATACATAAATATTGACGTAATATTACAGGAAAATGACGATGACTGTATATGGTTGCTCTTAGATGCTCTTTTAACCATCTTAAATCTATATGGATCATCACACAATGAGCCAGCTTTCTGGAATAGTATGAAATCAAGAATGGCCTTGGTTAATAACAAACATGTTATCATGGAAGGTGAATGTAATTAAGCTTTTGACTCATTTCTTGATAGGAAATTTAAGTAGAAATGGGTCCCAGAAACATGACCTATAGCATTTACAAGTGCAATCAATGCTAGAGGTATTTCTGATTCACTGAGAATTTTCAAGAATATAATTTTTCTCATAGCCACACAGTTTATCATGAATTGCTTATATCTTCACTAGTAAATGTATTACTGTAAATCTTGTCAAATGAGAAATGAGATCTATCTTTATTTCTGACCATGCTTCTGTGATACTGTCCATTCATCAAATGAGGGTGACAAAATCTGGTGTAAGATGGTGCTTTAATAATGTTCTTTTAGCTGATGATTTATTTTGCAAGGAATTTAATGTTCATGCATGATTTTTTGTGTGTTAATAAATCTGACAATATGTCTGTATTCAATATTGGAGATAAATTTGAACCTGCATTAATAGCTTTTGTTATTTCATATGTGGCAAAATAAATCTACTTTTAATGCCCCATAGATATTCTTGCAAAATAAAACCAGATCATTAGAACATTTGTATTTAATACTGACATTCTCTCAGATGCTTTCACACATTTGTTGCTGCACTGTTTGAAGTAAACAAAATAGCAACCCTGTAAACCAGCAATATTCTTTTAAGGCTAAAGTAAAATATTTTGGGGGCCAAAATAAAGCTGGCAAAATATAAGCAAACTATTTAAAAATGTTAAAAAGGATGTACAAATAAACGTGGAGAAGTGAGGCTCAATGGTTAGAGCGGCAGACCCTGAGGCAGAGGTCTGGCCCGGGACCAAGGTTCAATTCCCAACTCTGCGGGTCGAGGGCTCAATTTCCTCGGACCTGATAATTCTCGCCTCGGTGCCTACTCTAATCATGGGTCCCACTCTGCAACTCTGGGCAATAGCTTGCTTAATCTCCACAACGGCCCCAACAGTGCTGGGATGCCTGGCTTCACCTTGGGGGTGCCCAGGAGTGGACATTTCACAGGGAAAAGCCAGGAAGAGATCCACAGTGGTATGAGTACAGCGTCAGGACGCCACTTTGCTGGGGCAGCAGTGCGCTTTACAAGTACAAATTCATTCATTCATATTAAATGACATTAATAATGCTCTTTCGGTGTTTGACAAGAACATTCTGAAGCATTTAAGCATTATTGTATTTTTTTTTACACAGAAGATACTCATCCCTCCCAATGTGTACTCGAAAATTACTTCTTAAACATTCCTAAAAATCTTTAGAAAACAACATTACTTTACAGGAAGTCATGGGAGCCCGCCTGCAGGAAGGACGAAGCTCCTGGGCCGGATGGACTTTCAATAGAGTTCATCTCCCAATGTTCTGATGCATTAACCCACAAGTTGCTTCAACTTTTTGCCTCTTTTATATCTAAACAGAGTGTCAAAGAATCATTTTGGGAGCAATAATGACGTTTATTCAGTTATTGATAAAGAGCATCAATACTGTAGGAACATTATGCCGGTATCCTCTGTAAATTGTGGCGGTTACATTTATGCTAAAATATTGGCTATGAGGCTGGAGTATTTTATTCCATCTCTTAGCAATCTGATCAACCTGGTTTTATTAATGACTGGAGGTCCTCATACAATGCTAATGATTTCTCAAATATTATATTGAAAGCATCTTCTTTTAAACAATCCTTGGCTGTCATCATATCACTTAATGAAAACGAGGCTTATGACGTTAATAAACGATCCTTTCAATTGCTTCAGAGATCCCGTTTGAGGGGGTGAACAATATTCAATCGTTGGAAGGGAAGAAAGAAAACAACTGTTAACAAAAGCTTTCAACCAAAGAGGAATACGAACAAGAAGACCGGCTAGGTTAGCGTGCTTCGGTCTAGGGGACACCCAACTAAATAGCCGTTTTGTCAAATTTCTACTGAAAGTGGAGCAAAGACTTAAAGAACATGAAAATCACTCAGTGTTTTTTACATAAAAGCAATTTAACTGTTTACCAAACAGTTAGAAGCAAACCAGAGTCCCCATAATGTTACTAGTGGTTGAACCATTGACTTTATCTGAACCCCCTGAAGGACAGCCAACAAATTTAAATGTTCTTGACCTACGTTACCGCCTTCCATTAGAAATAGTTGGATATTACAGATGATATTTTCGAACTCCGCCTCATTATGCATTTCTGGTTTTATTATGTATATATAAGTTACTATCAAATGACAATATTAAATTGGTAGGCCGTCAGGGCGAATTTTAATCTGTGGGCATATACTCAAATTAAAATGTTTAAGCGTACCAGCTTTTCCAATTTTAAGTTGAAAATACTAGACTTTTTAATATGTTATATTTGATAAATGAAGATTTTACTGATATATTGGATAAATGAAGATTTTACTGAAATCTTAACTTACTATGTAAATGTATATTCTGTAAATATTGCAAGTGTTTTAAGTAACCAAGCGATTGTTCAAATACAATTCAAATTGAAATATTCAATTGTGCGAGGCCAGGTGGCTGCAGTGATATTCTGTGACCCAGGCCCCTGATATTCCAAAAGATCTATTAGAACGCAAGCAGGGATCGTTTGACCGGAGACTCCTGAAGTGCATATGATTTCATTTTCATTCCAAGGACGGCTACCAAAATGATTATGAGAAAGGTATATTTTACAGACAACAGGGCTCCTTCTGGGTAGTGCGGAAATGGGTGATAATTTAATTATTCCACCTCTTAGGAATACCTGTGGGTCGGTAGTTACCAGGTGTTGTATTCCTAGTAAATTTCAAGCTCTATTTCCTCAGATTTAGGTATAGCATCTGCAATCAGTGCTACATGTTGTGCCTTTGTTTTCAGGACACTATATAAAGTTCACCAGGTCATGCCTGGTTGGAAATGTATGATTGGAAAGTGAACTGTGCACTAATTACCTCAAAACTTGGACTTTTCAATCACACGGAAACAAAAATGTACATATGATTCAGGATTTCCACAATCACATGCTAAGGCCTGCATTACAAATTTGTCAGAATAGAGTAGGGTATTTACCACAAATGTAAATACCATAACTAGGCCTAGACGGTAAATTTTGTTCCGCTTGCGGAATTTGCAATATTTTCACATTTTCGCATTCCGCGGAAAGCGCGAAATGTCAAAACTTTCGCAATCTGCCGTGAAATGGAAGTACTTTCTTGATCACACTTTATAAATGCGTGCGCGCGCGGTAGCGACTTACCGGGTCCCTGCGTTTGCCGACGAGTTTTCCTATCCGTTCGCGTGCGTCACGAGATGTTGAATTGTTGGATAGCCGGTCGCGCTATCCTGCTTGAGTTTGCGATCGCGAACATGTCATTCTACCTGGAACAGGAAATATGCATCGCAAGCAAGATGGCCGCGCCCATTAGCGACCGCAAGGGCAAGTTGGAGATACTTTTTCCCGCGAGTAAGCAAAAACACATCGCGAACAGGCGGCAAAAGCAATCTCCGCATCTTTGCGGAGGTTTTGCGTGCTCGCAGAGATTTTGAGCAATTTCGCGATACTTTGCAAAAGTCAATTTCGCAAATTCCATCCTCCTCTAACCCCAGGGACAGGTATTTACTAGGTACAGTAAATATCTCGTCTTCTGAGTTTTCAACTTGGAATTAAGGCATAATATTCAGATTTTGTTTTAACACACTGAATTCCACATATTTTGGCTTTTTTTCTAGGCTGTTTTCTCCAATAAATGTTGGCAGGTTGGTGTACTGCAATCCATCATGGGAATACGGCCAAGGTGTGAGAACTATTTCGCAAGATGTAATTTCATAACAAAGATCTGCACAGGATTTAGAATTTGACCCTGAGCTTGCCCTTAGTGCATACGTGGCTTTCTCTTTCACAATTAACTTGTGCACACAACAGTAAACTAGACCGAAAAAGACGAAAGGCATTTTCTAACTCACCTGGATTCAAATAGAGAGAAAATGATCTCACGCTGAGTAGAGGAAAATCATGCACTGGAAACCAGGAAACTTTGAGAACAACAAATATGGGAAAGTTAACTAAGCTTCACCGGCAGAAAGAATTCTTTGCACCCCCTCTTGCCTCAAACTATAATGAGCTACCCTCCCCCTCTTAGATGTTCTGATACCGCTGATGGAAGATGAATGGGGCAGATTTACAAGCCCCTTGCGCCACTTTTACGCCGCTGTTGCGTCACTTTTGTGACGGAGCGGTGGTGCAAAGCCAGCGCCATGCTGCGGGGTATTTACAAAGTGACGCATCTGGGAGATGCATCACGCTGTAAAGCCCTGCGCCACATGTGGGCATTCCGGCGCGGGGGGGGGGGGGCGTTTCAGCGCAGGAACGCCTCCTAAAAGTGGGTGAGTGAAATTAGTCACTTTTAAGGCCATGCAGCGTCAAAACCCTGCGCCTGCTTGACGCAGCATGTTAGGGATAGGGAACCCCCGAACCTTGCTGAAGCTGCGTTGCGCTTGCGATGCAACTCCAGAAATGCGCTGCCTTTCCGACGGGGGATGCGTCCCGCATCTGCCCATCCGTGCACCATGGTGCGCCGCATTGTAGTGGCGCACGGGTGGGCAGATGCATCGCAGCTCTTCTGGCGCATACCTGCTGATTAGCAGAGATGCGCCAGAAGTAGTAAATCTGCCCCAATGTGTCCTTGTGCAATGTAACTGGTGCTCAAGTAAAGCGCTCCGATACCTTCCGGTCGAGTATGCGCTATATAAACCAGCACGCACTAGAATGCCCCCTGTGAATGAGGCGGCCTGCCGTGGTGCTCATTGCGGCTGCTCCCGCGCGTATCTCTCAGGATGTTATTAATTCCGAGGTGTTCGCCTCATGACTGAGCAGAAGAAAGTGTCATCTGTCTCAGAACAGCAGGGCGTGGGTGCCCCCCCCCCCCCCCCTCCTATTATGTAACCCACGCTGCCAGCCGCAGAGAGAAGTCCCTGGCGCGGCTGCGGGGCAGATGTGGGGCACATCCAGGGCGGGTGTGGGAGGGCACGACGCAGCAGGCTGCCCTGGGCATGGGACACGTCAGACTTCCCGGATGGTATGTAAATACCTGCGCGTCACACACCTGGCTGCTGCCCGGAAGCAGCGCTGCTTTCAGGTCGTGCTGGCGTTCTCTGGAGGTTGTTTTTGTCTTTCATGAAACAATTTTAGTAATTAGAGCTGTGCCCGGCAGGGCTGCTGGCGCTGTTCATGCTTCAGAGTGCCAGGAGCACGACTGCCTGTCACCCAGTGCCAGGAAGTGCACCCCGAAGACTTCTAATGAACATGGGGCAGTGCCCACAGAGCTGTATGTATGGGCCCCTGTGCCAGGCAGAGCCCGCGCTGTCTCACACCCCTCCAGAGTGCCAGGGCAGTGCCCACAGAGCTGTATGTATGGACCCCTGTGCCAGGCAGAGCCCGCGCTCTCTCACACGGCTCCAGGGTGCCAGGGGCAGTGCCCACAGAGCTGTATGTAGGGACCCCTGTGCCAGGCAGAGCCCGCGCTGTCTCACACCCCTCCAGAGTGCCAGGGCAGTGCCCACAGAGCTGTATGTATGGACCCCTGTGCCAGGCAGAGCCCGCGCTCTCTCACACGGCTCCAGGGTGCCAGGGCAGTGCCCACAGAGCTGTATGTATGGGCCCCTGTGCCAGGCAGAGCCCACGCTCTCTCACTGCGCTCCAGAGCGCCAGGGCAGTGCCCAGAGAGCTGTATGTAGGGACCCCTGTGCCAGGCAGAGCCCGCGCTCTCTCACTGGGCTCCAGAGCGCCAGGGCAGTGCCCACAGAGCTGTATGTAGGGACCCCTGTGCCAGGCAGAGCCCGCGCTCTCTCACTGCGCTCCAGAGCGCCAGGGCAGTGCCCACTGAGCTGTATGTAGGGACTCCTGTGCCAGGCAGAGCCTGCGCTCTCTCACTGCGCTCCAGAGCGCCAGGGCAGTGCCCACAGAGCTGTATGTAGGGACCCCTGTGCCAGGCAGAGCCCGCGCTGTCTCACACCCCTCCAGAGTGCCAGGGCAGTGCCCACAGAGCTGTATGTTTGGACCCCTGTGCCAGGCAGGGCCCGCGCTGTCTCACACCCCTCCAGAGTGCCAGGGCAGTGCCCACAGAGCTGTATGTAAGGACTCCTGTGCCAGGCAGAGCCCGCGCTCTCTCACTGCGCTCCAGAGTGCCAGGGCAGTGCCCACAGAGCTGTATGTAGGGACCCCTGTGCCAGGCAGAGCCCGCGCTCTCTCACTGCGCTCCAGAGTGCCAGGGCAGTGCCCACAGAGCTGTATGTTTGTACCCCTGAGTCCAGGCAGAGCCCGCGCTGTCTCACACCCCTCCAGAGTGCCAGGGCAGTGCCCACAGAGCTGTATGTAAGGACTCCTGTGCCAGGCAGAGCCCGCGCTGTCTCACACCCCTCCAGAGTGCCAGGGCAGTGCCCACAGAGCTGTATGTAAGGACTCCTGTGCCAGGCAGAGCCCGCGCTCTCTCACTGCGCTCCAGAGTGCCAGGGCAGTGCCCACAGAGCTGTATGTAAGGACTCCTGTGCCAGGCAGAGCCCGCGCTCTCTCACTGCGCTCCAGAGCGCCAGGGCAGTGCCCACAGAGCTGTATGTAGGGACTCCTGTGCCAGGCAGAGCTCCGGCAGCTTCACCCCTCTACAGTGTGCCAGGACACTGCCACAGCTCTGTACGCATGTAGCCCTGTGCCAGTCAGAGCTCCTGCAGCACGCAATGTTCCAGTGTGCCAGGGGCACTGCCAGGGCTCCCTACATATGTAATCCTTTGCCAGTCAGAGCTCCTGTAGCACCGCAATGTTCCAGTGCTTCGGGTCTTACTTCTCCAGTGCGTCACCACATTAGTATATCTCAGTATCCATGTAAGACGATGCTGATGAGAGTGCCACCGTGCCAGGGCGCTGCCATAGCTCCCTACGGAGCTCTGTGCCTGGACCGTGCCTGGGCGCTGCCATAGCTCCCTACGGAGCTCTGTGCCTGGACTGTGCCTGGGCGCTGCCATAGCTCCCTACGGAGCTCTGTGCCTGGACCGTGCCTGGGCGCTGCCATAGCTCCCTACAGAACTCTGTGCCTGGACCGTACCAGGGCACTGCCATAGCTCCCTACAGAACTCTTGCCTGGACCGTGCCAGGGCACTGCCATAGCTCCCTACAGAACTCTGTGCCTGGACCGTACCAGGGCACTGCCATAGCTCCCTACGGAACTCTGTGCCTGCACCATGCCAGGGCACTGCCATAGCTCCCTACAGAACTCTGTGCCTGGACCGTACCAGGGCACTGCCATAGCTCCCTACAGAACTCTGTGCCTGGACCGCGCCAGGGCACTGCCATAGCTCGCTACGGAACTCTGTGCCTGGACCGTACCAGGGCACTGCCATAGCTCCCTACGGAACTCTGTGCCTGGACCGTACCAGGGCACTGCCATAGCTCCCTACGGAACTCTGTGCCTGGACCGTGCCAGGGCACTGCCATAGCTCCCTACAGAACTCTGTGCCTGGACCGTACCAGGGCACTGCCATAGCTCCCTACGGAACTCTGTGCCTGCACCATGCCAGGGCACTGCCATAGCTCCCTACAGAACTCTGTGCCTGGACCGTACCAGGGCACTGCCATAGCTCCCTACAGAACTCTGTGCCTGGACCGTGCCAGAGCGCTGCCATAGCTCCCTACAGAACTCTGTGCCTGGACCGTGCCAGAGCGCTGCCATAGCTCCCTACAGAACTCTGTGCCTGGACCTTGCCAGGGCACTGCCATAGCTCCCTACGGAACTCTGTGCCTGGACCGTACCAGGGCACTGCCATAGCTCCCTACGGAACTGTGTGCCTGGACCGTGCCAGGGCACTGCCATAGCTCCCTACAGAACTCTGTGCCTGGACCGTACCAGGGCACTGCCATAGCTCCCTACGGAACTCTGTGCCTGCACCATGCCAGGGCACTGCCATAGCTCCCTACAGAACTCTGTGTCTGGACCGTACCAGGGCACTGCCATAGCTCCCTACAGAACTCTGTGCCTGGACCGCGCCAGGGCACTGCCATAGCTCGCTACGGAACTCTGTGCCTGGACCGTGCCAGGGCACTGCCATAGCTCCATACGGAACTCTGTGCCTGGACCGTACCAGGGCACTGCCATAGCTCCCTACGGAACTCTGTGCCTGGACTGTGCCAGGGCACTGCCATAGCTCCCTACAGAACTCTGTGCCTGGACCGTACCAGGGCACTGCCATAGCTCCCTACGGAACTTTGTGCCTGCACCATGCCAGGGCACTGCCCTAGCTCCCTACAGAACTCTGTGCCTGGACCGTACCAGGGCACTGCCATAGCTCCCTACAGAACTCTGTGCCTGGACCGCGCCAGGGCACTGCCATAGCTCGCTACGGAACTCTGTGCCTGGACCGTGCCAGGGCACTGCCATAGCTCCCTACGGAACTCTGTGCCTGGACCGTACCAGGGCACTGCCATAGCTCCCTACGGAACTCTGTGCCTGGACCGTGCCAGGGCACTGCCATAGCTCCCTTCAGAACTCTGTGCCTGGACCGTACCAGGGCACTGCCATAGCTCCCTACGGAACTCTGTGCCTGCACCATGCCAGGGCACTGCCATAGCTCCCTACAGAACTCTGTGCCTGGACCGTACCAGGGCACTGCCATAGCTCCCTACAGAACTCTGTGCCTGGACCGTGCCAGAGCGCTGCCATAGCTCCCTACAGAACTCTGTGCCTGGACCGCGCCAGGGCACTGCCATAGCTCGCTACGGAACTCTGTGCCTGGACCGTGCCAGGGCACTGCCATAGCTCCCTACGGAACTCTGTGCCTGGACCGTACCAGGGCACTGCCATAGCTCCCTACGGAACTTTGTGCCTGGACCGTGCCAGGGCACTGCCATAGCTCCCTACAGAACTCTGTGCCTGGACCGTACCAGGGCACTGCCATAGCTCCCTACGGAACTCTGTGCCTGCACCATGCCAGGGCACTGCCATAGCTCCCTACAGAACTCTGTGCCTGGACCGTACCAGGGCACTGCCATAGCTCCCTACAGAACTCTGTGCCTGGACCGTGCCAGGGCACTGCCATAGCTCCCTACAGAACTCTGTGCCTGGACCGTGCCAGAGCGCTGCCATAGCTCCCTACGGAACTCTGTGCCTGGACCGTGCCAGAGCGCTGCAATAGCTCCCTACGGAACTCTGTCCCGGGGCGCTGCCATAGCACTGCCATAGCTCCATATGGAACTCTGTGTCTCGACCGTGCCAGGACACTGCCATAGTTCCCAATGGAGCTCTGTGCCTGGACCGTTCCAGGGCACTGCCATAGCTCCCAATGAAACTCTGTGCCGGGACCGTGGCAGGGCACTGCCATAGCTGCCAATGAAACTCTGTGCCTAACCGTGGCAGGGCACTGCCAAAGCTCCCTACGGAACTCTGTGCCTGCACCGTGCCAGGGCACTCCCATAGCTCCCGACTGAAGTCTTTGCATGGACCGTGCCTGGGCACTTTTATAGTTCCCAATGGAACTCTGTTCTTCCTACAGAACTGTGTGTGAACCGTGCCAGGGCACTGCTGTAGCTCCAGACGGAACTCTGTGCCAGGACCGTGCCAGGGCACTGCCATAGCTCCTAATTGAACTCTGTGCCTGGACAGTACCAGGGCTCTGCCATAGCATCCTGTGGAACTCTGTGCCAGGACCGTGCCAGGGCACTGCCATAGCTCCCAATTGAACTCTGTGCCTGGACCGTGCCAGGGCACTGCCATAGCTCCCAATTGAACTCTGTGCCTGGACCATGCCTGGGCACTGCCATAGCTCCCTATGGAACTATGCCAGGACCGTGCCAGGGCACTACCATAGCTCCCGACGGAACTCTGTGCCTGGACCATGCCTGTGCACTGCCATAACTCCCAATGGAACTGTGTGCCTGGACCGTGTCAGGGCACTGCCATGGTTTCCTACGGAACTCTGTGCCAGGACTGTGCCAGGGCACTGCCATGGTTTCCTACGGAACTCGGTGCCAGGACCGTGCCAGTGCACTGCCATAGCTCCCGATGGAACTCTGAGCCTGGACCGTGCCAGGGCACTGCCATAGCTCTCTATGGAACTCTGTGCCAGGGCCGTGCCGGGGCACTACCATTGCTCCCGACGGAACTCTGTGCCTGGACCGTGCCTGGGCACTGCCATAGCTCCCTACAGAACTCTGTGCCTGGACCGTGCCAGGGCACTGCCATAGCTCGCTACGGAACTCTGTGCCTGGACCGTACCAGGGCACTGCCATAGCTCCCTACGGAACTCTGTGTATGGACCGTGCCAGGGCACTGGCATAGCTCCCTATGGAACTCTGTGCCTGGACCATGCCAGGGCACTGCCATAGCTCCCTATGGAACTTTGTGCCTGGACCGTGCCAGGGCACTGCCATAGCTCCCAATGGAGCTCTGTGCCTGGACCGGCCCATGGCACTGCCATAGCTCCCTACCGAGCTCTGTGCCTGGACGTGCCAGGGCACTGCCATAGCTCCCTATGGAACTCTGTGCCACCTACGGAGCTCTGTGCCTGGACGTGCCAGGGCACTGCCATAGCTCCCTATGGAACTCTGTGCCAGGACCGTGCCAGGGCACTGCCATAGCTCCCAATTGAATTCTGTGCCTGGACAGTTCCAGGGCTCTGCCATAGCTCCCTATGGAACTCTGTGCCAGGACAGTGCCAGGGCACTACCATAGCTCCCAATTGAACTCTGTGCCTGGACCGTGCCAGGGAACTTCCTGAGTTCCCAAAGGAGCTCTGTGCCTGGAACGTGCCAGGGCACTGCCATAGCTCCCAATGGAGCTCTGTGCCTGGACCGCTCTGTGCCTGGAACGTGCCAGGGCACTGCCAACGCTCCCAATGGAGCTCTGTGCCTGAACCGTGCCAGGGCACTGCCATAGCTCCCTACAGAGCTCTGTGCCTGGACGTGCCAGGGCACTGCCATAGCTCCCTATGGAACTCTGAGCCTGGACCGTGCCAGGGCACTGCTGTAGCTCCCGATGAACTCTGTGCCTGGATAAGAACACTACAAGCTAACACTACCCCAGTGTGCCCGAGGTCCTTCTAAAGCACTGTGCCTCTGTAGCCCTGTGCTAGGTAGCCTTGTTACCACACTCTCTCTGTTCCACTGTGCCAGGGTCTCCGCCAGAGCTGCGTATCTAATCCTGGCAGAGCTCCTACAGCCTTACATTGCTCCACTGCCCTAGGGGCACCGTGAGAGCCAAGAACCCATTTAACCTATACTAACACGTGTTCCGTCAGCCTTACACTGTACCAGTGCCCCAGGGGCACAGAGATAGCCCAGAACCATTCGAGCCCTGTACTAGCAAGAGTTCCATCAGCCTTACACTGCACCAGTGCCCCCGGGGCACAGCGAGAGCCCAGAACCATTCCAGCCCGTACTAGCAAGAGTTCCATCAGCCTTACACTGCACCAGTGCCCCCGGGGCACAGCGAGAGCCCAGAACCATTCCAGCCCTGTACTAGCAAGAGTTCCATCAGCCTTACACTGCACCAGTGCCCCCGGGGCACAGCGAGAGCCCAGAACCATTCCAGCCCGTACTAGCAAGAGTTCCATCAGCCTTACACTGCACCAGTGCCCCCGGGGCACAGCGAGAGCCCAGAACCATTCCAGCCCTGTACTAGCAAGAGTTCCATCAGCCTTACACTGCACCAGTGCCCCCGGGGCACAGCGAGAGCCCAGAACCATTCAAGCCCTGTACTAGCAAGAGTTCCATCAGCCTTACACTGCACCAGTGCCCCCGGGGCACAGCGAGAGCCCAGAACCATTCCAGCCCTGTACTAGCAAGAGTTCCATCAGCCTTACACTGACTGCACCAGTGCCCCCGGGGCACAGCGAGAGCCCAGAACCATTCCAGCCCTGTACTAGCAAGAGTTCCATCAGCCTTACACTTGACTACACCAGTGCTCCCGGGGCACAGCGAGAGCCCAGAACCATTCCAGCCCGTACTAGCAAGAGTTCCATCAGCCTTACACTGCACCAGTGCCCCCGGGGCACAGCGAGAGCCCAGAACCATTCCAGCCCTGTACTAGCAAGAGTTCCATCAGCCTTACACTGCACCAGTGCCCCCGGGGCACAGCGAGAGCCCAGAACCATTCCAGCCCGTACTAGCAAGAGTTCCATCAGCCTTACACTGCACCAGTGCCCCCGGGGCACAGCGAGAGCCCAGAACCATTCCAGCCCTGTACTAGCAAGAGTTCTATCAGCCTTACACTGCACCAGTGTCCTGAGGTCTGCGGGTGAGAAAGAATCACACTCTCCCCCCTTCAATCCTCTGAGTCGTAGGAATCAGGTGATTGACTGACGGCTGGACATGGCTGGGGTCTGGATATATCAACATATATGCACCCAAAATGTCTTGGAAGGAAAGATGCATTTTATATTCAGTGAACCAACTGTTCACAAGCTTAGGGTGCAGGGTACATTATGCAAATCAAAGAAAGGAGCACTGGGCTACTCCAGATCAAGGTAGAGGGTGTTTACAATAAAAGACATTAAACCCACTACGGTTACTTTATCGGTTCATTTCTGCCCATTATTGGTATTCTGCATGAGTTTTAGGCGTAGGGATTAGTAAAGCACTAGTCACTCCAAGCCAAAGTGTTACTTAAAGAAGTACAATTTGAGGAAAAGAGATCTGAGCACCTTCACTGCTATTAAACCAGCCATAATATATGTGCACATTCACGGGCATTAAACCAGCCGTAATATATGTGCACATTCACGGGCATTAAACCAGCCGTAATATATGTGCATATTCACGGGCATTAAACCAGCCGTAATATATGTGCACATTCACGGGCATTAAACCAGCCGTAATATATGTGCATATTCACGGGCATTAAACCACCCGTCATATATGTGCACATTCACAGGCATTAAACCAGCCGTAATATATGTGCACATTCACCGGTATTAAACCAGACGTAATATATATGCACATTCACGGGTATTAAACCAGCCGTAATATATGTGCACATTCACCGGTATTACACCAGCTGTAATATATGTGCATATTCACCGGTATTAAACCAGACGTAATATATGTGCACGTTCACTGGCATTAAACCAGACGTAATATATGTGCACATTCACCGGTATTAAACCAGCCGTAAAATATGTGCACATTCACCGGTATTAAACCAGACGTAATATATGTGCAGATTCACCGGTATTAAACCAGCCGTAATAATGTGCACATTCACCGGTATTAACCCAGCCGTAATATATGTGCACATTCACCGGTATTAAACCAGCCGTAATATATGTGCACATTCACCGGTATTAAACCAGCCGTAATATATGTGCACAATATTATACTGGCAACGGATTTGGGTAACCCCTTAACTTGCTCACTATGCCCAGGGTTTTTTGGATGTAATTAAAAATGATAATTTTCATAAGATAACCTGGTTAAAGGATCTTTCTAAAAATTTAGCGAAAATGGGTATGAAGGGGTTGTGGGAGAACCCCGAGGTAGTCCCATTCCCATCGAAGGTTATACTAAAAGAAAAATATTGGGAAATGATCGCGTTCCGTAACTGGAATACTGCTGATCCCTCTACTAAGGAGGGTCGTTTTCTGGAGTGCAAAGCTGTTCCTAATTTAGAGCCATATTGGGATGGTATTACAAAACCGGGAGATAGAAAGCTTTATTTGCAACTTAGAGCGGGGTCCCTTCCGATAAGATCATTAACAGGAAGGTGGTCTTCAGGCAGTTCCATCATGTGCCGGGTTTGCAAGACTGATAAAGAGGCCATCGACCATCTCCTTTTTTAGGTCTCGCCTGTCGATGCGCATGCGCATCGAGCAAGCGAGAGTATTGGGACTTTTCCACTCTTTATCCACACTGCAAGGAATCGTGGCGATTCCTTGCAGTGCCCGTGACTTTTAAGCTCAATGCGCATGCGCATTGAGCTTAAAAGCGCGTGCACGTCCGTCTTTGTTTACCCGCTCCGCCCCCTCCCCTTCCCGCCGTCTCGCATTTCCCCTGCCGCATCAAAGGCTTTCACGGCCGGCCGGCCATGCTTTCAGTTTCACGACCGGCCGGCCGTGTGAAGTGGAATAATAGATGGATTTCCTTATTCAGCTGTCTTTACTTAGAAGATCATGTTTCCGGTGATAAGTCGAGGCTACTCGCACGAGCAGTAACTCTCATTCCTTCCATTCTAGGCAATTGACACACCCCCTGGGTTTTTTCTAATTAATGGATCAGCGAAGCGTGTATGGTGTGGGTTTCAGCTTTTCATTGATGTTGGATAGCACACTGGTTTATTTTTCTTTCATTTAATATTTGGTGCGGTTACCGTCTATTTATTTTAGATTGATTCATTGGGATGTTTGCCATAGCAACCCACCCTGCCCCCATTGGTACGTGTTTCGGTGCTGTGGCTAACCCTGTGATGGGATTGGCTTGACGGAAGACTGAGCAGCAGTGGAATTCACTGCAGTGAAACCCAGCGGCGCCTGGGGAGTCGACTGCTCTTTTTATAGGACGTGCTTCCTTGTATGAATTAAGAGCTCAGTGATATATGTACGAACTGAATATAAACGAGCTTTCAGCCCCTCCCACGACTAGTAGCATAGCATGTGTGAATTGCACTGTGTGCGTGGAATTGAGCTTGAATACAGAGCTCAGCTCCTAGTCTGCATTGCGACATCTACTCCCGCCTCACTCGAGGCGTTTGTTTCGTCTGAGTCATATTTGTAAGGGGCGATTGCTCAAACCCTGAGGTGGTTTGGTTCTCATGCAGCAGTACTCATCTGGTGCGGCATGGGTTGTTACACATGGGGCGTTTGCAGCAGCTGGCGCCATTTTGTCCTCTTCGAGCTCGACGTTAACGCTGCTTTGAATGCTCCTGCAAGCATGTAATGTATTCTGCCGCAGCACTGCAACCTAAGCAACCCCGGCTTTTCTCCGTCTTTGAGTAGTTATACGGGGCTGCTAAGAAGTTGTAGACTGATCTGGCTGTATTTAAATAGCATAGTGGGGAGGACGACTGTAGACGGCACGTATATATCGTGATATCTCGAGAGAGAGGACCGCTATGTAATGTTAACATGTCACTGTCATGGTGTTTATTTGCTCTTGAATTTTCTGATACCCTCTCACTACATATTCTTGTTAGCTTATACAAGCATTCAGTGATGACACCTTCTTTTTGTAGTGGCTGCAGGCCGCCATTGTATACTGTTTTTGTGCTTTTTATACTTCTACAACATGAAGATCGAAAAAAATAACTTTTCTTTACTGCAACAGCCAGGCATATGCTCTTTTGTGTGTAATGGTTGCATCTGCGGGTATTATTTTTAGCCCGTTGTGGAAAACTGATGACTACATATAGACCTCGATAAGACCCTTTCGCGTTTAAAATAGTTTACCATTTGAGTTTGAGATGCTAATTATTTGCCTAAGATTATTCTCGTCCTATCAAAACATAAAGCACTAGTCCGCAATTTATAACACGTATATTGTGCAACACTTCAATGACATTTTTAAAGTAACTATGCTGATTTTCCTGGCTATTGCACATTTTTCCCTCACCCACCCTCAACCCCTCATCCCCACTCACCCTCAACCCCTCACCCTCACTCACCCTCAACCCCTCACCCTCACTCAACCCCTCACCCTCACTCACCCTCAACACCTCACCCTCAACACCTCACTCACCCTCACTCTCACTCATCCTCACTCACCCTCAACCTCACTCACCCTCACTCACCCTCACCCACCCTCAACCCCTCACCCTAACTCACCCTCACTCACCCTCAACCCCTCACCCTCACTCACCCTCACCCTCACTCACCCTCAACGCCTCACCCTCACTCACCCTCAACGCCTCACCCTCAATCACCCTCAACCCCTCACCCTCACCCTCACTCACTCACACTCACCCTCACTCACCCTCACTCACCCTCACCCTCACTCACCCTCACCCTCAACACCTCACCCTCAACACCTCACTCACCCTCACTCTCACTCATCCTCACTCACCCTCAACCCCTCACCCTCACTCACCCTCACTCACCCTCACCCACCCTCAACCCCTCACCCTAACTCACCCTCACTCACCCTCAACCCCTCACCCTCACTCACCCTCAACACCTCACCCTCACTCACCCTCAACCACCCTCAACCCCTCACCCACCTACACTCACCCTCACTCACCCTCACTCACCCTCACCCTCACTCACCCTCACTCACCCTCACCCTCACTCACCCTCACCCACCCTCAACCCCTCATCCTCACTCACCCTCACTCACCCTCAACGCCTCACCCTCAACCCCTCACCCTCACCCTCACTCACCCTCAACCCCTCACCCTCACTCACCCTCAACCCCTCACCCTCACTCACCCTCAACCCCTCACCCTCAATCCATCACCCTCACTCACCCTCACCCTCATTCACCCACACTCACCCTCACTCACCCTCACCCTCACTCACCCACCCTCACCCACCCTCACCCACCCTCACTCACCCTCACTCACCCTCAACCCCTCACCCTCAACCCCTCACCCTCACTCACCCTCACTCACCCTCACTCACCCTCAACACCTCACCCTCACTCACCCTCACCCCCTCACCCTCACCCCCTCACCCTCACCCCCTCACCCTCAACCCCTCACCCTCAACCCCTCACCCTCAACACCTCACCCTCGAACACTCCCCCTCAACCCCTCACCCTCACTCACCCTCACTCACCCACACTCACCCTCAACCCCTCACCCTCACTCACCCTCAACCCCTCACCCTCACTCTCACTCACCCTCAACGCCTCACCCTCACCCACCCTCAACACCTCACCCTCACTCACCCTCACCCACCCTCAACACCTCACCCTCACTCACCCTCAACACCTCACCCCCTCACCCTCAACACCTCACCCACTCACCCTCACTCACCCTCACTCACCCTCACTCACCCTCACCCTCACTCACCCTCAACCCCTCACTCACTCACCCTCAACCCATCACCCTCAACCCCTCACTCACCCTCACTCTCACTCATCCTCACTCAACCACCCTCAAATTCACTCACCCTCAACCCCTCACCCCCACTCACTCACCCTCAACCCCTCACCCTCACTCACTCACCCTCAACCCCTCACCCTCACTCACCCACCCTCAACCCCTCACCCTCACTCACTCACCCTCACTCACTCACCCTCAACCCCTCCCCCTCGACCCCTCCCCCTCAACCCCTCCCCCTCAACCCCTCACCCTCACCCTCACTCACCCTCAACCCCTCACCCTCAAACCCTCACTCACCCTCAACCCCTCACCCTCAACCCCTCACTCACCCTCACTCTCACTCATCCTCACCCTCACTCACCCTCAACCCCTCACCCTCACTCACCCTCACCCTCACTCACCCTCAACCCCTCACCCTCACTCACTCACCCTCAACCCCTCACTCACCCTCACTCTCACTCACCCTCACTCAGCCTCAACTACTCCCCCTCACCCAAAACCCCTCACCCACCCTCACCCTCACTCACCCTCAACACCTCACTCACCCTCACCCTCACTCACCCTCACCCTCACTCACCCTCAACACCTCACCCTCAACCTCAACCCCTCACCCTCAACCTCAACCCCTCACCCTCACTCACCCTCACTCACCCTCACTCACCCTCACTCACCCTCACTCACCCTCACTCTCACTCACCCTCAACCCCTCACCCTCACTCACCCTCACTCACCCTCACCCTCACTCACCCTCACTCACCCTCACCCTCACCCTCACTCACCCTCACCCTCACACAGTGCAATAGTTCTCAGACCATTTCAGTTAGAGCTTTTAGAAATGTTTATGGCTTTTTTTAATTGTAATACTTTCGCATTGGCTACAGGAAACAAAAATGCTAAACATTTACAAAAAAACCCATAAACAATTCTAAAAGCACTAACTCTAATGGTGCGAGACCTATTGCATTTCCAATGCTTGTTTGTATGTATAGCTAATAGCACCCCGAGACGAGTTTGATTAAAAGCCGTTTGAAGGCTCCTAGGCACAAGGGACTAATTTGCACTAGCACTTTGCCCGTTATTTCATATGCAGTTGCAAAATATCTCGGGTGGGTTTGGGCCATTAGGAAAAAATTATTGTCATGATTGATTTGATCCCTTTTAGTACGGATACGATTCTAGAAATTTTAAAAAGTATTGAACTCATGTGTAATATAAATGAAAGAGCTTATATGATTTTTAGAAATACATGAATTCTGAGATCATTTTAAAAGTGTAATATTGTTAAACTGTTTTTATCTGTATTTTTATCCATATGTGTTAGCTAGCTATTGTTAATTGAAATGAATTTGTATCAGTAAATGGAGGTTTTAATAATCATGCTTTTATGAGTTTTTTTTATCTCGAATAAAGCTAATTTGAATGAATGAATATGTGCACATTCACTGGCATTAAACCAGCTGTAATATATGTGCACATTCACCAGTATTCCAGTGCTTAATTTGTGCCAGTGGCTTCTGATGCTCAGCACCGGCACTTAATTGTCAGCACCTGCTCTAGTGACAGCCCACCAGATGGTGGCGCTGTCATTTTAATTTCTAGATGAGCATAACAATCGTGTTTATTAAATCACAGTATTGACAATGGTTATTACCAGAATCTCATGACATTATTATAGCTTTGTGTGGCCTGAAATAGTCTGAAGTGTCACACTTGTAGATGCGCAATGGTTAGATGTTATATTGGTACTGTCATTGGCAGGGTATGGGCGTTGTACACTGCAGTGGCCTTCTGAGAAGGGCCCCGGCATTTAATGTTGTTACAAATTAAGCACAGACACCCGTAATATCCAAGTACAATCACTGGTATTAAAACACCCTAATATCTGATCACATTCACTGTTATTAAACCACCCGTAATATCTGAGCACATTCACTGGTATTAAACCACCTGTAATATCCGAGCACATTCTGACCACCCGTAATATCCAAGCACATTCACTGGTATTAAACCACCCGTAAAATCGGAGCACATTCACTGGTATTAAACCACCCGTAATATCGGAGTACATTCACTGGTATTAAACCACCCGTACTATCCAAGCACATACACTGGTATTAAACCACCCGCAATATCCGAGCACATTCACTGGTATTAAACCAACCATAATATCCGACCACATACACTGGTATTAAACCACCCGCAATATCCGAGCACATTCACTGGTATTAAACCACCCGTAATATCTAAGCACATTCATTGGTATTAAACCACCCTTAATACCCGAGAACATTCACTGTTATTAAACCACCTGTAATATCTGAGCACATTCACTGGAATTAAACCACCCGTAATATCTGAGCACATTCACTGGTATTAAACCACCTGTAATATCCGAGCACATTCTGACCACCCGTAATATCCAAGCACATTCACTGGTATTAAACCACCAGTAATATCCGAGCATATTCACTGGTATTAAACCACTTGTAATATCCGAGCACATTCACTGGTATTAAACCACCCGTAGTATCCGAGCACAATAACTGGTATTAAACCACCCATAATATCCGAGCACATTCACTGGTATCAAACCACCCGTAATATCCAAGCACATTCACTGGTATTAAACCACCCGTACTATCCGAGCACATTCACTGGTATTAAACCACCCGTAATAATATCTGAGCACATTTACTGGTATTAAACCACCAGTAATATCCAAGCACATTCACTGGTATTAAACCACCCGTAATAATATCTGAGCACATTCACTGGTATTAAACCACCCGTAGTATCTGAATAGTGTGACTCTTGGTATTTTGTTGTTGCTCATCACCAGGGTGTAATTCCTAGGATACATGAAAACAAACTTGTTGAGCCATGTAAATTAGGCAAACTACTGGAAGGAAGCAGGGATTTTTCCACTAATTGACCTAAATTGGGCCCATCCCAGAGTTCCCTCTTTCTGTTTTTCTAACTAGGATGTACTTTGGCAGAGATTGATAGGCCAGGGAAGATATATATGTAAATGTAAATGTAAATGTACAGGAATTTATATAGCGCAAATCACCGAGCGGTTTCTAAGCGCTTGCTTAGGGAACCCGTCCTGGTATTCCCCTATGAGATAACCTCGGCAGGGTATCCGCAAGGTGAAAGCCAGGCATCCCGCCGCGAGGGGCCGTTGTGGAGATTAAGCAAGCTATTGCCCAGAGTCGCAGAGTGTGAACCCATGAATTGAGTAGGCACCGGAGCGAGAATTGTCGAGTCCATGGACATTTTAGGACTCAAGACCCTGCCGAGCCGGGAATTGAACCCTGGTCCCCGGGCTGACCTCTGCTTCCAGGTCTGTCTCCTCTAACCAGTGAGCCACACTTCTCCACTCTTCTCTTCTATATGGTGTGTGGAAGCTCTTGCTGCATTCTATAATGAGTGTAAAGTGTTTAAGTCACTGTGCTATAGGTTTGTTTATGGGAGCTGACTTGAATTTATTCACTCATTTTATGGATCTAATGCTGATATGAAGAGATGCAAAGGATTGATTGGATTCTGTGGTGTCTAGAACTAGATCTATGAAACCAGGCGGGAGGACCGATCGAGGAAGGTGGGCCGGAGCCTTAAAAGTAATCTTAATGCCAGCGGATTCTTATGGGGACCGCCTATGTGCCTCGCCTCTCTCCCTCTCTTGGCTCTGACCCTCATACGGCCATTGAGGGTCACCTTAGCCTGGTCGCCTGCTCTCCTGACTTTTCAATCGATCAATCAAACAGGATTTATAAAGCGCAGCTAATCTCCCGCGAGGGCCTCCAGGCACTTCTTCTCCCTCTATCTCAACAGCATCTCAATGGCACAGAGTGCCACCTTTTGAGGGTAGGTGCTGCTGGCTTCCACAAAGGTCGCTCTGAAGGCTGCTTGGCATGGCTTTCACCTTGTTCCATGCCCAGAATACCACAGATAGGAACTGATCACTGCTGGGGTGAGATTTATTTATTTATACAGAGTTCACCAAACACACTCCTTTTAACTTTATCACAACAAGTGGTAAAATAAGATACGTTTGTGTTTCAACAAAACAAGGGAACCCTTAAGGTATAGCATAGGGACCTTGGGCATTAATTATTATACAGAACAGTGGTCCCTATAATAAATATATTGTAAGCAATGATCATACACTTGATAAATTGTATGTCTTCTGTCCATCCGGACAGGTATTTATTTTTTAATCAACAAATTATTTTTTGGTTATTAAAAATGTCAAGCGGGCACAGCCGTGACCTTCAACATATATAAAGGACAACAACAAAAAAGGAAAAATGGAGAAAGCTCAAAATATGTCTGTACACTTGTGTTTCAGTAGGACAGACGTTGAATGTAAAAACACGCCATTGCAATTATCAATGTTACATACACAGTTTGCATATGGGGTTATGTGTCGACGTTTCGATGCCTATTTTAGAATGTGGGCATCATCATCAGGACATTGGATGACATTATTGTTGTCTTAGTTATTGTAAACGCAATTAGTGGCATGGTTTACATGGCTGGTGAAACCTGGAATCTAGGAAATAATCAGGTCGTGTTCGCAGGGAATTCTGCACCCTCGCGGTATATTTAAAAATCCGGCGCGAGTTAATCACAGCGTTCGGTTTATACAGGAATACGTCGAAAAGCACAATGGCTATTTCGGGTTAGGTAGGAGGCTGCCACGAGTCTGGCGATATGGTGCTCCATATCGCCAGACTCGTGGCAGCCTCCTACCTAACCCGAAATAGCCATTGTGCTTTTCGACGTATTCCTGTATAAACCGAACGCTGTGATTAACTCGCGCCGGATTTTTAAATATACCGCGAGGGTGCAGAATTCCCTGCGAACACGACCTGATTATTTCCTAGATTCCAGGTTTCACCAGCCATGTAAACCATGCCACTAATTGCGTTTACAATAACTAAGACAACAATAATGTCATCCAATGTCCTGATGATGATGCCCACATTCTAAAATAGGCATCGAAACGTCGACACATAACCCCATATGCAAACTGTGTATGTAACATTGATAATTGCAATGGCGTGTTTTTACATTCAACGTCTGTCCTACTGAAACACAAGTGTACAGACATATTTTGAGCTTTCTCCATTTTTCCTTTTTTGTTGTTGTCCTTTATATATGTTGAAGGTCACGGCTGTGCCCGCTTGACATTTTTAATAACCAAAAAATAATTTGTTGATTAAAAAATAAATACCTGTCCGGATGGACAGAAGACATACAATTTATCAAGTGTATGATCATTGCTTACAATATATTTATTATAGGGACCACTGTTCTGTAAAATAAGATACTGCAGACATAAACAGCGATATGACTCTTCATACGGCCTACCTGCCCGTCGCACATTAGAGCACCCACCCACTGCTCCAAGGTATATCTGAAAGTCTCACTGGGGGATGTCTTTAAAGCTGCTCATACCCCACTCAAAGTAAAGACCTCAATCTCCAGCCTGCCTAGATCAGAGGTAGGAGGGTGGGGGCAGGGGCAGGGGCAAGAGGATGGAGGATGCCAGGGAAGCGACTAGTGAAAAATAAAATCCCTTCTCGCCGCTTCCTCCCACATCCCTCCCCTGTAGTCCTCCTTCACTGGCCTGAATAGGAAGCACACCCAGGCTCCCAGACTGCCAATCACAATTGTATTGTATTGTATGAACATTTATAAAGCGCACTGTAACCCTACAGGCACCCTGGCGCTGTGACACCTAAGTTACTGACTAGGGCTGCTATAGATCATACTGAGGAGATTATACCCTGTGTTAGACCTGTCAGCCCAAGGGTGGTCTAACCCCATTTTTTTTGCCCTTTCGCCTTGTTTTTTTCCACCATCTTTTTGTTGGACCTAGGTCTCTGGGCGCCTTACCACTGCCAAACAGTGCTGAGGTGCAGGTGCTCTATCCCACCAACATGGCTGCCACAGGCCCCTGCTACTGCGGAGTGGTCTTTGTAGACACGCACTAGTAGTCAGGAGCAGGCTGGGACATCAGGATACAGTGACACTGCCTTCCCGCCTTTTTAGCCCATAGCCTCGAATCGAGAAGCTCCTGGAACCTTCAAGACAAAGGGAGGGGTTATGCTTTACTGCCTTTAGAAGAGGGTCACATGACCTAGGGCTATAAGGGGAAAGGAGGGAAACCTGCCTGTCCGTTGGGGCACCACTGGACCTGGGGGAACCTCTGCAGGAGTTTAGGTGGTTGGGCCTACGGGAGGAACCTACACCACTGGGACTGACTGGGCCTAGGCACTGCTTTTCTAAGTTAGGTGAGGGACTCTGCCAGCCTACTGATCTGGCCCAGCGTTGGGGAACCCAGGGAACCACCCCCAGTGTGCCAAGAGGAACCATCCTGCCTCTGAATCCACCAACTCAGTCCCCCCCTGCCTTACCTAAGAACCTGCAACTGAAACCTGCCATCTATCCCCCCAGAGAGGCGCTGGGCCATCAAGCGCAGTGTTGGAAAAGCAGACTGACTGCTGAGACTGCTGCTGCTGGGGGGATCAACAGGTAAAGCGCTAAACTGTGAGAACTATGTCCATCTAGCGCAGAGGTCTTTAAACTTTTTGTTGCAGAGACCCCTTTGTAAAACCTTTTTAGGCGTAAGGACCCCCTTCCGACAAAAGTTTCTAGAAACTGGTACTCCTCATCATCAACTTTTGACAACCATAAATGCGCCGGTTAGACCTCATCACATCCCTCCATCATTCATCCACCCACACTTTCACACATCCATCCATCCTTTCATCCTTCATCCATCCACCCTTTCATCCTTCATCCATCCACCCTTTCATCCTTCCATCCATACATCCAGCCTTTACCCATCCACCATTCCTTCCATCCACCCATCATTCATCCACCCACCTTTTCACACATCCATCCATCATTCATCCATGCAACCTTTTATCCATTCATACATCGATCCACCCTTTCATCTTCCCATCCTTCATCCACCCACCCTTTCATCCTCCCATCCATACATCCATCCTTCACCTATCCATCCTTTCATCCATCCATCCACCCACCCTTTCATCCATCCATCTACCCATCATTCATCCCCCCACCTTTTCACACATCCATCCATCCATCATTCATCCATCCACCCTTTCATACATCCATCCTTCATCTGTCCACCCTTTCTTTCTTCCATCCATACATCTATCCTTCACCAATCTATCCTTCATCCAGCCACCCTTTCATCCTTCCATCCATACATCCATCATTCATCCATCCACCCTTTCATTCATCCATCCACTCATCATTCATCCACCCACCTTTTCACACATCCACCCATCCATACATCCATCATCCATCCATCCACCCATCCTTTACCCTTCCTTCCATCCATCCACCCACCCATCATTCATCCACCCACCTTTTCACACACCCATCCATCATTCTTCTATGCAACCTTTTATCCATTCATACATCCATCCACCCTTTCATACTCCCATCCATCCATCCATCCTTCATCCATCCACCCTTTCATCCTCCCATCCATACATCCATCCTTCATCCATCCATCCACCCTTTCATCCACCCATCCATACATCCATCCACCCTTTCATCCATACATCCATCCACCCACCCTTTCATCCATCCACCCATCATTCATCCCCCCACCTTTTCACACAGCCATCCATGCATCATTCATCCATGCAGCCTTTTATCCATCCATACATCCATCCACCCTTTCATCCTCCCATCCATACATACATCCATCCTTCATCCATCCATCCACCCTTTCATCCTCCCATCCATCCATACATCCATCCTTCATCCATCCACCCTTTCATCCTCCCATCCATACATCCATCCTTCATCCATCCACCCTTTCATCCTTTCATCCATACAACCATCATTCATCCATCCACCCTTTCATCCATCCATTCACCCTTCATTCATCCACCCATCTTTTTACACATCCATCCATCATTCATCCATCCACCCTTTCATCCATCCATCCTTCCGTCCACCCTTTCATTCTTCCATCCATGCATCTATCCTTCACCAATCTATCCTTCATCCATCCACCCTTTCATCCTTCCATCCATCCACCCTTTCATTCATCCACCCACCTTTTCACACATCCATCCATCCTTCAGCCTTTCATCCATCCATCCACCCATCATTCATCCACCCACCTTTTCTGTGCCTCTCTCATGGGGGGGGAGGGTCAGTATCTTTCTGTGTCTTCCTTCTTCTTTCCCACTCATGGGAGGGCATCTCTGTGCCTCCCTGCTGGGGGCGGGGGACGTGTGACGGGACCCACAGCTCCAGGTGCGCAGCATCCATTGAACTCAAAGGGCTACACTACAGCCACTCCCTCAGGCCCCCCTTCCCCCCAGCTCCCCCCAGCTCGTGTATGTGAGCCCGGCTGTAACCGCTTCAGGGACACACACACACAGTCACACCCAAGTACTTGACGGGTCTTTAAAAGACCTTTTACTTGTTAAAGAGGCGTTGATGTTTTTCACACCTGCTGTGACCACCCTCAGCCCAATGCCAGGACTCCACGACCCCCCTGGGTGTCGCGCCCCACAGATTGAAGACCGCTGATCTAGCGCTATACTATCCGAATTGTGCCCATCTTGCGCTATACTTTTAGATCTGGGCCCACCTGACACTGAAAGGAGGTAATTTGCTGAACTGCCCAGCGCTGTGCCCTCTGATTGCTGCTTGCCAGAATCACTACCGCAGCCCAGGACTTGAGGGAACTGCTGCATGGGATAACTTTCTTTCAAGCACTGTGCCCATAGAAGCGCTAGCTGCCCATCACCGCCGCCGCCCGGTACTTGTGTCTGAGTGCTGTGGCCTGGGAAGTGTTGGGGGCAAGAAGAAGTGTTGTACGGCATCGATCACTGCCGTGGCCCCGCCCGGACTGGAGTCTGGGTCCCACGCCGACGGGGAAGGCCCCATTGGAGGCTGGGGCCTCGAGTGAGAATCGGACATCTGGCCCCATTTAGGAGGGGGAGCCCAGGGGATGTGGTGCCTGCTATTTTAGTACCCTGATGTAGAAAATGTTAATGAAGCCATGCCCATGCTATGCATGATTCGGTGTGACATGCATGCTCCGGTTGAGTGTTTTAAAGAACCCCGATGCACAGGAAATGTTTCATATTGAAGCTAGCCCTATGAAATGGTTTTTTTCATGAGCCTGCTTAAGAGAAATGTTATTGCCTAGTCTGCCCCTACATACTAGCGAGGTATTTACAGATATATTTGCCTGCTGTTTCAGAAATGTTCGATGCCTGACTTGACACCTAGTATCTAAAGGAAGTTACTTACCTGCCTTGAAGAAGTCTAGATAAAGGAGTCTTATTTGAATAACAATCTGGTGTGGTGTCATTTCTTTGCGTCTGCCTCCCTGCCTCAGTGTGAGTGTGTGCTGCGCTTCTGCTTTACACATTGCCTTCGGGTGCCTTCCTGTCTCAGTGTGAGTGTGTGCTGCGCTTCTGCTTTACCCATTGCCTTCGGGTGCCTCCCTTGCCTCAGTGAGAGTGTGTGCTGCGCTTCTGCTTTACACATTGCCTTTGGGTGCCTCCCTGCCTCAGTGTGAGTGTGTGCTGCACTTCTGCTTTACACCTAGCCTTCGGGTGCCTTCCTGCTCGCGCCAAGCTACCGTAGTGGAATTGGTGACCCCAGTTCTAACACCCTGGGAAAAAGCCAGGTCTTCATTTTTTTACGATGCTGACTTAGCAGCATTGTGATTGGTCTGAGTGCCATGTTTCCGCTCTCAGACGCTGACTGGGAGCCTGGGCATGTTCTGCATGCAGGATGTAATGCAGACTGCATGTATAACATGCAAAGTGCGCAAAACAGTTTTGGGCGGCCGGAAAGGGCTGGCCAAGCAGTCATTGAATACTTAGGAGGGTGCTACCACTCTTCCACTGCTCTGCAGCCCCGCCCCCCTCACTCAAAGTGCGCAGAAGTAGGAGAAAATAAAATGATAACGCAAGGTCTTATTTTATTTTCCCGTTATTTCCCTGCTAAAAAACAGTGGGGCAATGCATCTCCGCGTTAGCCGATGAGATGCCACTGTCGGCCTCTTCCTGACAGAGGAGTCCCCTTCTGAAATCCTGCACACCAGCACATGGAAAGCTCACCAAAGGTACCAGAAAATCCTCAGCCACAGTGTGAGGAGTAGAAATGAAAGAACACAAGGCCACTAATGCACCAGCATCACAGAAGTCACAATGAGGCACTTGTTTGTGCACAAGCACCGTAGTGCATGGAATGTTACTCTCTCTCTCTCTAATGTACCACCAAACAGAAAATCTTCAGATCTGAAATTTTGCTTGCAATGGACTGGATTTCAGTCATTTAATGTTGAAATCAATATCTCAAGATGGCCGGCAGGCCAGGTAAAATGTACATGCATGTACGTATGGAACATGGATAACAACAATAGCAATAAAACATACTACTATGTTGGACACTTGCTGTGTAAATGTGTGTGTTACAAGTAGTTATCCCGTCATATCGAGTAGTACGATAGGATACACTCCTAGTTCACACAGCCTGATGCTGCCCCAAACACATCAGTCACAGCACCGAAACATGTACATTAATAGTGTCTCATACTCATATACTGCCAAACACACACACACCTCAACACTTCCAGAGACTCATAATGCATAACAAACTTATTGCCTCATATACTCATTGTCCCCGACACGCACACCCTGTCACATACACTTGAGTACTGTTGCACATTTCTGCACTATTGCACAACTGTTAAGGTCACAAATAAGCATGGGCGAATTTTGCGAATCTGGCGTTCGCGAATTTGCGTATTTGCGAACTCGCAATCCGCAAAATCCGCGAATTCTCGCTAATTTGCAGATTTTTTTGTTTTTATAGTGTTCGCAAGGGTTTCTGCCAGTTCGCGAGGATTTTGTACTAGTTCGCAATTGCGAACTTACTTGTCGGCACGCAACGGTCGCGACTATGTTGTTTCTACGTCTGGTTCATCATCACAGGTTCACAGCACCCTCTGTTTCATCACTGTCACCCTCTGTTTCACCCATGCCACCCTCTGGTACATCAATGCCACCCTCTGGTTCATCATCATCACTGTAGATTATGGGGAGAAAAATCAAGCACACCTGCCCTCCTTCAACTGACATGAATTAATTTGGGGTTGATTTATTAATGTGTCACTGTTTTAAAATTCCAGTCTGGCACCTGCTTCCTTATCTGTAATTTGCTTTCTGTTGCAGTGCAATTTTTTTTCCAGGACCTTTGTGGCCTACTTGTAGCTATTATATGATCCAGCTGTGAGGGTCAGAGCAGGGTCATACAATTGTTGCAACTAGCAACTGAACTCTGGAGGGGCCCCAGTCAGGAAGCACTACAGGGAATGGTTACTAATGATGAATTTGAACTTTTGCACCTGCTGAGTGCTTTCAGTTTAGCAAAACTCGTTTTTCTGCAGAACAGCAAATGTAATGCCCCAAACAAACTTACTTGTGAAAGTTGATTTCTAATCCAAAAGTGATCCAAAGAAAGTCAAAAGGCCTCAAATCCAAAAAAGGGCAGGCAAATGTCAACCTGAGGAGTTATTCTGATAAAAATCATCATTTTCAGAAGGTCTATGCTGCTTGCTAGTGGATTTCTTGTGCAGAATTGCAAATGTTGTAATTTCGCGAGTGCGAGATTGTTGCTGCCCGCGGCACCTACATGTTCGCAATTGCGAACTTACGCCGCACGCCGCAAAATTGTATCACCAAGAAAAAAAAATCCGCTGCGTGCGAATTTGCGGATTTTCGGTAAATTCGCGAGCGTTCGCGGATCGCGAATTTACCAAAAATCCGCAAAATCCGTGAGCGGAACAGATTTTCCGCCCATGCTTAGTCACAAACTGACACCAGAACTGCTGCCTGCACTCTCATACTCTCATATGCACATTTTGACGCACATTCTGGTGTCTCAACGATCATAAACATAATGTCACAAGCATGATTTTGTCAAATAAACTGTCGTTTGAGTCTAATGAGCTTTCCAAGACCTGGCTCAGCCCAAATGGCTGACAATGGATGCCGTACATACTTTTTTTGGAACGATCTTGCTCAAACAATATATAAGGTACATTACAGTACTACAGCAGTCTTGTTAGCAAAGTTACAAACGTTGTTGTGAAATTATGAGCAATACATTTCATGACATTAAATGAAGTTTGCAAGTCCCTTTGGCAGTGGTCCTCATTTTTATGGTCTGGTTTGACAGCACATCTGTCTCAAGACAATTATGTGAGCATCACTAGAGAGGGGCTTTGGCTCCGCCCACACGGTGGGAAACAAGAGTATGTGTTTTTATTGGGCAGACGTTGTGTACTTCCATAAATAAATGCTTGCCTCCACACACCTGTGATCATTTCGTTTATTTATCATGCTGTCTGAGCTTGAACTTTCAGGGGCATACACATGACATTGTAATGCTGTAAAGGTGTCTTAGAAAACTAGATAAATGATGAGGGTTGTCTATCTTTAGCAGCAGCACAGATGGGAGAAGAGCTGTGTTTAGCCTGCATAGATTTGTAGGTCTGGCTTGACAGTGCAACTGTCACCTGACCTCTTAACCTGTACCAATGTCAATCTACAGTTCTTCGCTTCGACACAAATACATATACATTCTAATGGTATTTACTTGTAATGCTTCACATTACCATAGAAAATGTCTTTAAAGCCAGACCAATTGGCTTTGCCAATGCTTTTTTTGGTCTAGCTTTTGTCAGCTCAGCTGTTGCCAGACGATTATGTGAGAACCACCAGAAGAGGGCTTTGGCACAGCCCCCATGTTGGGCGCCAGGAGTTCATATTTTGATTGGGTGAAAGTTGTGCACATCCACAGAGAGTGCTTGCCCTCCAGGCAGCTGTTATCATTGTGTTTATCTATCCAGCTGCCCGAGCCTGAACTTTCAGGGTCGCACACAATAACTTGTAATGCTATTGAAGTGTCTAAAAAAAAAACATACTTCATTTATGGTGTTTTTTTTCTGGCAGTAGCACAGATGAGAGGAGGGCAGCCAGTAACCTAAACGGATGTTTAGGTCTGGCTTGAGAGTGCATTCAGAAGCCTGGCTTATTGGCATTTCATATCAAACTCCATAGTTTAATGTTCTAAATATGCACGTGATGTCAGAGCTCAGGAAATCCATGTGTCTGCCTTCTGCGTGATGTGACGACATATACTTGCAATCAGAGACAAAATCAAATGATAAAAGATAACCTGTCATCTTGCAGGAGCCCAAGCCTTCAGGGTGGAGATCTAAATGTAGAGATTCTCAAAAGAAAGGTTTCCTAACTGCCAAGCCATGTCTTCCCTGGACCGGAAACAAGCATCCTGGGACCAATTTCGGATTCATAATCCTCATCAGCCAGGCTATCTTGAATCCAGTGGCCAAGTGAGCAAGGGACTCACGTCTGAGCATACCCTGCCAATTTAGGGCGAACAAAGCGATACAAAAGACATGGCTTGGCAGTTCGGGCTGGACTGTTCCCATGAGGCACAGGGTCAGGGCTGATTTGCATATGGCCATGTCTGAACTGGGGTGGTGTGGAGTGCAAAACAACGATGGATTTAGGCCCAGATCTCTGTACCGGGGTGAATGTATGACATTGTTCTGCATTCTGTCCATCAACTGCTGTTTTTGCATTTGTCACCCCGAGTGGGATGGGTATGCTCAGACGTGAGTCCCATGCTCTCCACACCACTGGAGTCAAGCTATCCTGGCTGAAGACGGCTGATAGCCAGAAACCGGTCCTAGGATGATTGATTCCGGTCTAGGAAAGACATGGCTTGGCAGTTTGGGCTGGACTGTTCCCATGAGGCACAGGGTCAAGGCTGATTTGCATATGGCCATGTCTGAACTGGGGTTATGTGGAGTGCAAAAAAACTATGGATTTAGGCCCAGATCTCTGTACTGGGGTGAATGTATGACATTGTTCTGCATTCTGTCCATCAACTGTTGTTTTTGCATTTCATTGGGAGTGGCATAGACGCCATGGTACACGGTGATGCCTACCACTTCATTAGGAGTGGAATAGACTCCCTGGTGCAAGGTGATACGTTCCATTTCATTAGGAGTGGAACAGACGCCCTGGTGTACAGTGATATGTACCATTTCACTAGGAGTGGAATAGACTACCTGGTGCACAGTGCTATGTGCCATTTCAGTAGGAGTGTAGTAGATGCTCTGGTGCACGCTGATACCTATCATTTCATTAGGAGTGGAATAAACGCCCTGGTGAACAGTGATATGTACCATTTCAGTAGGAGTGGAATAGACGCCCTGGTGTACAGTGCTATGTACCATTTCATTAGGAGTGGACTAGATGCTCTGGTGCACGATGATACCTATCATTCCATTAGGAGTGGAATAGATGTCCTGCTGCACGGTGGTACCTATCATTTCATTAGAAGTGGAATAGGCACCCTAGTACATGGAATAGGCACCCTGGTACATGTAGTACCAGCCCCTCCCTCTCTGGATGAGGCTCAATGCAATTCTGTTGCAAACTTTTTCATATCTAAAGTAGAGCGCATCTATGACTCATTAAGTCCTTCAACATCTAATGATACGCCTCTGCCAGAATCAACCCTGACTCCAGATGTTTCTCTTCCCCGAGGATGAAACTTGTGAACTGGTTACCTTTTGATGATGCCTCTTTTTCCCTCTGCCTAAATAGCATTAAGTCTGTATCCCCACGGGATCCGGTACCAGCCAAGATTCTAAAACTACTTGAACTCAGCCCACGTCAAGTGCTAATGCAACTTCTTAACTCTTCATTATCTGAGTCATTTGTCCCACAGGAGTGGAAGCATGCAATGATAATTCCTTTATTAAACAAGCATTTGCAATGCAATAGGTCTCGCATTAGGAAAGTTTGAGCTATTGGTATTGTAAATGAAATTTTTTTTATTTAGGTTTTATTTTTGAAAATAGCGAAATTAATAGCTTTGTCATTTACCATGCCAATAGTTATAACTTTTGCAAATGTGACACCTACAGCATTTGTAATGCAATATGTGTTGTATTTACGTGACTTACATGTATTGATATTACAAATAACAAATTTTTTTAAATAATTTATACTTAAATAAAAGTTATTGTAATTTATAACGGCAATAGCTTAAACTTTTGTAAATAACATTTGTGAAGATTATGTTCAGTGTATTTTATTGTGACGAAAATCCAAGAACATATGTCAAATATTAACATCTTTTTGTTACATTTGTAATAAAGCTTGAAACATTGAGATAACATATTTGAACCAGTTGTTGTTGAATGGTTGCACAGATTGATGCTGTGGTGGAGCTCAGTGATGTTGTGGTGCCACAGAGTGATGCTGTGGTGGTGCTGAGTGATGCTGTATGCTGTGCTATGTTTTGTTTTGCTATCCTATGTTTTGTTTTGTTATGCTATGCTATGCTGTTTTATTATTCTAAGCTGTTTTGTTATGCTATGCTATGCTATGTTTTGCTATGCTATGCTATGTTATGCTATGCTTTGTTTTGTTATGCTATGCTATGCTTTGTTATGCTATGCTAAGTTTTGCTCTGCTATGCTTTGTTATGCTATGCTATGTTTTGTTGTGTTTTATTATGCTATGCTTTGTTTTGCTATGCTATGTTTTGTTATGCTATGCTATGTTTTGTTGTGTTGGTATGCTATGCTGTGTTTTGCTATGCTATTATGTTTTGTTATGTTTTGTTCAGCCATGCTATGTTTTGTTTTGTTAAGCTATGCTGTTTCGTTGTGTTTTGTTATGCTATGTTTTGTTATGTTATGCTATGTTTTGTTATGCTATGCTACGTTTAGTTTTGCTATCCTATGCTTTGTTTTGTTACGCTATGCTATGTTTTGTTGTGTTTTGTTATGCTATGCTATGTTTTGTTGTGTTGTGTTTTTCTAGGCGATGCTTTGTTATGCTATGCTATGTTTTGTTATGCTATGCTATGTTTTGCTCTGCTATGCTTTGTTCTGCTATGCTTTGTTATGCTATGTTTTGTTATGCTATGTTTTGTTATGCTATGCTATGCTTTGTTGTGTTTTATTATGATATGCTTTGTTTTTCTATGCTATGTTTTGTTATGCTATGCTATGTTTTGCTGTGTTTGGTATGCTATGCTGTGTTTTGCTATGCTAGTATATGTTTTGTTATGTTTTGTTAAGCCATGCTATGTTTTGTTGTGTTTTGTTATGCTATGCTATGTTTTGTTGTGTTTTGCTAGGCTATGCTTTGTTATGCTATGCTTTGTTATGCTATGCTTTGTTTTGGTATGCTAGGTTTTGTTATGCTATGCTTTGTTATGCTATGTTTTGTTATGCTATGTTTTGTTATGCTATGCTAATCTTTGTTTTGTTATGCTATGCTTTGTTGTGTTTTGTTATGCTATGCTATGCTATGTTTTGTTATGTATGCTATGTTTTGTTGTGTTTTGCTATGTTTTGTTTTGCTATGTTTTGTTATGCTATGTTTTGTTATGCTATGCTTTGTTATGCTTGCTTTGTTGTGTTTTGCTATGTTTTGTTTTGCTATGCTATGCTTTGTTATACTATTCTATGTTTTGTTTTGCTATGCTTTGTTTTGTTATGCTATGTTTTGTTACGCTATGGTATGTTTTGTTGTGTTTTGTTATGCTATGCTTTGTTATGCTATGCTATGTTTTCCTATCCTATGCTTTGTTTTGTTATGCTATGCTATGTTTTGTTATGCTATGCTGGTGAGGGTGAGTGAGGGTGAGTGAGGGTGGGTGAGGGTGGGTGAGTGAGGGTGGGTGAGTGAGGGTGGGTGAGTGAGTGAGGGTGAGTGTGTTAGAGCGAGGGTGAGGGTGAGAGGGTGAGAGGGTTGTGAGGTTGTGTATCCTATCCTCTTTTTGTTATGCCATTCTATGTTTTGTTATGTTATGCTGATGAGGGTGTATGAGGGTGAGTGAGTGAGGGTGTGTGAGGGGGTGTGAGGGTGAGGGCGAGGGTGTGATGGTGTGTGAGGGTGTGATGGTGTGTGAGGGTGAGAGGGTTGGGAGGGTGAGAGGGTTGGGAGGGTGAGAGGGTTGGGAGGGTGAGGGGGTGTGAGGGTGAGGGGGTGAGGGTGTGTGAGGGGGTGTGAGGGTGAGGGTGTGTGCGGGTGAGGGGGTGTGAGGGTGAGGGGGGATGAGGGTGTGAGGGTAACGGGGTGTGAGGGTGTGAGAGGGGGTGTGAGGGTGAGGGTGTGAGGTTGAGTGCGGGTGCGTCAGGGGGTGTGAGGATGAGGGGGGTGAGGGTGAGCGGGGATGAGGGTGAGCGGGGATGAGGGTGAGCGAGGGTGAGGGTGAGCGGGGGTGGGTATGTACACAAAAATCAATAAAAATATGTTGAAATAAAAAAAATAAAAAACTGTGACGTTCTGCAGGCTGCCCAGGGATTCACTGTAACTCAAAAGCCTGCCACCGAGGGTCCCCTGTGGACTTTTACTATATGCCTTCTATACAAAGCATCACCTTCAATGCGTCCAATATGATGTGTGAGCAGGTTCAAACGTTTTTGACATGGTGAGCCCTCCCCTTTGCTCTGCCACACTTCCCCCCTAAAAACGCTAATCACGTTAAGTGTGCCGCGGCTTGGTGTGGAGTGAACGCAAATGGCAGGACGAAGGAAAGATCTGAATGGGACTCAATTGAAAAAGCAAATATTTAGGCAGTAATTATCCGTAAAGGTTTTTTTGTTTGTTTTGTCAATACTAACCAAATCTTTTCTTGGCCCAGCTCTTTCCCCTTCCCCCCTCACCCTTCATGCTCAAAGATGGAATTCCTGCCATCATGTGAAAAATATAATTACGAAGGATTATTTCGGTCCTAATTTAATCTGGGCAGCTGCGCCAACTGCGTGATGATTAGAATGACACTGGGAAGGGGAGGTGGGAAATGTTATTAAAGAGAAATCTGGTGTTTGTAGGGCATGGCTGGGGCGAGTGGTGGGGGAGACGGTAAGCAGACCAGTTTAAAGCAGAGAGGAGAGGAGCGGATTTTAGGGTGTAGGACTGTTAGGGGCGTTTATCTCTTCATTGGGGTCCGCTGTCCCGCGTTAGTGGATTTGGCGGATTATGTAACATGGCGTGTGGGCGTGTGTGCGTGTGGCGGGGGAGGTGGGCTGCGATGCATTGGCGGTGGTGATGATGCTCTTAGTCTCAGAAATAACAAAGCCATCATCTCTCTATCCCCCTAGCGATTTGGCACTGAATCCTAGAAGAGGGGCGCGCGAGCTGCCAAGTGTGCACATTTAGAGGGAATCCGTCTGAAGGTTCCCAGCTGCATTCCCCACGCTGCAGGGCTCGTGGGCATCGAGGCGGGGGCCGGGTGGCACCGTGGAGCTGGCGGGAGCATACTGCCTCATAATCTCTTGGAAGGAGCTTGGATTTAAAGGGCTGATGGCTAATTGGTGCTAAACCCTGCCTGCGTCTGACCTCAATGTGTGCTTTGCGTGTAGACTGGCTCACAGGTGCGGGAGGCCGCCTGTTGTGTCCTCCGCTGGTCTGTGTCCTGAGCTGCTGTATATTTGCGTTTATGGGGTTTGGGAGTTGTGTTTTGGGCCTGCATTTCCACCTACACTTTTTGATTGTGATTTCAGCAAAGCCTTTCCTTCACATACTTTAGTTACCCTTAGGCGAACAGGAAATTCTATACTAGTGCTTATATTTTTAAATGTATGTATTTCAATGGTTGTGTTACGCCAGCACTCCTCTTTTTTTAATAGTCTTAACTCCTTGTTAACAGAGGAGTACAAAGTGACAGTTATATTTAGGCAGGGCACAAGTCTTAAACAAGTTTAAAACAAGCAGCAATATCGAGAGGTGGTGGGGGCAGGGTGAAGGGTTAAGGGTTAAGGGTAGGGAGAGAAGGCACAGGCTGGACAGGCTGTGATCTGGACGCTTTGATGTGGTGTGCGAGGCGGGCAGAAAGGACGGCCGTGGGAGGTGGGAGGAGTAGTATGGAGAGTGGTGCAGGCGGGGGCGTGGAGCAAATCCTTTGAAGAGCGTTTGGCTGCCAGGGGGGCGGAGAAGCAGATTGCCTTCAAGGCAGGAGGCAGGCAGAAGGCTCGGGCAAGCTCGTGCACGAGAGCACATGCACTCATCAAAATCCGGATCGCAAAAAGTCAGCTTTGTGGATGGGCGGCATTAGGTCTCTCTACGAGACCTAAAAAGGCTGGAGCGAACATTACCAACCTGTCTAACTTCAGACCAATTTCACTGCTTCCCATCTTATCAAAGATCCTGAAAAGACACATTAATACTCAATTAACACATTTAGTGGAGAGCTCGGGTTTCTTACATCCGTCCCAATCAGGCTTTAGAGTGCATCATTCGACTGAAACCACACTTCTAGGAGTCACCAAGAATCTACGGCACAGTGTCGATTGCGGAGAAACATCAGCCCTTATCCTTCTCGACTTAAGTGCGGCGTTCGACACTGTGTCGCATTCCATCCTCCTTGCGACTCTCCGGTCCCTGGGAGTAGAAGGTGCGGCTCTAGCCTGGATAGCCTCTTTTTGAAAAGACCGTACTTTCCAGGTGTTTTCTGCTTCTGCTTCTTCCACAACTTATCCTTTGGCGTATGGTGTTCCCCAGGGATCGATACTTAGTCCCTTATTGTTTAACATATATGTAAGACCTCTAGCCACTATTGTGGAGGAAGCGGGTCTTACACTGTACTCCTACGCCGACGACTCACAGATCATTTTTTCTCTCTCTAATAAAGAGTGCAATAATACCTCTGCTTTGAAAGAAGGTCTGATCCGGGTCTCGACATGGATGAAGAGTAACTTCTTGAAGCTAAACGGTGACAAAACCGAGGTTGTGATACTGGGTAGGAATAAGGACCTCTGGGGCCCCCACCATTGGCCCACTGATATGAGGCCTACCCCGCAACCGGTAACCGTAGTTCGCAATCTCGGGTTTCTCATTGATGAGAAACTTACAATGAGACAGCAGGCTGTAAAGGTGGCCTCCATCTGTTTTGCCACCTTGAGATGGCTACAGAAGATCTTGTAGATGTTGCCCCTTTCCACACGAAAAACGGTAGTCCAGGCATTGGTTGTTTCCCGCCTGGACTATGGGAACGTCCTATATCTTGGAGCCGACCTAACTACCATAAAAAAAACTCCAGGTTGTGCAGAACGCTGCTGCCCGCCTGCTCTGCAACGTCCCTAGGAGAACATCTGCTTCTATAGCACTCCGTGACCTTCATTGGCTTAAAATCTACAACAGAATTAAATTCAAAGCCCTGTGTCACGTTTTTAAAATCAAAAACGGCTCAGCTCCAAAATATCTTCAGGACCTGATCCATGCTTACAAACCCAGTCGAACTCTAAGATCATCACTACATGGTGACTTTTCTGTTCCCAGATTTAGGCTGGCGAAAATGGGAGGCCGTTCTTTTGCCCATCTAGGTCCCAAATTCTAGAATACTCTTCCTGTGATCCTAAAGACAGAAACCAACCTTCTTCGTTTCTGCAAGGGACTTAAAACGTAGCTCTTTCGTCAGTAATTTGTAGCCCTGTAAAATCAGCTTGCCAGTCTTCTTCTTCAGTCTGGCCCTTAGCACCGGGAAACCCATTGCGGGTAGCTGCGCGCTTTAGAAGTTTAAATAAATAAATAAAATAAATAAATGGTAATATCTTCCATTTCACTAGGAGTGGAACAGACGCTTTGGTGCACGATGATATGAGGCATTTCACTAGGAGTGGAACAGATGCTCTGGTGTACGGTGATATGTGGCATTTCGCTAGGAGTGGAACAGGTGCCCTGGTGCATGGTGATAGCTTTCATTTCACTAGGAGTGGAACAGACGTCCTGCTGCACTGTGATATCTAGCATTTCACTAGGAGTGGAACAGATGCCCTGGTGCATGGTGATATGAAGCATTTCACTAGGAATGGAACAGACGCCCTAGTGCACAGTGATATGTGGCATTTTACTAGGAGTGGAATGGACACCCTGGTGCACAGTGAGATCTTCCATTTCACTAGGAGTGGAACAGACGCCCTGGTGTACGGTGATACCTTCCATTTCACTAGGAGTGGAACAGATGCCCTGGGTGCACATTGATACCATCCATTTCACTAGGAGTGGAACAGACGCCCTGGTGCACGGTGATAGCTCCCATTTCACTAGGAGTGGAACAGATGCCCTGATGCACGGTGATAGCTTTCATTTCACTAGGAGTGGAACAGATGCCCTGGTGCACGGTGATAGCTTCCATTTCACTAGGAGTGGAACAGATGCCCTGATGCACGGGTATAGCTTCCATTTCACTAGGAGTGGAACAGATGCCCTGGTGCACGGGGATAGCTTCCATTTCACTAGGAGTGGATCAGACGCCCTGGTGCAGGGTGATAGCTTCAATTTCACTAGGAGTGGAACAGACGCCCTGGTGCACGGTGATAGCTCCCATTTCACTAGGAGTGGAACAGATGCCCTGATGCACGGTGATAGCTTTCATTTCACTAGGAGTGGAACAGATGCCCTGGTGCACGGTGATAGCTTCCATTTCACTAGGAGTGGAACAGATGCCCTGGTGCACGGGTATAGCTTCCATTTCACTAGGAGTGGAACAGATGCCCTGGTGCACGGGGATAGCTTCCATTTCACTAGTAGTGGATCAGACGCCCTGGTGCAGGGTGATATATGGCATTTCACTAGGAGTGGAACAGATGCCCTGGTGCACGGGGATAGCTTCCATTTCACTAGGAGTGGAACAGACCCCCTGATGCACGGTGATAGCTTCCATTTAACTAGTAGTGGATCAGACACCCTGGTGCAGGGTGATATATGGCATTTCACTAGGAGTGGAACAGATGCCCTGGTGCACGGGGATAGCTTCCATTTCACTAGTAGTGGATCAGATGCCCTGGTGCAGGGTGATAGCTTCCATTTCACTAGAGTGGAACTGACGCCCTGGTGCAGGGTGATATATGGCATTTCACTAGGAGTGAAACAGATGCCCTGGTGCACAGTGAGATTTTTTTATCATTAGGGGTGGAATGGACACCCTGGTGCACGGGGATAGCTTCCATTTAACTAGTAGTGGATCAGACACCCTGGTGCAGGGTGATATATGGCATTTCACTAGGAGTGGAACAGATGCCCTGGTGCACGGGGATAGCTTCCATTTCACTAGGAGTGGATCAGACCCCCTGGTGCACGGGGATAGCTTCCATTTCACTAGTAGTGGATCAGACGCCCTGGTGCAGGGTGATATATGGCATTTCACTAGGAGTGGAACAGATGCCCTGGTGCACGGGGATAGCTTCCATTTCACTAGTAGTGGATCAGACGCCCTGGTGCAGGGTGATATATGGCATTTCACTAGGAGTGGATCAGACCCCCTGGTGCACGGGGATAGCTTCCATTTCACTAGTAGTGGATCAGATGCCCTGGTGCACGGGGATAGCTTCCATTTCACTAGGAGTGGAACAGATGCCCTGGTGCACGGGGATAGCTTCCATTTCACTAGTAGTGGATCAGACGCCCTGGTGCAGGGTGATATATGGCATTTCACTAGGAGTGGAACAGATGCCCTGGTGCACGGGGATAGCTTCCATTTCACTAGGAGTGGATCAGACCCCCTGGTGCACGGGGATAGCTTCCATTTCACTAGTAGTGGATCAGACGCCCTGGTGCAGGGTGATATATGGCATTTCACTAGGAGTGAAACAGATGCCCTGGTGCACAGTGAGATTTTTTTATCATTAGGGGTGGAATGGACACCCTGGTGCACGGTGATAGCTTCCATTTCACTAGGAGTGGATCAGACCCCCTGGTGCACGGTGATAGCTTCCATTTCACTAGTAGTGGATCAGACGCCCTGGTGCAGGGTGATATATGGCATTTCACTAGGAGTGAAACAGATGCCCTGGTGCACAGTGAGATTTTTTTATCATTAGGGGTGGAATGGACACCCTGGTGCACGGTGATAGCTTCCATTTCACTAGGAGTGGATCAGACGCCCTGGTATATGGTGAGATGTTCCATTTCATGAGGGGTGGAACGGACGCCCTGGTGCACGGTGATATTTGACATTTGTCTATGAGTGATCGTTGTCATAAATTAATGATGTGGGCGGGACCAGCCAAGTTTGTGCTTCGTGGTATTCAATTAGGTTTATTCTGCTGACAGGAATGAATACCCGGCGCAGGGGGCAGGCGGGGAGCTGGGACTTCCCAGAAACACAACACCCTTCAATAATTATGCGCCTCCATGGAAATACCGCGCTGTCATGTCTCCTTGGGGTAAAAGCACTGCCTGGGTGGACGTGTCGCAGCCGCACCGGCTGCTTGCGGGCTAGGCGCCCAATCTCCGCAGATGCTCCCTCTGTCAGAGTGCGGTAAATCCGGCGGAATCTGCACAGAGAGGCTGACGGGAGCGCGGTAACAACTCCCGTGCAAGAAGAGGGGGGGTCCTCACAGCTAGTAACAAGGACCCCCGAGCACATTTTGAAAATAGCAGGCTTGATTTTTAAATGCTGTTGAGAGAGCCGGACACAGAAGGCCGCCGGCCTGAAGATGAATGGGGGCCCCGGGAGATGGCTGCAGGAGCCCCCGGAAAGTGGCTGCACGGGTCCCCGGAGGGTATAGGCAGGGGCCCCAGGAGGGTAGCTGCAGCCCCCCCTCCTACAGGGGCCTATGCAGTCCAATGCCAAGGCTGTGCAGTCTAGAATCCACCCCGTGCTGCTTTAATACCCTGCCAGATACCCCCTGTCTCCTTATCCCACCTTTTCAGGGACCCGCAATCTCCCTTTGCCACTGTTTTTTAGGTCTCGCCTGTCGATGCGCATGCGCATCGAGCTTGCGAGACTATGGGGGCTTATCCACTCTTGAACCAACTTGCAAGGAATCGTGGCGATTCCTTGCAGTGCCCGTGACTTTTAAGCTCCATGCGCATGCGCATTGAGCTTAAAAGCGCGTGCACATCAGTTCCCTCATCCGCACGTCGCATTTCTCATCCCCAGCTCCCCTCCCCAGCTCCGCCCCCTCACTTCTTGATTGCACGGCCGCTAGGCCGTGCCTCCCCTACTCTCCTCCCCCCTCCTCCTCCTACTCTGCCTGCCGTGTCGCACCTCTCCCCTCTCCCCGCTCTGCCCCCTGCACACTGGCCTGAATTGTACCGAAGACTGGTTAGGAGACTACGCTCCAGTCATACCCGACAGTGCGTGCAAGCCATCCGTCAGATGTATGACCCTTGCCCGTTTTTCCTTCATTAAGATTGCCCTGTTTCACCGGATTGACCGGTGAGTTTCCACTAGGACTTTCCCAGACTTCGGCTAATTTTTTTACCATTGTTCATTTCCCGCCAACCACCCTTTCAGCCCAACTGATTCCCTCCCGTTTTCTGCCCTCACAGATCTGAACACAAGCACCTATTCAGGTATTTACCATATCACTCACTCCGACCCCCTTTTCACTATTATCACCGGCCATATGGGCACTTCGTTTGGGATCATATTTTAGCCATAGGCCGACTCGGCATCTGAAATGTAATTTGTATTGTACACTGCGTCTCCTTTAAATGTTTTTCTAAATAGTGCGGTTTATGACACAGGCTCTCTGCCGGCTCCTCAATAGCCACCAACTAGTCGCGGTGTCACCCTTCTCCTGCCATGGCTTTGATAATCATTATTCCCCATTTACCGAAATGTTTATGAATTGTCTAGTGCGTTTTCCCTTTTACACATGTGGCAACCATCTTTTTCACCGTGCACGTTTCTCTGAACTATTCTTACAGTATCGTTCCTCACTTTTGGCATGACTCAAATTAGATTTTACTGTTTTTTCCACCTCGTTATTTTGAGATTCTTTCCTTTATTATATGGCTCACATTTGGCATGACTCAAATTCGATTTTACTATGTTTTACCACCTCGATATTTTGAGATTCTTTACTGTACTATATGGCTCGTCGGTTTTTAGAACTCCATCGATACGATCTCACATTCATTTGGTAATTACAACCTGCATAATCAGGATTTTGTTTGTGAACTCAATACTCTGACTGTCATGGATTAGCCACTATGTCTCTACTGTTTCCACTTCCCTCTCACTCTCTCCTTTCTCACCCTCTCCCTCTCTCTCTCCTCTCTTTACCTTCCCCCTGCTCTCCTTTTTCCCCCTCTCCCCATCTCCCCCTCTGCCTGCTCTCCTCTCTCTCTTCCTCCCCTCTCTCCCCCCTCCGTCCTTCGCTCTCGTCGTCCCCCTCTCTTCTTACCAGTGCTTAATTTGTGCCGGTGCTCTCCGGTGCTTAGCACCGGCACTTAATAATTAGGGCCGGGTCTACAAGTCATTGATTTTTGATAGGTTTCATTTATGGTATTTAGCCCACTACTGGACTTGACGTCCGCAGTAATGCCCGTCTGTCTCCCCGGTCAGAGTGAGTCCGTTCCAGCCTGCGCAGCTGTGCGAGTGAGCCTGTCCCTGGCTGAGCCAAGAGGAGAATGAAGATTCTGTATGAATCTCAACATTCTCAATCTGATATTTTCAAGTTCCGGCCCAGTGTTCAGTGTTGCCGGGCCGGTGGGCGGGACGCTGATTTGGGCTGGATTTTAGTTTTGTGGGGGCTGGGGCAGCAGGCAGCGTGCGCAGATTTTTCCAGACTGCATTGCCACGCCCTTGCATAGACGCGCGCCCGGCTGCTCCCCACTACCGAGTCACTCACTGTTCAAGAAGCACTGGGTTCAACTCAGTGAGTGCCAGCGCAATCCTTCACCCGACGATGACGTTGAGGACTGGCAGGCAGCAGCGCAGCCGGTACTGGTGGCAGGCAACAGCTGCAGCACCAGTGGAGGCAGGCAGGCCTAATCAGTGTATGTCTGTGTTTTATAACGCGCCGAACATTTAAAAATGTGAACACGTTGCGATGAGCACGTGCCTGAAGGTGTACAGTGACAAATGGAATCGTGGCCCATATCAGCGTGTGGCAGCAGCAGCGAGCAGTCAGAGCCTCGGGCACAGGCCTGTACCAAGTTTGGAAGTGAGGGGGCTGGTCCTAGGTCATAACTGGAGCCGGAGGAGAGACATTAAAACCCAGGTAGGGTAGTGGTGAAGGCTCAGTCCATGAAAAAGCGACCTTGTTTGTCCGTCACAGAAGCTGAAAGGAGTTCTAGGGAAGTACTGTCCTCCCTGCCTTCTGCCCGGTTATCCCAGCGCTGCGGGGGCTGACTGCGGCCTGCAACTATGCACCAGATCGCATGGCTTGGGGGCGCAGTCTGCGAGACAGACGAAAACACAAATGCAATTTATATTTCATTACGAGGCAGACTGTTCCAGGTATTGCACACGTGTGAGAGTGTGTGTGTGTGCGTGCGTGAGTGTGTGAGTAAACGTGCTGCCAGCCTTTCTCTTTCCACCCTCATCCTTTGGTAGAATGGGAGGTTTCTCTGATTCTTCCTCTGGCTACAATCCCATAGAAAATCGTATTCACACATCCAAAGGTTTTCAAGTGCTAAACTTTAAATTATACCCTACATACCCCTCCAGTTGTCTTTCTGTCACCCCTTGATTCATGCAAGCTAGTCTATAAGGCAGGCACCCGAGCATCAGGTAAGGGGTGGTTTCTGATTGTTTGTCCAGCTGCTGTTTGCATTATAGAGCCTATTGGCTGTCTCTGAAATGCTTTAAATTCAGGCATGTACTTTCGGAGAAACCAATTTGGAATTATGAGGGAAGTTTACTCCCCTCCCCAGTAAGCCAAACTTTGAGATTTGCTTTTCTGGTCCATGGTTACCAACCACTTACTTGCATGGCTCATTGAGGTCCACAGGAATGAGTGAATGAATGAAATAATGAATTCAATAATGTTTATAGACCAAATCTCTGTTCCCTGTTGCTCTGGGGTTATGAAAAGTCGTTTACACAGGTGCATCATGGACAGGAGCAGGACAGGCACCTTTCCCCCCAGGGGTGGGTTTGCTCTCCCAAGAAATGGTGCGAGCTGACTCTTGTCCTCTCAGAGTGGTCTCACCCGACCCTCCTTGAATGCACCTGCCTTTGGCTGCATAGAGACATAAAAGTTGAATTTTGAACTTTTTCTGAACGCCAGACGATAAACTTAGTGAGAATGGCTGGAAAGCAGTACTTCCATAAATGAGATGCATGGACTGTGAATGGTCTGCCCACACTCCAGTATCTGGAGTAGGATTTTATCAGGTAAGGGCAAGGATCTTCCTGAGGCATAATATTGTACTTTGTTGCTGTAATATTTTGATGGATGGGAGAATTCGTGTCTCGGTCAGAGGTTCTTAGTTATGGGTGCCATTTTTCTTTTGAATGCAGAAAGAGCAGACCGCCATTTTCAGCTTTCTTCTGGTAGCACAGGGCGTTATTGCTTTCTGTACCTTAATGCATACTGCTAGAATTCTCCTTTTGCCTTAATGTGCGTTTCCACTATACCCCTAGCTAACCCCTGTGTTCATTGACCACAAAGATGGTCTCTGGCATTGTGGGGTGTTTCAGTCATTCTCGCAGACTTATTTTTAAACACAAAGACCAATTCTGATTTGCCAAACGACAGCAATTTAGAATATCTGTTGGAACTCTTCTTGGCCAATCAGAATTGATCTCTATGTTTAAGCAACGTTGATTGGCTCAATGAGAATTGCTGGATCTCACTGGAGCACCTGGACCACTTTGAGGTGGGGAATGTTTGAATTTTCAGAAAAGGGGCAGGCTGGAAGGTAAGCCTGAATCTAGAATCCAGCTGCAGTCTGTGCCCTGCAGAAGGACTCTGTCGAGAAGGAGGAAAGTAGCTATCATTGATGCAGCAGCAGAAGCAGCGTGACCAGGTGTGAGGGACTCGCTGCATCCCCAAAATAACAGTTTTTAACCACCAAACATGGGGATTCAGGTCCATTTTCTTTGCTTGCATTGGGGGCCCTTGGCACCCTTGCTGCACCTGCTATCTTTCTACCACTCATGCAGTGGTATGATAGGAGAGTCAATGTTTCCAGGGCTGATGCTGAACCAAATTAGCGCAGTCAAGGTGGAAGTTGATGTGGGTAGCAACTAATTACAACTGGTCGCATCAGAGTGTTTCCCAAACCTCTTGATTGTGTCATATGCTCCATTACAGGAGAGACCGTGTAAGAGAGAAAAGGGTTAACGTGGAGTGAAGCAGAAACTGGTCCTCAGTCCTCTGCTCTTTGGAGCATCACTGTTCATAAGTGGCATCCCAGAGTGTGGACAAGTTTTCCATTTTGACCATTAAAGTTCTTTCAGCCATACAGGTGCTTCTAAGACTCACGTGAGCCATCACCAAATTGATAGGAAGGGTTATTTAGGGGTGACTAGTCATCTGCGAGCACAACGCTTCCTCATGCAACTTCCATGCTGCACTTTATCCATTAATGTGGGATTTTAAGACTGCTGGCTTTAATCTTAGTACAGAATCACAGGCTGTACAGTGTCACCTCCTATTTTCTACACAAGGCCAAAGGTCGTGTGATATCACTTCTTATAATGTCAATTGCATATGATGTCACTTCAGTTACTCTTGTGATTTTGTGAAAGGGATGCTGGTTTAGCATTCCAGGATGGAGGGCTCTTAGGAGGGAGACCCTTTGAAGACTTCAACTAACTAAAATTATGAGGAGGTTGTAGGGAGAGTAAGGGCAATGCTGGGATGCTTAGGATGGGGACAGCAGGAAGGGTGGCTGTGTTCTATGTCAAGCCATCTTAAATAGTTACCACTGTTTCGTAGAGCTAGCCTATGCCTACATACATATTATTAACAAATAACAACTAGAGTTGTCTGATAGCTACTCAACTATCCAAAGCACATCAGCCGATATGCTGGAACTCTACCACAGCACTGGCTAGAGCAGGAAGTTGAGTCCCTTTGGGTTGGTGAATTTCGGATTGTGGGAAAATTTGGTTCCTACAGTCATGACTATTTATTAACCCAACAATACCCCTTGGGCCACTGGAAGTGACAGTTACTGACTCATTCAAGTGTATTGCATGATTTTATTCAGTTTATCTGTTTAGAGTTTTTCACAACATTTTGGTTTATTCTGTCACATAATCTACGTAAAAGTTGTGTCTTTGAACTCATAGACTGTTACAAATGGCATACCCCAGTATTGTATTTAACAAAGAGGGGAGGTAGAGTATCAAGTAGGATTCCTACTCCACGGGCACTGTTACATAAACAAGAAGAATCCTACCACTTATTGGGAAGAAAGGTGAGGAAAGGAAGGGGGACACTCAGTGTTGTGTAAAATACCCCTCACACACCAACAGGCCCCTTGGTGTCATGCTTCATCATCGGGGTCTTCGCACCCCGCTAAGGGGATGCGGCACGCTACGACCTACGACTACGCGGGAGCGTTGACAATTCAGTCTATGTGTGGTGTGTGTTGAGTGCAAGTGAAAGGAATAGGATGTGAGTGGGAAGTGTAGTGAGAAAAAAAAAATTAAAAAGGACCTGGCCAGTGGGTAAAAGGAAAAACTTTATTCTGTACCTCTGGCTGGTACTATTAAAAAAGTGCTAGATGGCGAGGTTTTGTGTCTTAGTAAGGGACAGAACCTCTGGTGTGCGTCGACATGTTTCGGTACATACGTACCTTCTTCAGGACGGGGCACAACTCCCAACCCTACTCACGTTTCTCTACAGAACAAGATTATTGTTCTAACTTTCCTAAAAAAGTGATTACATTTACTGAAGACAAATACAATGTGCCTACAGCGGTTTTACTTGAACATGTAGTTACATGTCTTATTGTATAAGCTGATTAAAGCCTCATGAGCAATTTCAGAACATCAGGGTAGGTAGGTAGGTGGATCCACAATGAAATCCGCCTCAGTCGGCCTCTTTCCTCCACCCTGTGTTGCTCCGTCGTAAATACCCCAGTATTGTCCTTTCCTCAAATCAGAACATAGAGCACTGACATTCAATACATTATTGATTTTAGCTAATTTATTTACAAAAGTGTGCTTTAAACCACTTTTGATATAATCTTTTACAAAATGTTCACAGGGCAGGGGATCCTCCTATCAAAATCTTACTATGAGCGAGGCTCCCTTTCTGAAATTCATATCAGGTGTTACATCTGACTTTTAGCAGTGCCAGTTGAAGATGTGGGTGGAGCTAATAGAGTAAGTGGGTGGAGCCAGTGGAGTAAGTGGGTGGAGCTGGAGAAAAGTAGGTGTGGGCTCCGACAAACATTTGAGCACCTGCACTTCAAATTTTACAAATTAAGCACTGCTTCTTACCCTCCCTCTCTCCCTCTCCCTGTCCCTCTCTTCCTTTACCTCACTTCCCTCTCCCTCTCTCCCTCTCCCTCTCTTCCCTCTCCTCTCTCCCCGTCTCCGTCTCTCTCCTCCATCCCCCTCGATCTCTCCTCTCTCCTCTCTCCCCCTCTCTCTCTTCCCCCTCCCCTCTCTCTCCTCTCTCCTCTCTCCCTCTCTTTACCCTCTCCTTTTTCTCCCTCTCCTCATCTCCCTCTCTGCCTGCTCTCCTCTCGTTCTCCCTCCCCTCTCTCTCACCTCCGTCCTTCGCTCTCGTCCTCCCTCTCTCTTCTTACCCTCCCTCTCTCCCTCTACCCTCTCTCCCTTTCCCTCTCTCCCTTTCCATCACTTCCCTCTCCCTCTCTCCCTTTCCCTCTCTTCCCTCTCCTCTCTCCCTGTCTCTGTCTCTCTCTCCTCCATCCCCCTCTCCTCTCTCTCCCCCTCTCTCTCCTCTCCCCTTCTCTCTCTCCTCTCTCCCCCTCTCTCTCCACTCTGTCCTCCCCCTCTCTTCTTACTCTCCCTCTACCCTCTCTCCCTTTCCCTCTCTTCCTTTCACTCACTTCCCTCTCCACCTTTCCCTCTCTTCCCTCTCCTCTCTCCCCGTCTCCGTCTTCTCTCCTCCATCCCCCTCTCTCTCCTCTCTCCCTCTCTTTACCCTCTCCTTTTTCTCCCTCTCCCCATCTCCCCCTCTGCCTGCTCTCCTCTCTCCCTCCCCTCTCTCTCCCCTCTGTCCTTCGCTCTCGTCCTCCCCCTCTCTTCTTACCCTCCCTCTACCCTCTATCCCCTTCCCTCTCTCCATTTCCCTCACTTCCCTCTCTCCATTTCCCTCACTTCCCTCTCTCCCTTTCCCTCTCCTCTCTCCCTTTCCCTCTCCTCTCTCCCAGTCTCCATCTCTCTCTCCTCTCTCCCCCTCTCTCTCCCCCTCTCTCTCTCCTCTCTCCCCCTCTCTCTCTCCTCTCTCTCCTCTCTCTCCTCTCTCTCCTCTCTCCCCCTCTCTCCCCCTCTCTCCCCCTCTCTCCCCCTCTCTCCCCCTCTCTCCCCCTCTCTCCCCCTCTCTCCCTCTCTTTACCCTCTCCTTTTTCTCACTCTCCCCATCTCCCCTCTCACCACTCAACACTCTACCCTCTCACCAATCACCACTACACTCCCTCTCCAATCCCTCTCTCTCTCCTCACTCACCTCTCTCTCGCCTCTCTCCCCTCTCCTCACTCACCCCTCTCCTCACTCTCTCCAGGCCTGACTCTCTCCTCCCCTCTCACCACTCTCCCCTCTCACCACCACTCTCCCCTCTCACCACAGCATCACTCAGCACCAACACAGCATCACTCAGCACCACCACAGCACCACTCAGCACCACCACAGCACCACTCAGCACCACCACAGCACCACTCAGCACCACCACAGCATCACTCAGCACCACCACAGCATCACTCAGCACCACCACAGCGCCACTCAGCACCACCACAGCATCACTCAGCACCACTACAGCATCACTCAGCACCACCACAGCACCACTTGTTCAAATATGTTCTCTCCATGTTTCAAGCTTTATTACAATTGTCACAAAAAAATGTTAAATAATGCTATAGGTGTCACATTTGCAAATTCTATAAATATTGGCATTTACAATAACAAAATTAATACGTTTGCTATTATAAAAACATAAACATGACTAAAAAAATTATTACATTTACAAGACCAATAGCTCCAACTTTTCTAATGCGAGACCTATTGCATTTCCAATGCTTGTCATCTTGTTCCCTCCTGGAGGTAAAAAAGTCTGAGTCCTCAAAAATCAGAACCAGTGTCCCCCGCCAGTAGCACCCCGTGAAATTAAGCACTTGGCCTGTGCTATGCCCTTGGTGCTCCTGAAAGGCAACTGTGCAGGCATCATCGATATGTTTCAGTGGCGGAGTTCTCCCCTCACCCACCCCTTGCCTGTCCCATGTTCTATGCACTGACTGCCCTGTAACTCCTAGGACACCTCTGGCGAGGTCAGGCGCAACACACTGGACTGGCACTCTCTGGCGGCATCAAGCGGCATCTGCGAGCACCTTGAATTCTGGCTCGCTCGAACCAAACAGATGACCTGAATGATGATACATATCTGGGGGAGGCCGACCCTACACTTGCTAAATGTTTGTGCCAAGTCTGGGTCTGCCGTACACCTCGTGCACCACTCTGTGTGTGACCACGTCTACAATAAGTCTGGGTGGTGAACTCCGCTTCGCTTGCAGAGTTTTCCACACTCCGCTTTACGTTGAGATCGGAAAAACTCGGCTCTGCTAAACGGAGCGCAGTTTTTTTCATACCTCGCGTTCGTCAACGCCAAGTTGGCAAGCGAGGAAAATCCACCTCCCTGCAAGATTTTTCCTTGTTTGCGATCGTCAACATCAAGTTGGCGAGCGCGAGTGGGGAAAATCAACCTCCTGGCTAGATTTCTCAACACGGGCAGTCACATTTTTCATTGCGAGTGCTTGAGAATGCTCGTGACCGCTCGCATTGAGAAACTGTTCTTTTGCGTTGAGAAAGCTGCAGCTCATGTAAAAAATCTACTCAAGCGGCAAAAAGGCAGCAGCGCTCTCTTGCGCTGTGTACGGTGCCGTTCACGATGATTGCCCAGTGCGGGCAAGCATTTGCCACTGAAAATCACCACAATAGGCATTTAACTAACGCACTCCACCGCTTGCGGAGCTCCGTGTAGCCCGGCTGAGTTTTTTTTTGCACTTTGCAAAGTTCCGCTTAGCAGAACTCCGAGAACTCCGCCCAGGCTTAATATAGAAGTCTGCCAGGACAGGATTGGCAGAAAACTCAGGACTGGCACCCACACTCTACTAACCATGCACGGCCAGCATAGCAGCCTCCTACTGAAATGCACAGAAGCAATTCAGTGCTCCGCCAGGAATCATGAAGCGCTATGTAGATGCGACCATAGAATTCTGTTGACTTAGGTGGACCATTGCTACCCTTTGATTCTAGGGTGAGCTGTCCAGTCAGGTACCTCTGTTATGTTATGTTATCCGGGTTTGTAAAGCGTGGCCGCCCAAGCAACAAGGCGTCCCAGCGCTATGTCAAGCAGATGCGGAAAGGACAAGGGAGCGAGTGGCTGGAGAATAGCCACGCCTTGATCATTTTCCTAACGATCCAGTGGTCTTGCGTGCTACGGGCAGTCAGAGGGATGGAATTCCAAAGGGCAGGTGCCAGTGCCCGGAACGAGCGCCCCCCTGCTCTTGTCCTGCGCACCCGAGGTACACGAGCCAGGTGTAGATCCGCAGAGCGCACGGCTCGAGCGAGGTCATACAAGGGGCACAGCTCGCTCAGGATTTGAGGACCCAAGCCATAGAGGGTCTTGTGAGTCATACAGAGGGCTTTAAAGTGGACTCTCTGCTCTCTAAGTAGCCAGTGAAGCCGGCGAGGAAGGTCTGAAGCCTGGCAGAGCGCGCGGGCAGCTGTTTTCTGTGCCCTTTGAAGTCTTTTAGTCTCAGTTTTATTAACGCCCAGTAGCACCTGTTACAGTGCTCTAGCCTCGGCAGCACGGTGGCTTGGACAATCATCTGTCGAGTATGTGCGTCAAAAAGTCCCAAGATGGGCTTCAGGCCGCGTAGATGCCGCGTAGATGACCAAAGCAAGTACCAGCCACTGCCTTAGCGCGCCCCTCAAACGAGAGGGCACCCTCCACCGGAACTCCCCGGTTTTTGACCTCAGATTTGGGTTGAGTGGAGGTTCCAAGGGGCTGTGAGGCGTGTCAGTGGTCTCACAGTGACAGGGGGGGACGGAGGGACTGGCACCTGTGTGTGTCACGAAAGGCACAGCCCCCCAAACTACACACCAGGCCCAGGTGCGTGCAACTGTCTTACAGTCATCATTGCGTTCTCCCCATGGGTGAGTCACGTTACACGCCTACTTTGCAGCCTCGACTGTGGGTGTGAGAACAGGACAGAAGCAGAGAATGTGCGGATTAACTGCGGATGAAACCGCGACGCAGCTGCTGGCACTTTACAGGCAAAAAACAACCCCCCAAAAGAGTGCAAGTATCACGGACTAAAGATGGCTGTATGTACACACCACACAATACCCTCTCTGTGTGACGTAAAAGTGCTTGAGTAGGAATTCCAACATGTTTAGTCCTCATTTTACCGACCAAGGAAGGAAGAAGGCCTGCGTTGCTTCAGATCTGTGCACACAGATCTCTGCAGCAGGTTCGTTAACACACTAAGTTGCCTCACCTCGAGGCCTATGATGCCGTCCTGAGTCAGACCGTGAGTTGTAACATGGGCAGGCTGCTTCAAGCTGCAGCGGTGACCTGTTTTTTAGAGCACCGGCCTGCCTTGGGGCCACCAAGGGCCTGTTTACCAGCCCAGGTCTCCACTGAGAGGCGGGCAGCCCTGTGCAGGGCTGTGCCATGCAAAGACTGTGGCCATGCCAGGGGTTCCAATGAACCAGGACTGGGTGGTGAGTGCCACTGTGCACCCAGAGGGCAAGGAGGGACAGCGCCCTTGTAGGCGGGGCAGGGCAAATCTGCAAAACTAGTGCTGCGAGGCCCACTGATGTTCCCTTAACACACGTTTTATAGCGCTTCCGGGCACAGTCAGCAAATCTGGAACAATGCCAAGAACCCATTTTACTAACAATCATCAGTGGTACTCATTTCATCAGAAGATGAAAGATGAAAGTCAGAGTCGGAGAACCGGGATTGAAAACCGAGGTCGCCGGTCTCACAACAGGCACTTTAGCCCTAAGAGCTATTGTACCTCCTTCCTCACGTCCGAAGGTCTGGAGAGACAGATTAATTTCCAACTTCGAACTAACCATGGGCGGAGGGCTCCGCTCTGCCCGCGGAGTTGTGGTTCTGTGGTCTGCGGTACTGAGGGTCTGTGGTTCTGTAGATTCTGAACCCGTTCAATGAAGGACGTCGGATATAGACGATTTTGGTATCAGCGTACCGCAAATGACGAGTGCGGTATGTACAAGTGTTTTTGTCATAATCGATCAATGAGAACACTACGTATTCAGGGATTTTGTTTGAACCCTCTGGTTCCATTATGTGTGCGGCAGCCATTTTGTGTGGTTGCCCTCACATAGGCCGATGACTATGGCCGAACGAGTCTTTCGGACACGTACACCTTAACTGACTTCTGAGTGACCTGGCCGAACTGACTCCCTTGCTCGAGGCTGACCTCGTTGAGCCAGTTCCTTGTTAAGCAGCTGGTCAGATAGAGATCAAAGAGCAGGACATTGCTGAGTTTATAGTACATGCACACACCCTTCTATCTTGCTTCTCATCTGCTTTTGTCCCTTCCTTTATGGCTTAATCATTGATTTTGGTTGAGGTCTTTATGATGGGTTTGTCTGGCCCGTTCGAACAGGAATATTGGATTTTGCTTGGTCATCTCTGGTGGGCTGGACAACGGAAAGTGGGATTGTCGTCATGCGATATGTTTGAAATGTCGTTCTTCTATTGGTCAGTTTGTATGTAATTGATGCTACAGTTAATCAACAGGGAGGGACGAGGAAATTTTGTGTCCGTTTCTTTCCCCAAGATAATATATACTTTAATCAACAAGAAAATGGACACTTGTAACACTGCTTGACCTTTGGTTCAGTGTAAATAAGGAAACCCTCAAAAAAATCAATGTTCGATGGAGTTGCGGTATATATGTTTCATCCGCCCCACATTGAAATTCCGGCAGTTATCATAGGGTTATTCCTATTTGTGTGAACTGCTTGCCTCATCCAGAAGCACCTCTAGTCTCGAGTGCAGTGTCCAGAGACAAAAGGATTTCCCACAGAGAGGGGTGAAAGAAAATAAAGAGTTCTTTAAAAATGGAAAAAATACCCTACAGTTTTATTTCGGGGCAGATTTCCATTGATTAAAATGATTGGTATACTATGTAAGGGCCAAGTTACTGGGCCAGATAGTATTGCAAAAAGGTTGTCGACATGTTTCAGCTCCTTGGGGCAGACGGTCTATGGAGCTTTCGTCAGGACTTACAAACAAAAAATAGACATACAATTTTCACATAAAGTTCTACTCACACTACTTGTGCGGTAATCCATTTCTCATAAAGTTTTTATGGAAAAAATGCTCTTCACAATCTAGAAAAAATTTAGAATTAGGCATATTGGCCAATTTTCACAGACATTGAGATTACTGTGGGAAAGGTAGATTGTGAAGAGCATTTTTTTTAGGGTTTCCTTATTTACACTGAACCAAAGGTCAAGCAGTGTTACAAGTGTCCATTTTCTTGTTGATTAATGTAATTGATGCTAGCCAGGAATGTGATTTTTAGCATAAAAGACGATACTCCGCTCTATGAATTTGTGCAGTCTCTAGCGAACCACCCGTGTTGTGCTTCGTAGACCTCTGTTCCTGGTTGCAGCCAATAAATTTGGTCTTTGACGTCATCAAGAAGTGTCCCGTGTGTCTGTTTGCCAAGGCAGGGGAATCCGAAGACATCAGGCGTTATCCCTGGCGCCGCTGGGTTCTAAAACCCAGTTCTTCAGAGTGTGCAGAGTTTTGCCTACTCCGCGTTCCGCGGAGACCACGGAGTGGGCAAAACCCCACACACTCCACGGCGTAGCGGAGTTGACCCACCGCCCGCCTCCATCCCTTTATTTAAAAAATACCTTAACAGTAAATTAAAACAATTAAAAAACCACTTACCTCTAACCGCGGCGTCCCCGGGCTGCCCCCTCCTCTTTCTCGACATTGGGAGACATCTTAAGAAGACTGTGCATGCGTGCACGCCCGTGCATGCGCATTTCTCGCAGGAAAGAGGAGGAGGGTAGCCCAGGGACGTCGCAGTTAGAGGTAAGTGGTTTTTTTATTGTTTTAATTTACTATTAAGGTATTTTTGAGATAGGGAGGTGGAGGCGGGCAGCGTAGCGGAGCTGCTCGGAGTTCTACGTAGTTTGTTGCCAACTCCATGGCACTCTGCATAGCTCCACTACACACAGTACGCCCAGGGTTACTTTTAACCTCCCTTAAACTCGTTCTTTATTCTCTTGGGTCTGTCTTGGCTGCTGACTGGAAGCCTCTTCTCTCAGTTAGCATCTTTACTTCCTCTCCGAGGACCTTATCCACCTTGGACTGTCTGCTTCATCAACTCTATGGAGCCCCCCCCCCCCTTCCCTTTTTGTCTTCCTGTGACTGGACGGGGCCAACTCTCTGAAGCTACAATCAGAAAAGCTGAGACCCTGACCACTGAAATCAGAATATCAATAGCACAGAGTATCCAGGAGGATAAAATATTGAAACTAAAAGTTTGACAGGTAAGTACAGATTTTCTATAACTAACTTCACATATACAGCTGGTGCAGAGGATACAGATTGATCATAAAATGGCTGCTCCTCTTCTGTTCGGGCTTTAAAACATCTGTGATCTGCTCACTCTTCAAGGATGGATTACTAGAAATGGATCTATTAGTGAACATTTCTGACCTGGTCACTGCTCATCCTCGGCTATTGAAATGTGACGAACTAGTGAACGTCCATCTCTGATCTGGTCACTGCCCATCTCTATTACTGGATTATTGAAATGTGATCTGCTATTGACCAATCCCACTGGTTATCCAGTACTAAATGAGTGGATTATTAGGAGTGGATTATTAGTCGATACTAATTTGTAATCCTAGGCAGAGTTCGCAGAGTTGCACTGCGCGAAACTTCGCGAAGTCTACACCGAGCTCCGCAAGCGGCGGAGTGCGATAGAAAATGCTGTTCGCAGTGACTTTCAGTGCTGGATGGTTGTCCGTACTGTGCAATCATCACGAACAACATCATGCACAGTGCAAGCGGGTGCTGCTTTCCTTTCTGCTGCTCGAGTTGATTTTTACTCAAGCGGCAGCTTTCTCAACGCGAATGGGTAGTTTCTCCATGCGAGCGGTTGTGAGAATATGCCACCACTCGCAATGAAAACCCTGACCCCCCTGTGTTGAGAAATCTCGCCGGGAGGTTTATTTTCCACGCTCGCGCTCGCCAACTTGATGTTGCAAACACGAGTGAGGGAAAAAACTCCGCTCTGCGCTGTAAGCTCCGCGTAACACGGAATATGGAAAACTCCACAAACTCTGCGAGCGGAGCGGAGTTCACCGCCCAGGCTTACTAATTTGCTCGAAGGATTTTGTTCTGTCACTAGCCTGTGAAGCAAGGATCCGAGGACTGAACAGCCAATGAACTGAATCAAGGGAGAGAGAAGACTCCCCAGTAGTCACCCCAGCATTCCTTAGCACCTGCCCCTTGGGAGGAAGTAGATTCACCTGTCAGTCACAGCTTCTAGGTGTAGTGATTTTGTATTGTGGTTTGTCTGCAGCCCTTCCCTCGCTCTTGTTACGGTCTCAGGCGCTGTGTGTCCTGGGACATCAGTGCTGACTCTGAGGCATGGGGATGTTAGAAGTTGTGCATCCTGTTAGTGTTGGGTATTGGTGTGTGTGTGATGCCCAGAGAGTGTGTTCCAAATTTCACAGAGAAGTGTGTAGGAACATTTGGCGCAACTTGCATGTGAGACAGAGGCGCGAGGACAGGTTTGCAAGGAGCACACACCACAGAGCCGGGATTGAGGCCTTTGAGGTGCTCAAGTCCTGGTTGTGGGCTCGGATTTTGAGTGTCCTTTGAGTTGCAAGTGGTTTCTGATGGTGCCAATGTCTTTTGGGAGTTGATTCCATAATGTGGATGTCTGTACAGAGAAGCAGGCGCCTCCTATGCAGGGTTTGGGGCAGGTCGGATTTAGAAGGAGTGGGGCTTTCTGCATCCGAGGTTTCTCCTTTGGTTGTATAGTTTTGTGATGTGGGTGGAATAAAACTCTATGGGCCACATGCATCAAACTTAGGAATTGCGATTTTTAAGAAATCGCAATTTAGGAATTGCAATTCCTTATGCATGTAGGAATCGCAAAAAAAATGCGATTCCTACACATACCTTATTTGCTACTCGCAAATTGCGTATTGCAAAAAAGGAATGGCTTCCCATTCATTCCTATGGACCTAGGCCCATAGGAATCAATGGGAATTGAATGCGCAATTTGCGAATACCCAATAGGTACTCGCAAATTGCAATGCAACTGCAAGGGTGTCAAAAGGACACCCTGATGCACCCCTGAAAGTGCAATTTAAATACATGTTGCACACACACATACCTCAAGGGCATGTTTGTGTGCAACATGAAACTTTGTAAAACGCACTTTTGTGCATTTTTCAAAGTTTTTGCAATTTACCATCAAGTTTAAGTTGATGGTAATTTGTGTTTCTTAAAAGTGAAATTGCGAATATTTGTTTTTGTTGCATTGCATTTAGATAAGTGCAATTTGCGATACCTTAAATGCAATTGCAATTTAAGGAATCGCAAATTTTGCAATTACTTAAATATCGATGCATGTGGCCCTTAATACCTATGTGGCAACTCCTCCTGGTGCAGCAGGGAACTTGCACCTTCCAAGTTTCTCTTTATGGAGAACATACCCACACCAGGGTGTGCCATAGCACACATTTTTAGTGAAAGTTTTCACATTTCTACAAAACCGAAGCTAAATTATACTTTTAGAGTGAAATAGAGTTTGTAGGTGTTTGGCATTACTTCTTTCACTCAAGAGTCAACTTTACATAAAACGCTTCAGAACCTTCTAGCAGGAAACTAGCTTGAGCGGAAAATGTTTCTCTGCAACATATTTCCTGTGCGAAGGAGCAGCTCTACTGGAAAAAAGATGTGTTTGCGTGATTTTCAAGCGAGTTGAAATATGGAAATGATGCAAATTTTGCAAGCGTAATTAAAATTCCAACCAGGTATGGACAACTTGGCAACATCAATCAATCAATCAATCAATCAGAACATTTATAGAGCGCACTACTCACCCATGAGGGTCTCAAGGCGCTAAGGGGAGGGGTGCTGTCACTGCTCGAATAGCCAGATTTTGAGGTGTTTCCTGAAGGTGAGGTGGTCCTGGGTCATTCGTAGGTGTGTGGGGAGTGAGTTCCATGTCTTGGCGGCCAGGTAGGAGAACGATCTTCCTCCGGCGGTGGTTCTATGGATCCGTGGGATGGCGGCGAGGGCGAGGCCAGCTGATCGGAGCTGGCGGATGGGAGTGTAGAACGAGAGGCGGTTGTTGAGGTATTCGGGTCCTTTGTCGTGGAGCGCTTTGTGTGCATGGGTGAGGAGCCTGAATGTGATCCTCTTGCCGACTGGGAGCCAGTGCAGGTTTCTCAGGTGGGCGGATATGTGGCTGTGGCGGGGGATGTCGAGGATGAGTCGGGCAGAGCGTTCTGTATGCGCTGGGAGGGAGACCCCAAAATGCAGGAACAGTCCTTCTGGAGAACAGGCCTTCTCAACAGTAGCTTCTGCATTCTGGCCTCTCCCCTCTATGAATCTGCAACTGGTTATAGAGATGTCTCTTTAGACATTGTTGGACAGGCCACATGAAGGGCCGCTCTCCCCCGGCTCAACCAGGCCCGAGCCCGGTCACGCAAGTACCACATACCACCATTGCACGTCCTCCGTCCCCTCAGGGACCCCTGCCCCCGAGCACGTTAACCTCGTGGATCCGATCCACTGCCGGCCCACGCGCCCAGCCCGGGCCGCCATCTTGGACACTTCACCACGAGGCCGCCTGGCCCCCGATCGACCTCAACCCTGGGCCTAGCCCGGCCTCAGACATTCCGGCACCACCCTCCACCCAGGAGGTGAGCGGGCTACTTGGCAAGTCAATGGGAGAAAGAGGTGCCGATGGCTCTCCCCCGCCAAGTGCCGCTCGCCCATCGCCTCCCCGGGCGCTGGCTCCACCCCCCTGCTGGGTGTCTGGACTCCCTCATCCCGGACCTCCCGACCTCCAAGTGCGAGGGTCCGGACATCAAAGCACACCAGCCCTATAACTGGGGCAGCTCCAGAGCAGGAAGGCAGTTGTATCTTGGAGTCGAGAGACGTAAAGAGGAACTCATCCTGGACGGACTACTGGCGCTGCCATAGCTCTGTCCTGTGCACCATCGTCCTGCCTGTTGGCGCTGCCACAGCCGTCGTAACCTTCATCCTTCATCGTCGTCGGGATCTGCTGGCGTGGCCGCGGACCGTTGTAACCGTCATCTTTCACCGGGACCTGCAGGCTCCGCCGCGGACCGTCGTCCTTCCTTCATCCATCTCGGGACCTGCTTGGCTCCTCCACGGCCCGATCATCTAGAACGCCGAGCTCGAGGATTGAGAGCTATTTTGTACTCATTGGTAACTAAGACTGTCCCGCTACCCCTTTCCTCAACCAAAGACTAGAATCGAGGGGACCCCTGAGTCCAGACCTCCTTGTATCATACCAACGTAACCTAAGAATTGCATATAAAGTCTCGTTAACCTTCAATCTTGTGTGGTGTCCGTCTGTGGGGGGGAAGTTACTTGTCTGTACAGTCGTTGGAGACGGCTCTCCCTGGAGACCTCTTCCCGTAATCTCGGCCGACCCTCCCGGTCCGTCTAACATTGGTGGCCAGCGGCGCGATCCGAATCACCGCATAACGTACAGAGAGTAGCTCACCCCACAACGAACCACAATGACAACTAAAGAGAGCGGATCAACTGAGAAGTTCCAAATGGAAAAACTAGAGGAGTACAGCCATCGTGAACTAAAGCAGTTCTGCATCGAACTAGGTATCGCTACCACCGGACTAAGCACCAAGGACGATTTTAAGCATGCCCTAGAATCTTGGGCAGAGACCGGGGATGCCGAAGCCCCTGAGCAAAGCACCGCGAAAAAAACCAACACGGCCCCTGAAGGGCAAAGAACCGGTCTCTCGCAAGACGAGATCCAAGAAAGAGAAAAAACCCGACTACACGAGCTAGAAATGGCCCGACTCAAGATGGACGTAGAACTCAAGTTGGCCGAACAAAAAATAAACTTAGAGCACCTACGTCTCCGAGAAGAAAGAGAGGAGAAACAGAGACAAAGGGAGCTCGAGGAAAAGAAACTAGCGTACGAGCACGAACGGAACCTAGCCGAGATCAACCTCCGCAAGCAGAATAAAGAGTTAGGGGTGCCCGAGAGACCACACACCCCAGGGACCACGGAGAAAAAAGTACACATCCCCAAGGATGTTGTCCGAGAATATTTTCGAGAGGACGACATCCAGCAATGGTTTAAGGCCTATGAAATCGCTATGACTGCGCACCGGATCGATAGAAACGATTGGGGAGCCGGCCTATGGGGCAGATTCCTCAATGAGGGCCGCGATACCCTGTTACAGCTCCCAGACCACCAGATGACCTCCTACGACCATATGAAAGCGGCCCTCCTCACCCGCTATGGCCTCACGCCCGAGATGTACCGTCAGAGGTTCCGAGACTGCACACGCATCCCGGGTACAACTTGGGTGGACTATGTAACATACTTTAGCCGAGCTTTCGAAGGCTGGATCAGAGGGAACAACGTCACGACCTACGAGCAGCTGTTCAATCTGATGGTATGGGAGCATCTGTCCAACAATTGCTTCATTGAACTACGCCAACACCTCCTCGACAGCAAGTTAACCGATCCCCGGCAGCTCGCAGCCGAAGCTGACCGGTGGGAGATCACCAGAGTGGGCCGGAATGGGTCCTACGAGCAGAACAGGAACAACAATGGTCACCACCGACCCAGAGGAGGAGGAGGGGGCCAAGGACGAGGAAGAGACAACACTCCGGCCGCCCCCGTTACCAGCACCACCCCCCCGGCCAACCGGGGCAGCACCCCGGCGCGACCGGGGTACAGAGCCAATGTCACGTGTCACCGATGCCAACGAGTCGGCCACTATGCAAACGACCCAAGCTGCCCGCAGTATCAGAGTCCAAAACCCCGCCAAGTGGCCGCCGCGGCACTAGGGGAAGAACAGATCTCCGAGGAACAAGAAACAGACGAGCAAGAGTATCAAGAGTGGGAGCCAGCCGCCATGACTCTCGCGTGCTTAGGGGGAAGAGACATGGTCCCGCGGGTCCCCCTACCCGCTAACACCCAGAAGTACAGCCAATGGGTGAGCATCAATGGACAACGGGCCGAAGCCCTTCGGGACACCGGGGCCAGTGTGACAGCCGTCCGCTGTCACCTGGTGACCCCAGAACAATATCTACCGAACATTCTCTGCCCTGTGCGATCAGCCGACAACTCGGAAAGTCTGTGTCGGATGGCCTGCGTCCCCTTTGAGTGGGGAGGGGTCTCCGGCATGTTGAAGGTGACGGTCCGAGACGACGCCCCCGTGGACTGCCTCCTCGGAAATGACCTGGAGAGCTCCCCGTGGGCAGCCGTGGAGCGAAAAGAACACTTGGGGATGTTGGGCGTCCCGGACTGGGCGTGCGTCACCACCCGGTCCATGGCCGCCCGTGCCAACCATCACCCGGAAGAACCAGAATGGCCGGCGCCACCGCCCCCGGTCGCCCCAGCCGAGACCACCGACCATGACACCCCCCTCGAACCTGCTCAACCTTCCGACCTCGCTAACCTTGACCAGTGGGCCCAAGAGGGGGGACCCACACAAGAACAATTTCGCCAGGAACAGAAGACCTGTCCCTCCCTCGAGGGACTCCGCCAACAAGCGCTCGCCCAAAGCGCAGGGGATACCTCCGGAACTCATTGGGTCTACTGGGACAATGATCTGTTGTACAGCGAGCAAAGAATCGCCGAGCTGGGGGCCAACCGAGTACTAGTAGTGCCCCTCCGCTTTAGAGACTTCCTGCTAAACCTGGCCCACGATGTCCCCCTGGCAGGGCACCTGGGACAAGATAAAACCTACAGTCGCCTAGTGACCCACTTCTTCTGGCCCAAAATGAGAAACGATGTGCACCAGCATTGCCGATCTTGCCCCACGTGCCAAGCCAGTGGGAAGAGCGGCCGCAAACTAAAGGCCCCCTTGCAACCTTTTCCAGTAGTCACGACCCCATTTGAGAGGATCGGAATAGACATTGTGGGACCCCTGGACCCGCGTACAAAACAAGGCCATCGCTTCATTCTGGTGCTAGTGGACCACGCCACCCGCTACCCTGAGGCTGTTCCTCTCCGGACCGTGACAGCCCCAGTGGTCGGCCGGGCCCTGATGGGGATCTTCTCCCGTGTGGGGTTCCCCCGAGAAGTCGTCAGCGACAGAGGCACGAACTTTATCTCTAAATACATGAAATCCCTCTGGCAACAGTGTGGGGTCACCTACCGATTCACGACCCCCTATCACCCCCAAGGGAACGGACTTGTTGAGCGGTTCAACCGCACGCTAAAAGGGATGATCGGGGATTGGAAGAGCCCCTCCGTCGCCAGTGGGATGTGCTGCTGCCGTGCCTCCTCTTCGCCTACCGAGAGGTCCCACAGAAATCCCTAGGCTTCAGCCCATTCGAACTGCTATATGGGCACCCAGTGCGGGGGCCGCTCAGCCTGATCAAAGAAGGCTGGGAGATGCCTCCGGCCAAGAACCCTCCAGATGTCTTCCGGTACCTCCTCACCCTCCGCAACCAGTCCCGGCGGTTCAGAGACCTAGCAAAAGCCAACCTAGAGGCCAGTCAAGAGGACATGAAAAAATGGTATGACCAGAACGCCTCATCCATTGAATTCGAACCGGGGCAACAGGTATGGGTAATGTCCCCCACGGAGCCATGCGCTCTCCAAGACAAATGGACGGGACCCTTCAAGGTAATCGAGCGCAAGGGTCCTGCCACCTATCTGATCGATATGGAGTCCTCCCGGAACCCACTCCGAGTCCTCCACACCAACAGACTGAAACCCCACTTTGCACGAACAGAACTCAGCCTACTGATGGCCACAGACAATGGGGTTGAAGACGACTCCGAGCCTCTCCCTGACCTCCTGCGGACCCAGGAGCAAGACGGCTCCGTGGATGGGGTCCGACTCTCGGAGACCCTCACCAGAGAACAACGCCAAGAGTGCCAAGCCCTCCTGTCACGGTTCGCCAGTCTGTTCTCCCTCACCCCAGGTGTCACTTCCTGGTGTGTGCACGATGTGGACACCGGAGACAGCCCTCCTATCCGCCACCGGGCCTACCGCGTACCTGATCGGGTACGGGCCTGCATCCAGGCGGAAGTGGCTAAGATGCTCACGCTCGGGGTCATCGAGCCCTCAGACAGTCCATGGGCCAGCCCGGTCGTACTGGTCCCCAAAGCAGCCGCCCCCGGAACCACACCAGAACTCCGGTTCTGCGTCGACTACCGGGGCCTGAATGAAGTCACCAGAACGGACGCACATCCCATCCCCCGGGCAGATGAACTGGTCGACCGAATGGGAGCTGCCCGCTACCTCAGCATCTTCGACCTGACAGCAGGTTATTGGCAGATCGGCCTCACACCCCGAGCACAAGAACGTTCTGCCTTCTCCACCCCCGATGGCCACTACCATTTTACGGTCATGCCCTTCGGCATGAAGAATGCCCCGGCGACTTTCCAAAGGCTCGTCAATCAGGTCCTGGCGGGGCTCGAAGGGTTCAGCGCCGCCTACCTAGACGACATCGCTGTGTACAGCCACCATTGGACCGAGCACCTCCACCACCTCCGAGCAGTGCTGCAAGCCCTTCAGCGAGCTGGCCTCACGATCAAGGCCAGCAAATGTCAAATTGGACAAGGGTCTGTGACCTACCTCGGACACCAGGTGGGAAGCGGCCTAGTGGCCCCTCTACAGCTGAAAATTGCCGCCATCCAGGACTGGCAGCCCCCTATCACCCAAACCGAGGTACGAGCCTTCCTGGGCCTCACGGGCTATTACCGAAGGTTCGTGAAAGACTATGGTACCATAGTGGGGCCTCTCACCGAACTCACGTCAAAGAATCAGCCCAAGAAGGTGAACTGGACCCCAGAGTGTCAAGCGGCATTCGAACAGTTGAAGGCCGCCATGTGTTCCGCTCCTGTGCTCCAGGCCCCAGACTACAGCCGGGAGTTCGTCGTCCAGACGGACGCCTCCGACCAGGGCATTGGGGCGGTCCTGTCTCAAGTGAACACCGAAGGCCTTGATCAACCGGTGGCCTTCATCAGCCGGAGACTCCTACCACGGGAGCAACGCTGGAGCACCATAGAGAGGGAAGCCTTCGCTGTGGTATGGGCCCTCAAGAAGCTCCGGCCCTACCTTTTTGGCACCCACTTTCGGGTGCAGACCGACCACCGACCCCTGCAGTGGCTGATGCATATGCGGGGGGAAAACCCAAAGTTGTTACGCTGGTCCATCTCCTTGCAAGGTATGGACTTCACAGTCGAACACCGGCCTGGGCCAGACCACGCCAACGCGGATGGCCTGTCCCGGTTTTTCCGCCTCGACGAGGAGAGTCCCCAAGAGGGTGGGTAACTCTCCCCGCCTTCAGCTGGGGGGGATGCATGTTGGACAGGCCACATGAATGGCCGCTCTCCCCCGGCTCAACCAGGCCCGAGCCCGGTCACGCAAGTACCACACACCACCATTGCACGTCCTCCGTCCCCTCAGGGACCCCTGCCCCCGAGCACGTTAACCTCGTGGATCCGATCCACTGCCGGCCCACGCGCCCAGCCCGGGCCGCCATCTTGGACACTTCACCACGAGGCCGCCTGGCCCCCGATCGACCTCAACCCTGGGCCTAGCCCGGCCTCAGACATTCCGGCACCACCCTCCACCCAGGAGGTGAGCGGGCTACTTGGCAAGTCAATGGGAGAAAGAGGTGCCGATGGCTCTCCCCCGCCAAGTGCCGCTCGCCCATCGCCTCCCCGGGCGCTGGCTCCACCCCCCTGCTGGGTGTCTGGACTCCCTCATCCCGGACCTCCCGACCTCCAAGTGCGAGGGTCCGGACATCAAAGCACACCAGCCCTATAACTGGGGCAGCTCCAGAGCAGGAAGGCAGTTGTATCTTGGAGTCGAGAGACGTAAAGAGGAACTCATCCTGGACGGACTACTGGCGCTGCCATAGCTCTGTCCTGTGCACCATCGTCCTGCCTGTTGGCGCTGCCACAGCCGTCGTAACCTTCATCCTTCATCGTCGTCGGGATCTGCTGGCGTGGCCGCGGACCGTTGTAACCGTCATCTTTCACCGGGACCTGCAGGCTCCGCCGCGGACCGTCGTCCTTCCTTCATCCATCTCGGGACCTGCTTGGCTCCTCCACGGCCCGATCATCTAGAACGCCGAGCTCGAGGATTGAGAGCTATTTTGTACTCATTGGTAACTAAGACTGTCCCGCTACCCCTTTCCTCAACCAAAGACTAGAATCGAGGGGACCCCTGAGTCCAGACCTCCTTGTATCATACCAACGTAACCTAAGAATTGCATATAAAGTCTCGTTAACCTTCAATCTTGTGTGGTGTCCGTCTGTGGGGGGGAAGTTACTTGTCTGTACAGTCGTTGGAGACGGCTCTCCCTGGAGACCTCTCCCCGTAATCTCGGCCGACCCTCCCGGTCCGTCTAACAGACATGTTGCACTCCTGCCTTTCAACTTACTCCCGTAGAAGCAATGCTTCTGGCCACCGCGCTCTGACATAAAACCATCTTTAACCCCTTCCATGCTGATGATGGCTGGGAGCCGTCATGACACACAGTGCTCGTGTGCTGATGACGGCTCCCGGCCGTCATGATCGCACAAGCGATTGGAATGTGCCGCACAGGAGCACAATCGCAGCCGCGCCCAAGGGGTTAATAAAACCTGAGTATGTACAGGGCCATTACTGGAATTATGCGATTATGCGCCAACTGGTTTTTTTTGTTGTTTTTTAAAAAATATTTATAGATTTGCTAAATTTGTCACACAATCTAACATCTGCTGAATAATCTGCAAACTTCATAAAAAATATTGTTTCTAGCTGAAACGATTCAAAAGTTACCTAATATGCAACAGCACATGTTGCCGCAGAGGGGAAGGCATAATGCAAAGGATGACTGGTCACTTTTCTGTTGTTTCTTCCTGCATTTGGGTGTTAAACTGGTACTAATTAGGTGCAACCAATACACAAGCAGTTTAAACATTACAAATTAATGAAGTTATACCATCTCAAAATGTGCTTCATTGTGCCGCATAATTTCCCTTTCCGTGCCGCATAATTTACTGCTCCTTGCCGCATTCCTTGGGCCTCCCCTGCCGCATAATTCCAGTGGCCCTGTCTATATCATACTGATCGAGGGGTCAACGAGGCCTAAGTTAACCACTTCATGGGACCCCGCATCAGACTGTGAACATCCCCAGGGGCCCCAAGAGAAGCAGGTAATGGAGGCGTTATCTCAACAGAAGACCGAAAATCAAAACATTCACCCGGCCCAAGGAGCAGGGTTTGTCTTCAAAACGTCAGTACATAAAAGGCTGTAGGAACAAGGGGCCCGATTCACAGAACTAACTTAAGACAAAAGCCTAAACTTACAACCATTTTGGTATTCACAGAAGGCACTTACTCATTTCGGTATTCACAGAAGTTAGGAGTCCTAACTTTAGGACTCCTAAATGCCTTCTGTGAATACCGAAAGTCTTAAGGTTAGGATTTTTCACAGTTTAGGAGTAGTAAAATTAGCACAACTAACTTCTGTGAATACCAAAATGAGTAAGTGCCTTCTGTGAATACCGAAATGGTAGCAAGTTTAGGCAGGGCTTTAAGTGGGCCGGGTCTCAAGGGGTCTGAGCACCGGCAGTTTTTTTCTGGGGGCCTCAAAACTGGTCTCTATCGGGCTCTGTTTTGAGCCCTGACACAGGCAGCCCGTTTTTTTCCTGGACTGCAATGACCGCTGTTTGCTGTTACTGTAGTCCGGAAAAAAGTGCCAGGGCTCAAAACAAAGCCTGATAGAGACCCGTTTCGAGAAAGCAACAGGCACATGGATGTGCGCTGCTCACACTGCTCACTTCTCAGTAGTAGAGAAGTTACAGCATGACGTCATGCCAGGGGAGTGTTGTGGGGGAAGGGAAATCCTTTAAGAGTCGTTTTCTTTCTGGATTTCCCTTCTCTTCCTGAAACTCAGGAGCAGCAACATTGTGGTAGGGTCACCAGGGATTTAATTGGAAGCTTTGTCAATATTATATACAAGTTATAGTTGCAGCTTATTTATCTTCTGCAAGTAATAACCATTGACAAAGCCAATATTACTTACTTTTTGTAGGTATGATGTTACTTGTATCAAATATCTGGATGCAATGACAGAAACAGCAAATTACAAGTCGGGCGGCACACTATGCTAAGCACAGATTTTTTGCGCAAGTGATTTAAAGCCACGCCCCTAATTACATTGGCCACGCCCTTTGAGAGACCCCCCAGTTTCTTCATCCCACTTAAAGCCCTGAGTTTAGGATTTGTTCTAAGTTAGTTCTGTGAACCGGGTACATTCTCTCCACCCCCATAGAAACATGAGCTATCATCATATTATGATTTAAAGAGCGATAAACAGCGCTTCAATAAGATCACACGTGGCCTGGGCGGTGAAGCTGCAACCTGTCCACAAACAATGTCTGAACCGCAGAGGGGAGGAGGCCGCGGGGGAATAACAAGGACATAAAAGAGTCGCCGTGGAGGCGACAAGGAGAGGAGAGGCCGCAGTAAACTTGGAAAGCAGAGGGCACCGCCGCCCTCCAAACACAGCAACCTGAGAAACAGGAAAAACAACTCGAAAGCATGCAAGCGGCCCAGGGAGTGACACGAACACAGGCTGACAGGGGCAGGGCACGGCCAGAGCGGGGCTCTACAGGCCCATGGGCACAGGGGCAGACGGACAGGATCTACAGGCCCACAGCTCAGAGGCAACATCTACAGGCCCACAGGCACAGGGGCAGAGGGACAGCGTCTACAGGCCCACAGGCTCAGAGGCAACATCTACAGGCCCGCAGGCAGGGTCGGATTGGGATCACAATTCGGCCCGGGCACTGACGAAAAAAATGGCCCACATTCAAGAGGCGTGGCCCATATTTAAGGGGCATGGCCCACATTCAAGGGGCGTGCCTTTCATGAAACACTATTTGCACAGACAAGGAATGAAAGTGGGAGGATACTGTTCTTGCACAGGACACAGGGCAAAGGTGCCAATGGCCTACATGCTGAGCAACTAAAAAAAATAGCAAGGCCCCTTTCTGTCACAAAATTATTCCAGCCCTCCAGCACAGGAGCACCTGAAAAGCAGCAAAGCCCCTGCTATTACTAACCTACTCAGCCCTCCCCAGACCTTCAGCTCAGGAGCACATGAACAGAGGTAAGGCCCCTGCAATTAGTAAATTAATCAGCCCTCCAGGCCTCGCGAAAATGTCCTGGCAGGGGAGCACAAAACACAGCTTTCTGGGTCATCCAAGGTAGCCAGGTAGCCAGGGGGGAGGCTGAGGTGAAGCTGGTGCATGGGAAGTGCCTTCCCAGTGTGTTCTGGCAGTTTGAGTATTTACCATTTACTGTAGTATTACCCTTGTACCTGTGTATGGTACCCTTTTGTAACTTGCACAAGTCACTTTTCTCTTGTAACACACTGTTTGCTACCTCTCACTTTTGTTTGCTTTAGATACTTGCACAAGTGCCACCATTGCCTATGTAACGTTTGTTCTTGTGCTGGAGTGTCTGCCATTAATTGCAGCATTATACCTCTACTTGTACTTTGTACGCTTTTGTAACCTGCACACATATCACTTTTTCCTCCTGTAATGTATCGTTTGCTCCTCTTGTATTTTGGTTGCTCACTATTGTCACTTTTGATTCATGTAACTTAACGTTTGCTTTTGTAATTTGTCCACTTATAATTTTCTCCTCATGTATTATTGCTGTTCCTAGTGTGAAGCGCTCTGACACCTTCGGGTACAGTCCGCGCTATATAAAATCGCATAAATAAATAAATAAAATAAAAAAATTCCAAACATCACCAGGACCCCACAGCAAGACCCATTCTTCCTCGCCCACTATGCCCTGAATGTGAAGGGCTGTGGGCGAGGTGTTAAGACTAACACCGTTTCTGGGCTGCATGGGCGCCAGGGGGCCGAGGTGAAAATGGCTCAAAGGCCTGAGAAACACCTGGCCCCCAGGGAGGCCGATTCTTGCAAACAATCACCCCTGCCCAGCCCAGCCTCAGCTTGATTGCTTGGCAGGGCAGGGGTGGAGGAGAGGCCACAGCTGATAATCGCTGTCTGGCCGCACAGCGAGGCTGCTTTCATTTTCTCTGTCTGTCTCCGTGCACTCTGTGGGCCGTTTTTTTTTCTCCCCTTTCCTAGTCCACTCTCTGTGGACTGGGACAGGGGAGAAACAAGCATTTGCAATGCAATGGTCTCGGCATCATTAAAGGTAGATGTTAGACGGACCGGGAGGGTCGGCCGAGATTACGGGGAGAGGTCTCCAGGGAGAGCCGTCTCCAACGACTGTACAGATAAGTAACTTCCCCCCCACAGACGGACACCACACAAGATGAAAGGTTATTGAGACTTTATATGCAATTCTTAAGTTACGTTGGTATGATACAAGGAGGTCTGGACTCAGGGGTCCCCTCGGTTCTGATCTCTGGTTGAGGAAAAGGGTAGCGGGACAGTCTTAGTTACCAATGAGTACAAAATAGCTCTCAATCCTCGAGCTCGGCGTTCTAGATGGTCGGGCCGTGGAGGAGACAAGCAGGTCCCGAGGTGGGTGAAGGAAGGACGACGGTCCGCGGCGGAGCCTGCAGGTCCCGGTGAAAGATGACGGTTACAACGGTCCGCGGCCACGCCAGCAGATCCCGACGACGATGAAGGATGAAGGTTACGACGGCTGTGGCAGCGCCAACAGGCAGGGCGATGGTGCACAGGACAGAGCTACGGCAGCGCCAGTAGTCCGTCCAGGATGAGTTCCTCTTTACGTCTCTCGACTCCAAGATACAACTGCCTTCCTGCTCTGGAGCTGCCCCAGTTATAGGGCTGGTGTGCTTTGATGTCCGGACCCTCGCACTTGGAGGTCGGGAGGTCCGGGATGAGGGAGTCCAGACACCCAGCAGGGGGGTGGAGCCAGCGCCCGGGGAGGCGATGGGCGAGCGGCACTTGGTGGGGGAGAGCCATCGACACCTCCTTCTCCCATTGACTTGCCAAGTAGCCCGCTCACCTCCTGGGTGGATGGTGGTGCCGGGATGTCTGAGGCCTGGCCAGGCCCAGGGTTGAGGTCGGCCGGGGGCCAGGTGGCCACTTGGTGAAGTGTCCAAGATGGTGGCCCGGGCTGGGCGCGTGGGCCGGTAGTGGATCGGGCCCACGAGGTCGACATGCTCGAGGGCAGGGGTCCCTGAGGGGACGGAGGACGTGCAATGGTGGTGTGTGGTGCTTGTGTGACTGGGCTCGGGCCTGGTCAAGCCGGGGGAGAGCGGCCCTTCATGTGGCCTGTCCAACATGCGTCCCCCCCAGCTGAAGGCGGGGAGAGTTACCCATCCTCTTGGGGACTCTCTTCGTCGAGGCGGAAAAACCGGGACAGGCCATCCGCGTTGGCGTGGTCGGACCCAGGCCGGTGTTCGACTGTGAAGTCCATACCCTGCAAGGATATGGACCAGCGTAGCAACTTGGGGTTTTCCCCCCGCATGTGCATCAGCCACTGCAGGGGTCGGTGGTCGGTCTGCACCCGAAAGTGGGTGCCGAAAAGGTAGGGCCGGAGCTTTTTGAGGGCCCATACCACGGCGAAGGCTTCCCTTTCTATGGTGCTCCAGCGTTGCTCCCGTGGTAGGAGTCTCCGGCTGATGAAGGCCACCGGTTGATCAAGGCCCTCGGTGTTCACTTGGGACAGGACCGCCCCAATGCCCTGGTCGGAGGCGTCCGTCTGGACGACGAACTCCCGGCTGTAGTCTGGGGCCTGGAGCACAGGAGCGGAACACATGGCGGCCTTCAACTGTTCGAATGCCGCTTGACACTCTGGGGTCCAGTTCACCTTCTTGGGCTGATTTTTTGACGTGAGTTCGGTGAGAGGCCCCACTATGGTACCATAGTCTTTCACGAACCTTCGGTAATAGCCCGTGAGGCCCAGGAAAGCTCGTACCTCGGTTTGGGTGATAGGGGGCTGCCAGTCCTGGATGGCGGCAATTTTCAACTGTAGAGGGGCTACCAGGCCGCTTCCCACCTGGTGTCCGAGGTAGGTCACAGACCCTTGTCCAATTTGACACTTGCTGGCCTTGATTGTGAGGCCAGCTCGCTGAAGGGCTTGCAGCACTGCTCGGAGGTGATGGAGGTGCTCGGTCCAATGGTGGCTGTACACAGCGATGTCGTCTAGGTAGGCGGCGCTGAACCCTTCGAGCCCCGCCAGGACCTGATTGACGAGCCGTTGGAAAGTCGCTGGGGCATTCTTCATGCCGAAGGGCATGACCGTAAAATGGTAATGGCCATCGGGGGTGGAGAAGGCAGAACGTTCTTGTGCCCGGGGTGTGAGGCCGATCTGCCAATAACCTGCTGTCAGGTCGAAGATGCTAAGGTAGCGGGCAGCTCCCATTCGGTCGACCAGTTCATCTGCCCGGGGGATGGGATGTGCGTCCGTTCTGGTGACTTCATTCAGGCCCCGGTAGTCGACGCAGAACCGGAGTTCTGGTGTGGTTCCGGGGGCGGCTGCTTTGGGGACCAGTACGACCGGGCTGGCCCATGGACTGTCTGAGGGCTCGATGACCCCGAGTGTGAGCATCTTAGCCACTTCCGCCTGGATGCAGGCCCGTACCCGATCAGGTACGCGGTAGGCCCGGTGGCGGATAGGAGGGCTGTCTCCGGTGTCCACGTCGTGCACACACCAGGAAGTGACCCCTGGGGTGAGGGAGAACAGACTGGCGAACCGTGACAGGAGGGCTTGGCACTCTTGGCGTTGTTCTCTGGTGAGGGTCTCCGAGAGTCGGACCCCATCCACGGAGCCGTCTTGCTCCTGGGTCCGCAGGAGGTCAGGGAGAGGTTCGGAGTCGTCTTCAACCCCATTGTCTGTGGCCATCAGTAGGCTGAGTTCTGTTCGTGCAAAGTGGGGTTTCAGTCTGTTGGTGTGGAGTACTCGGAGGGGGTTCCGGGAGGACTCCATATCGATCAGATAGGTGGCAGGACCCTTGCGCTCGATCACCTTGAAGGGTCCCGTCCATTTGTCTTGGAGAGCGCATGGCTCCGTGGGGGACATGACCCATACCTGTTGTCCCGGCTCAAATTCAATGGATGAGGCGTTCTGGTCATACCATTTTTTCATGTCCTCTTGACTGGCCTCTAGGTTAGCTTTTGCTAGGTCTCTGAACCGCCGGGACTGGTTGCGGAGGGTGAGGAGGTACCGGAAGACATCTGGAGGGTTCTTTGCCGGAGGCATCTCCCAGCCTTCTTTGATCAGGCTGAGCGGCCCCCGCACTGGGTGCCCATAGAGCAGTTCGAATGGGCTGAAGCCTAGGGATTTCTGTGGGACCTCTCGGTAGGCGAAGAGGAGGCACGGCAGCAGCACATCCCACTGGCGACGGAGGGGCTCTTCCAATCCCCCGATCATTCCTTTCAGCGTGCGGTTGAACCGCTCAACAAGTCCGTTCCCTTGGGGGTGATAGGGGGTCGTGAAGCGGTAGGTGACCCCACACTGTTGCCAGAGAGATTTCATGTACTTAGAGATAAAGTTTGTGCCTCTGTCGCTGACGACTTCTCGGGGGAACCCCACACGGGAGAAGATCCCCATCAGGGCCCGGCCGACCACTGGGGCTGTCACGGTCCGGAGAGGAACAGCCTCAGGGTAGCGGGTGGCGTGGTCCACTAGCACCAGAATGAAGCGATGGCCTTGTTTCGTACGCGGGTCCAGGGGTCCCACAATGTCTATACCGACCCTCTCAAATGGGGTCGTGACTACTGGAAAAGGTTGCAAGGGGGCCTTTAGTTTGCGGCCGCTCTTCCCACTGGCTTGGCACGTGGGGCAAGATCGGCAATGCTGGTGCACATCGTTTCTCATTTTGGGCCAGAAGAAGTGGGTCACTAGGCGACTGTAGGTTTTATCCTGTCCCAGGTGCCCTGCCAGGGGGACATCGTGGGCCAGGTTGAGCAGGAAGTCTCTAAAGCGGAGGGGCACTACTAGTACTCGGTTGGCCCCCAGCTCGGCGATTCGTTGCTCGCTGTACAACAGATCATTGTCCCAGTAGACCCAATGAGTTCCGGAGGTATCCCCTGCGCTTTGGGCGAGCGCTTGCTGGCGGAGTCCCTCGAGGGAGGGACAGGTCTTCTGCTCCTGGCGAAATTGTTCTTGTGTGGGTCCCCCCTCTTGAGCCCACTGGTCAAGGTTATTGAGGTCGGCAGGTTGAGCAAGTTCGAGGGGGGTGTCATGGTCGGGGGTCTCGGCTGGGGCGACCGGAGGCGGTGGCGCCGGCCATTCTGGTTCTTCTTGGTGATGGTTGGCACGGGCGGCCATGGACCGGGTGGTGACGCACGCCCAGTCCGGGACGCCCAACATCCCCAAGTGTTCTTTTCGCTCTACGGCGGCCCACGGGGAGCTCTCCAGGTCATTTCCGAGGAGGCAGTCCACGGGGGCGTCGTCTCGGACCGTTACCTTCAACATGCCGGAGACCCCTCCCCACTCAAAGGGGACGCAGGCCATCCGACACAGACTTTCCGAGTTGTCGGCTGATCGCACAGGGCAGAGAATGTTCGGTAGATATTGTTCTGGGGTCACCAGATGACAGCGGACGGCTGTCACACTGGCCCCGGTGTCTCGCAGGGCTTCGGCCCGTTGGCCATTGATGCTCACCCATTGGCTGTACTTCTGGGTGTTAGCGGGTAGGGGGACCCGCGGGACCATGTCTCTTCCCCCTAAGCACGCGAGAGTCATGGCGGCTGGCTCCCACTCTTGATACTCTTGCTCGTCTGTTTCTTGTTCCTCGGAGATCTGTTCTTCCCCTAGTGCCGCGGCGGCCACATGGCGGGGTTTTGGACTCTGATACTGCGGGCAGCTTGGGTCGTTCGCATAGTGGCCGACTCGTTGGCATCGGTGACATGTAACATTGGCTCTATACCCCGGTCGCGCCGGGGTGCTGCCCCGGTTGGCCGGGGGGGTGGTGCTGGTAGCGGGGGCGGCCGGAGTGTTGTCTCTTCCTCGTCCTTGGCCCCCTCCTCCTCCTCTGGGTCGGTGGTGACCATTGTTGTTCCTGTTCTGCTCGTAGGACCCATTCCGGCCCACTCTAGTGATCTCCCACCGGTCAGCTTCGGCTGCGAGCTGCCGGGGATCGGTTAACTTGCTGTCGAGGAGGTGTTGGCGTAGTTCAATGAAGCAATTGTTGGACAGATGCTCCCATACCATCAGATTGAACAGCTGCTCGTAGGTCGTGACGTTGTTCCCTCTGATCCAGCCTTCGAAAGCTCTGCTAAAGTACGTTACATAGTCCACCCAAGTTGTACCCGGGATGCGTGTGCAGTCTCGGAACCTCTGACGGTACATCTCGGGCGTTAGGCCATAGCGGGTGAGGAGGGCCGCTTTCATATGGTCGTAGGAGGTCATCTGGTGGTCTGGGAGCTGTAACAGGGTATCGCGGCCCTCATTGAGGAATTTGCCCCATAGGCCGGCTCCCCAATCGTTTCTATCGATCCGGTGCGCAGTCATCGCGATTTCATAGGCCTTAAACCATTGCTGGATGTCGTCTTCTCGAAAATATTCTCGGACAACATCCTTGGGGATGTGTACTTTCTTCTCCGTGGTCCCTGGGGTGTGTGGTCTCTCGGGCACCCCTAACTCTTTATTCTGCTTGCGCAGGTTGATCTCGGCTAGGTTCCGTTCGTGCTCGTACGCTAGTTTCTTTTCCTCGAGCTCCCTTTGCCTCTGTTTCTCCTCTCTTTCTTCTCGGAGACGTAGGTGCTCTAAGTTTATTTTTTGTTCGGCCAACTTGAGTTCTACGTCCATCTTGAGTCGGGCCATTTCTAGTTCGTGTAGTCGGGTTTTTTCTCTTTCTTGGATTTCGTCTTGCGAGAGGCTGGTTCTTTGCCCTTCAGGGGCCGTGTTGGTTTTTTTCGCGGTGCTTTGTTCAGGGGCTTCGACATCCCCGGTCTCTGCCCAAGATTCTAGGGCATGCTTAAAATCGTCCTTGGTGCTTAGTCCGGTGGTAGCGATACCTAGTTCGATGCAGAACTGCTTTAGTTCACGATGGCTGTACTCCTCTAGTTTTTCCATTTGGAATTTCTCAGTTGATCCGCTCTCTTTAGTTGACATGGTGGTTCGTTGTGGGGTGAGCTACTCTCTGTACGTTATGCGGTGATTCGGATCGCGCCGCTGGCCACCAATGTTAGACGGACCGGGAGGGTCGGCCGAGATTACGGGGAGAGGTCTCCAGGGAGAGCCGTCTCCAACGACTGTACAGATAAGTAACTTCCCCCCCACAGACGGACACCACACAAGATGAAAGGTTATTGAGACTTTATATGCAATTCTTAAGTTACGTTGGTATGATACAAGGAGGTCTGGACTCAGGGGTCCCCTCGGTTCTGATCTCTGGTTGAGGAAAAGGGTAGCGGGACAGTCTTAGTTACCAATGAGTACAAAATAGCTCTCAATCCTCGAGCTCGGCGTTCTAGATGGTCGGGCCGTGGAGGAGCCAAGCAGGTCCCGAGGTGGGTGAAGGAAGGACGACGGTCCGCGGCGGAGCCTGCAGGTCCCGGTGAAAGATGACGGTTACAACGGTCCGCGGCCACGCCAGCAGATCCCGACGACGATGAAGGATGAAGGTTACGACGGCTGTGGCAGCGCCAACAGGCAGGGCGATGGTGCACAGGACAGAGCTACGGCAGCGCCAGTAGTCCGTCCAGGATGAGTTCCTCTTTACGTCTCTCGACTCCAAGATACAACTGCCTTCCTGCTCTGGAGCTGCCCCAGTTATAGGGCTGGTGTGCTTTGATGTCCGGACCCTCGCACTTGGAGGTCGGGAGGTCCGGGATGAGGGAGTCCAGACACCCAGCAGGGGGGTGGAGCCAGCGCCCGGGGAGGCGATGGGCGAGCGGCACTTGGTGGGGGAGAGCCATCGACACCTCCTTCTCCCATTGACTTGCCAAGTAGCCCGCTCACCTCCTGGGTGGATGGTGGTGCCGGGATGTCTGAGGCCTGGCCAGGCCCAGGGTTGAGGTCGGCCGGGGGCCAGGTGGCCACGTGGTGAAGTGTCCAAGATGGTGGCCCGGGCTGGGCGCGTGGGCCGGTAGTGGATCGGGCCCACGAGGTCGACATGCTCGAGGGCAGGGGTCCCTGAGGGGACGGAGGACGTGCAATGGTGGTGTGTGGTGCTTGTGTGACTGGGCTCGGGCCTGGTCAAGCCGGGGGAGAGCGGCCCTTCATGTGGCCTGTCCAACAGTAGAGCTATTGGCATTGCTCATTACATTTCTTTTTTTTTCTTTAAATCAAAAATAAATGGCCATTGTCATTAACATTGCCAATACACAGCACTCTGCACTCAACAGCACACAATGCTCTGCACACTTGCTCTGCACTCACTGCTCTGCACACTCACTCTGCACACTCACCACTCTGCACTCACTGCTCTGCACACTCACTCTGCACACTCGCCACTCTGCACACTCGCCACTCTGCACACTCGCCACTCTGCACACTCTCCACTCTGCACACTCGCCACTCTGCACACTCGTCACTCTGCACACTCGCCACTCTGCACACTCGCCACTCTGCACTCGCCACTCGCCACTCTGCACTCGCCACTCTGCACTCGCCACTCTGCACTCGCCACTCTGCACTCGCCACTCTGCACTCGCCACTCTGCACTCGCCACTCTGCACTCACCACTCTGCACTCACCACTCTGCACTCACCACTCTGCACTCACCACTCTGCACTCACCACTCTGCACTCACCACTCTGCACTCTGCACTCTGCACTCTGCACTCACCACTCTGCACTCTGCACTCACCACTCTGCACTCACCACTCTGCACTCACCACTCTGCACTCACCACTCTGCACTCACCACTCTGCACTCTGCACTCACCACTCTGCACTCACCACTCACCACTCTGCACTCTGCACTCACCACTCTGCACTCACCACTCTGCACTCACCACTCTGCACTCACCACTCTGCACTCACCACTCTGCACTCACCACTCTGCACTCACCACTCTGCACTCTGCACTCTGCACTCTGCACTCACCACTCACCACTCTGCACTCACCACTCACCACTCTGCACTCTGCACTCACCACTCTGCACTCACCACTCTGCACTCACCACTCTGCACTCTGCACTCACCACTCTGCACTCACCACTCTGCACTCACCACTCTGCACTCACCACTCTGCACTCACCACTCTGCACTCACCACTCTGCACTCACCACTCACCACTCTGCACTCTGCACTCACCACTCTGCACTCACCACTCTGCACTCTGCACTCACCACTCTGCACTCACCACTCACCACTCTGCACTCTGCACTCACCACTCTGCACTCACCACTCTGCACTCACCACTCTGCACTCTGCACTCACCACTCTGCACTCACCACTCTGCACTCACCACTCTGCACTCACCACTCTGCACTCACCACTCTGCACTCACCACTCACCACTCTGCACTCACCACTCACCACTCTGCACTCTGCACTCACCACTCTGCACTCACCACTCTGCACTCACCACTCTGCACTCTGCACTCACCACTCTGCACTCACCACTCTGCACTCACCACTCTGCACTCACCACTCTGCACTCACCACTCACCACTCTGCACTCTGCACTCACCACTCTGCACTCACCACTCTGCACTCACCACTCTGCACTCTGCACTTTGCACTCACCACTCTGCACTCTGCACTCTGCACTCTGCACTCACCACTCTGCACTCACCACTCTGCACTCACCACTCTGCACTCACCACTCTGCACTCACCACTCTGCACTCACCACTCACCACTCTGCACTCTGCACTCTGCACTCTGCACTCACCACTCGCCACTCTGCACTCGCCACTCTGCACTCGCCACTCTGCACTCGCCACTCTGCACTCGCCACTCTGCACTCGCCACTCTGCACTCGCCACTCTGCACTCACCACTCTGCACTCACCACTTTGCACTCACCACTCTGCACTCACCACTCTGCACTCACCACTCTGCACTCACCACTCTGCACTCTGCACTCACCACTCACCACTCTGCACTCACCACTCTGCACTCACCACTCTGCACTCACCACTCACCACTCTGCACTCTGCACTCACCACTCTGCACTCACCACTCTGCACTCACCACTCTGCACTCACCACTCTGCACTCTGCACTCTGCACTCTGCACTCACCACTCTGCACTCTGCACTCTGCACTCTGCACTCTGCACTCTGCACTCACCACTCTGCACTCACCTTCTGCACTCACCACTCACCACTCTGCACTCTGCACTCTGCACTCACCACTCTGCACTCTGCACTCACCACTCTGCACTCTGCACTCACCACTCACCACTCACCACTCTGCACTCACCACTCTGCACTCACCACTCTGCACTCTGCACTCACCACTCACCACTCTGCACTCACCACTCTGCACTCACCACTCTGCACTCACCACTCTGCACTCACCACTCTGCACTCACCACTCTGCACTCTGCACTCTGCACTCACCACTCACCACTCTGCACTCTGCACTCTGCACTCACCACTCTGCACTCACCACTCTGCACTCACCACTCTGCACTCACCACTCTGCACTCACCACTCTGCACTCTGCACTCACCACTCTGCACTCACCACTCTGCACTCACCACTCACCACTCTGCACTCACCACTCTGCACTCACCACTCACCTCTCTGCACTCACCACTCTGCACTCACCACTCTGCACTCACCACTCTGCACTCACCACTCACCACTCTGCACTCTGCACTCTGCACTCACCACTCTGCACTCTGCACTCACCACTCTGCACTCACCACTCTGCACTCACCACTCTGCACTCACCACTCTGCACTCACCACTCTGCACTCTGCACTCACCACTCTGCACTCACCACTCTGCACTCACCACTCACCACTCTGCACTCACCACTCACCACTCTGCACTCTGCACTCTGCACTCACCACTCTGCACTCTGCACTCACCACTCTGCACTCTGCACTCACCACTCACCACTCACCACTCTGCACTCTGCACTCACCACTCTGCACTCACCACTCTGCACTCACCACTCTGCACTCACCACTCTGCACTCACCACTCTGCACTCAGCACTCACCACTCACCACTCTGCACTCACCACTCTGCACTCACCACTCTGCACTCACCACTCTGCACTCTGCACTCACCACTCTGCACTCACCACTCACCTCTCTGCACTCACCACTCTGCACTCACCACTCTGCACTCACCACTCTGCACTCACCACTCTGCACTCACCACTCTGCACTCACCACTCACCACTCTGCACTCACCACTCTGCACTCTGCACTCACCACTCTGCACTCTGCACTCACCACTCACCACTCTGCACTCTGCACTCACCACTCTGCACTCACCACTCTGCACTCACCACTCTGCACTCACCACTCTGCACTCACCACTCTGCACTCAGCACTCACCACTCACCACTCTGCACTCACCACTCTGCACTCACCACTCTGCACTCTGCACTCACCACTCTGCACTCACCACTCTGCACTCACCACTCTGCACTCACCACTCACCACTCTGCACTCTGCACTCACCACTCTGCACTCTGCACTCACCACTCTGCACTCTGCATTCACCACTCACCACTCACCACTCTGCACTCTGCACTCACCACTCTGCACTCACCACTCTGCACTCACCACTGTGCACTCACCACTCTGCACTCTGCACTCACCACTCACCACTCTGCACTCACCACTCTGCACTCACCACTCTGCACTCACCACTCTGCACTCACCACTCTGCACTCTGCACTCACCACTCTGCACTCACCACTCTGCACTCTGCACTCTGCACTCTGCACTCACCACTCACCACTCTGCACTCTGCACTCTGCACTCACCACTCTGCACTCACCACTCTGCACTCACCACTCTGCACTCACCACTCTGCACTCACCACTCTGCACTCTGCACTCACCGCTCTGCACTCACCGCTCTGCACTCACCACTCTGCACTCACCACTCACCACTCTGCACTCACCACTCTGCACTCACCACTCTGCACTCACCACTCTGCACTCACCACTCTGCACTCTGCACTCTGCACTCACCACTCACCACTCTGCACTCACCACTCTGCACTCACCACTCTGCACTCTGCACCCACCACTCTGCACTCACCACTCTGCACTCACCACTCTGCACTCACCACTCTGCACTCACCACTCACCACTCTGCACTCCCCACTCTGCACTCACCACTCTGCACTCACCACTCACCACTCTGCACTCTGCACTCTGCACTCACCACTCTGCACTCTGCACTCACCACTCACCACTCTGCACTCTGCACTCACCACTCTGCACTCACCACTCTGCACTCACCACTCTGCACTCACCACTCACCACTCTGCACTCTGCACTCACCACTCACCACTCTGCACTCACCACTCTGCACTCACCACTCTGCACTCACCACTCTGCACTCACCACTCTGCACTCACCACTCTGCACTCACCACTCACCACTCTGCACTCACCACTCTGCACTCTGCACTCACCACTCACCACTCTGCACTCACCACTCTGCACTCACCACTCTGCACTCACCACTCTGCACTCACCACTCTGCACTCACCACTCACCACTCACCACTCTGCACTCACCACTCTGCACTCTGCACTCACCACTCTGCACTCACCACTCTGCACTCACCACTCTGCACTCACCACTCACCACTCTGCACTCACCACTCTGCACTGTTCGACAAACAGGAATCCACTTAACTTTCCATTTTTGAGCATGTGCAATATAAAAGCAACGTAAAATGCTTAATAAAAGTAGGTACTCCGACACGAAGGCCAAGGCAGTGAGAGGTCACTGTCTTTATGTGAGCTGCAACAGAGCTCCCTATCAGCGAAACCAGGCCACTTGGAAGGTATTTGAGCCTACTTGCTAACATAGCGGAGCACAGAACTCTTCAGAGATTTGTGAGGGATATATTATGCAACAAACATTTAAAGCATCATTAAAGTTAGCATAACTTGAAGGTCAAAACATGTTTGTAAGAAACAGTAAAAATATGTATTTTCTGAATAATACGCAAGGATTACAAAATATGCACTGGTAAAGCCAATAGATCTGTCATTTTGTTAGGGTACGTTTTTGGAAATAGTTGGGCAGTTGTATGTATGTTTGCCCCCAGAGGATTAGGATGAAAATCCAAAGATGAAGTGGCCCGCATCGCTATTGTTTAGGCACGTATCGCGGCCGCCCCGGAAGTCAGGCACGGTCGCCAGTGACGGGGGCGGGGCCACGTTCAGACCGGAACTGAAGAGGAGGCAGGCGGAGTCGTTGCGTCTCGCGGCCCGGGGCTCCTGTGAGCGGTGTAGAGCCCCGGGGCCGCGCCAGCAGGAGGTTGGGCGCCGCGTGCTGAGGTAAGGTAAGTTCCTAAAGGCTGGAGCGGGATTGGTGCACGTGTGTGTATGCTCGTGTGTATGCTCGTGTGTGTGTATGTATGTATGTGTGCGACGGTGACGGCGGGGGGGGGAGGGGGGCCTCGGTGCACTTGTGTGTGTGCGCGCGTGTGTGTATGAGTCAGGGGTGGTGTCTCTGTATGTATGTATGTATGTGCGTGCGTGCATGGGCGCGTGTGTGTGTGTATGCGCATGCGTGTGTGGTGCTTGCGCTTCCCAGGAGATAGCGCCTGGCCACAGCGCGCGTTCCAGTTACAAATCGCCTGGAAGGATGCGCGTGGCCAGGACTGTCTCCTGGGACTGCTACTCGCTGACATAAGATCTCGGCGGAGACGCGCTTACGCGCGTCTTTTAGCCGAGACCTAAAAAACAGCCCACAGAGGGCACTGAGGCACCGGCGGCCCATTCCCGAATGCCCGCCTTGCCACTCCGCCCCTGCCCGCAAGCACAGGGGTAGAGGGACAGCGTCTACAGGCCAGCAGGCACAGGTGTAGAGGGACAGCGTCTACAGGCCAGCAGGCACAGGGACAGAGGGACAAGATCTACACGCCCACAGGCTCAGAGGCAACATCTACAGGCCCGCAGGTACCGGGGCAGAGGGACAAGATCTACAAGCCCACAGGTTCAGGGGCAGAGAGGCAGCGTCTACTGGCCCACAGGGTCAGAGGCAGCGTCTACAATCCCACATGGGCAGAAGGACAGGATCTACTGATCCACAGACTCAGGGGCAGAGGGACAGGATCTACAGGCCCACAGGTTCAGAGAGGCAGCATCCCCAGGCCCACAGGGGCAGCGGCACAGGATCTACAAGCCCACAGAGGTAGAGAGGCAGCGTCTACAGGCCCACGGGGCAGAGGCCGATTCTACAGACCCACATGTACACAGGCAGAATCTATAGACCCACAGGTTCAGAGGCAAAATCTATAGTATAGACCCACAGGTACAGATGCAGAATCTCTGAACCCAAAGGTTCAGGGGAAGAATCTATAGAAACACAGGTAGAAGCAGAATCTATAGACCCACAGGTACAGAGGCAGAATCTATAGACCCACGGGTAGAGGCAGAATCTATAGAGCCACAGGCACTACTACAGAGGCAGAATCTATAGACCCACAGGCACTTCTACAGAGGCAGAATATATAGACCCACAGGTTCAGTGGCAGAATCTGTACACCCACGGGTACAGAGGCAGAATCTATAGACCCACAGGTACAGAGGCAGAATCTATAGACCCACAGGCACAGAATATATATACCTACAGGTTCAGAGGCAGAATCTATAGACCCACCGGCACAGAGGCATAATCTATAGACCTACAGGTTCAGAGGCAGAATCTATAGACCTATAGGTTCAGAGGCAGAATCTATAGACCCACTGATACAGAGGCATAATCTATAGACCCACAGGTTCAGAGGCAGAATCTATAGACCCACAGGTTCAGAGGCAGAATCTATTGACCCACCGGTACAGAGACATAATCTATAGACCCACATGTAGAGGCAGAATCTATAGACCCACAGGTACAGAGGCAGAATCTATACACCCACAGGCACTACTACAGATGCAGAATACATAGACCCACAGGTTCTGGTACGTACCCCGTCTTTCTGAAGTCTCTAGTGACTCCTTACCGTCCGGCACGCAACCTTCGGTCCTCCCACCGTCAACTTCTGACCGCAGTCCCAATCAAACTAAAAAAATATGGTGGCTGCAGATTTGCTCATCTGGCTCCCAAACTCTGGAACCAGTTGCCGCTATCTTTCAAATCCTCCATGTCTCTGCTGGAATTCAGAAAACTTCTTTAAACCAATCTTTTTACACAGTCTGGCTAGCTCCCCCTCTCTACATCTCTCAGTACCACCCAGCGCTAGGAAACCTATGGTGACAGAGCGCTATACAAGGAAGAGAAGAGAAGAGAAGAGAAGAGAAGAGAAGAGAAGAGAAGAGAAGAGAAGAGAAGAGAAGAGAAGAGAAGAGAAGAGAAGAGAAGAGAAGAGAAGAGAAGAGAAGGTTCAGTGGCAGACTCTATAGACCCACCGGTACAGAGGCATAATCTATAGACCCACCGGTACAGAGGCATAATCTATAGACATACAGGTTCAGAGGCAGAATCTATCGACCTACCCGTACAGAGGCATAATCTATAGACCCACAGGTTCAGAGGCAGAATCTATAGACCCACAGGTTCAGAGACATAACCTATAGAACCACAGGTAGAGGCAGAACCTATAGACCCAAGGCACTACTACAGAGGCAGAATACATGGACCCACAGGTTCAGTGGCAGAATCTATACACCCACGGTTACAGAGGCAGAATCTATAGACCCACAGGTACAGAGGCAGAATCTATAGACCCACGGGCAAAGAATCTATAGAACCACGGGTTCAGACACAGAATCTATAGACCCACAGGTTTAGATGCAGAATCTATAGATCCACAGGTACAGAATCTATGGACCCACAGGGACAGAATCTATAGACCCACAGGTACAGAATCTATAGACCTACAGGTACAGAGGCAGAATCTATAGACCCACAGGTCCAGTGGCAGAATCTGCCGGCACACAGGTACATGAGAATATGACAAGACTCTCAAGGCGCACAGTTACTGGGGCTGAATCTACAGGCACACAGATAATTGAGAAGGGTGGTGGAATCTATAGGCCCAGGGGTAGACCAGGAATGGAAGGAGAAAGGGAAGGGGGAGTAGGGCAGTACAGAAGAGGGAGTAAAACTATAGGCACACACGTTTACTTAGCTAAGTGTTTTAGGATCACCTTGCCGATACAGCCCACCCCTTGCAGAAAGCAATGAACTCTAAGCGATAGCTCAGTGGGTTGAGCGAGGCTGTGGTGACCACGCTGCAGAGCTGCCAGGGGCTTGTCTATAGGAGACCCACAGAATGAACAGTATTCACCTGTGAGATGGGCTGTTCCTGGAGGCCGATGACGTGTCAGTGAGAGGCGTGAGCTGCATTATTTAAGTTGAATACGCGCCGGGGGAATGGAGGGAGGGAGTGACGACTCTGAGTGTCAACGGACCGGCTCGGCCTGTTCATGCCCCGGGCAGAGGCCCAGGGACGAACCGGAGAACCGTGGCAACCTCCATCACCAGCCACCCTCCAAGAGGACACACACCCCTCTGACACACTTACACACGCTCACGCTATACTAGACAGCAGCTACACACAAGGGTGTACGGAATGTGCGCTGAGTCTTGTGACCTTAGGCAGGCGAGCATGTAAACACACACACATACTGACATGAGTAACACGCGCATGCACACACACAAAGAGTAACACATGCATGACTTCTAAAACACACAGAAAACACGCACCCACACAGACACGGATGTATGTCGTTACAACGCATACTTTTACAACACATACCTTTACAACGCATTTTTTACACCACAACATCCATTACAACGGATGCCATTACAACAAATTCTTTGAAACTACCTTTACAACGCATTCCACTACAATGCATACTACATTTACAACGCATACCATTACAACACATACCATTACATTGCATGTATGGTAAGTATTGGATAGTGTAGGGGTAAAAATTACTATTCTAACTCCAGGGGGCGCAACAGTAGGGTAAGTGTTGGATAGTGTAGGTATGCTTTGTAATGGTATGCGTTGTAATGACTGTGTTGTAATGACATGCGTTGTAGTGGTATGCGTTGTAGTGGCATGCGTTGTAATGGTTGCGTTGTAATGGCATGCGTTGTAATGGATGTTGCGTTGTAAAAGTTTTGTTGTAAGTGTTGTTTCCCCAAAGACACATACACACACAGTAACGCACTCGGGGACACGACACACACGCACACATACTACACGCTCATACTAACACAGACAAGAGCGTGCGCACACACAGTAACACAGGCGCACACTCACTGACACACACACACACAAACGCACTCAGACACGCACACACAGACTCTCTGTCACGGATGCACTGCCCTCTCAGAAGGACGCACACGTGTTTGATATCAGACTGACTCACAGTACAGTGGCTGCAGCGCACTCAAGCCAGGAGCACACACTCATGTTCACGTGTTGTCTTCCACCCACAGACGGGGCAATTCACAAAGATAAGTTCAGTTTCGGCACACAAACACTTCAATGTACGAGTATAAACCTACATTTGAATTTATAACGTGGGAATTTACACTTTGAAAGTGTTAACACGTAACTTTGCACTTGTAGTGTACTACGAAGGGCGATGAGATGTGCTCCAAGTGTGGGTTGTGAGTGCACCGGGAGAAGGAGGCCTACCTCGGTTGGAAAGAAGGGGCACAGTTGTGAGTTTGGGTGCCTTCGCCACCTCAGCGCATGCGCATTGCCACAGTGAGTGTGGCTAAAGAGGTGTTCCTATGACGGGCACAAAGAAGTGAGTGTCCAAGGTGGGGGCAGGGAGGGAACACTCCATAACCCCTGGGCTCTAAGGGAAGGGGTTTGTCCATAAGTAAAAAATGAATTTATGGCGAAATAATTAAAAAAAAATAAACCATAAAACGTCAGTAACTTAACTTTACTCAGAAGGCGCAGGTACCCATGCTAAAATGCATTCACATGGGAGTGACCTGGGATGCAAGACATCATACCAGAGGAGCTTCTGGGGAATTATGACAGTCTTAGAATATTCTATAAATTCCAGAAAAGTCAGATATGTATCCAAATGTCTACAAGAGCAGCGTCATTTCCTGATTTTATTTATGAACAGAGCCTGCGGCGTTCTTGGTCTGGAACAGATACATGCATGACTTCTCACAGGAACACACACAGTGCAGGAGACGAGGGAGGATGCGGGCCCCAGTTCAGCTGCTGTAACAGAGCCTGCTCCAACACCAGTGGAGTGTGCCCTTGTTTCCTGGTGTGATTCGCCCCCAGGCCCTGCTCAGCGGTGCCCACACTTTGTGTACAGCGACCTGCATGGGCCGAGGGAGGTTTCTTATTTTCACCTCAAATTGTGCCCAACACAAATGCCTCACTTAAAGAGACCTCAGCACTCCTTTTGTTCATCCAGGCTGTAAACTTGCCAGAGCTAAGCACCTTGAAGCCAACACTAGGAGGGAAACCAGGACACACATGTCCCCCCATGAGATGGGGTATTACCCCGAGTGACAACTCTGGGTGAAATTCCCCAGTCACAGTTTTGGGGTGTCCAGGGTCTGGAAGTATCAGGTCTGACAACCCCAGACCCGATAATTCTAGGCCAGGAGGCAAGAGGCAAATCACAGCTGCTGCAGGGCAGAGGGTGTAAGTATCAGCCTTGTCAGGCCCCCACCCACCCCCTGCCTTGTCAGGCCCCCACCCACCCCCCACCGGTCCAAGGTAAGCAGGTAGTACCCCCAACAGACAGCACACGTGTCACCAGTGGAGCTGTACCAGACCCATTGCTACCACCTCATCACGAGCCAAAGGGGGCCCATCAGTCTGACATCACAGGACCTGAACCCCCCCTGACTCACTAGTTAACCGGGGCAAACGCACAACAAAGGACGGCGGAAGTTCCCCAGAAACAGTTCTTTAACCTGCTGCTTCGCTTCGCCGATTGGACCCCAAAAAGAGCTTGTATTTTGATTTAGGACATGTCTCTACAGACCACCATATTTGTTAATAATAGTTTTAACTGCTACTGTCTCTAACACAGACGTAGACCTCTATGTCTGTTATTGGAATAGTAACCAGGACCCTGCCTTCTACTTACAGAACGTGAAGCGCGCCCTGGCCGAAGGGAATGTCCCCGTGGTATGAACACAGACCAAATTCCAACCAGTGCTGAATAATAACCTTCTGCCCACCAGTCTGATGAGGCCAACTTCTGGCCTATTGGCCCAAAGTCAACCTGATGCTTGTTAGAGGGAGATAGGAGCCAGCAACAGCTCCTCCACCATAGTGTGTCAAAAACAGCTCCTCCACAAGAGTCTGTGAAAACAGCTCCACCACAGGAGTGTGTGAAAACAGCTCCGCCTCAAGAGTGTGTGAAAACAACTCTGCCACAAGAGTGTGTGAGAACAGCTCCACCACAAGAGAGTGTGAAAACAGCTCCGCCACAAGAGTGTGTGAGAACAGCTCCACCACAAGAGAGTGTGGAAACAGCTCCGCCACAAGAGTGTGTGAGAACAGCTCCACCACAAGAGAGTGTGGAAACAGCTCCGCCACAAGAGTGTGTGAAAACAGTTCTGCCACAAGAGTGTATGAGAACAGCTCTCCCACAAGAGTGTGTGATTACAGCAAGAATTGTGGAAGCAGTATCTACACAAGTGTGTGTGTAAACAGCTTTACCACAAGAGGGTGTGGAAACAGCTCCTCCACAAGAGGGTGTGGAAACAGCTCCTCCACACGAGTGTGGGGGTAACAGATCCACCACAAGGGAGTGTGAAAACAGCTCTGCCAAAAGAGTGTGTGAAAACAGCTCCTCCACCAGAATGTGTGGAAACTGCTCCACCACAAGAGTGTGTGAAAACAGCTCCTTCACAAGACTGTGTGGAAACAGCTCCCCCACAAGAGTGTGTGATTACAGCGCCACCACAAAAGAGTGTGGAAACAGCAAGAATTGTGGAAGCAGAATCTACACAAGAGGGTGTGGAAACAGCTCTACCACAAGAGGGTGTGGAAACAGCTCCTCCACAAGAGGGTGTGGAAACAGCTCCTCCACCAGAATGTGTGGAAACAGCTCTACCACAAGAGTGTGTGATAACAGCTCCATCACAAGAAAGTGTGGAAACAGCTCCGCCACAAGAGTGTGTGGAATCAGCTTTGTCGCATGAGAGTGATGCAAATCCGGCACAAAGTGTTAGTAAATCTGCCCCCCAAGTTTAGGACATAAAATGCAACACAGTGATGGGGATATCTGTGCTAATATTAATGTATTACTACTCAAAGGAATCCTTTTTTAAGCAACCTATGAATGGTGAAAGAGTGAGAAAACAACAGACAGGTTAAAAACCTACTCCTTGCAGGTGGGCATGCAGCACTTTCATATCAGGTCATAGGTCACTGAGGTATGTTCGAAAAATGGTAGCTTTTAAAGTGGGAGTGACAGAATATCTGAAAAAAAGCAGAACCCACTGAGCTATCTACAAAAATTACAAATCTGTGATATGCATGCTACACCTTATGCTTTGCAGCAGGACCATTAACCCTCTATGCACCTTTGGCATTAGTCAAAACTATCAGCAGACAAATCACAGCTCTCTCTATCAAGTGCATTAATCAGTGCAGTTGTTGTGCTCTTCTGACTATCTCCTGAAAGTAAAGCCTACACAAAGATCTCTACAAGATTCTATTATCTCCCCTCTGCCTGTCAAATAGCCCCACCTCCACCGGCCGTCTCACAGGCCCAAAGCCTGCGGCGACAAGAGCCTGAGGATCAGACTCCCTCACGGTGCAGACACCGGATATCCGTGCATTCTGGATCTCTCTGCGGCCTTCGACACCATTGATTGGACGACCCTGTTGATGAGACTTTGGCGTGTGCTCCTGGATGTGTGACCTAGGCCTTCGTGATTGTAGTAGGGATGATCGAATCCCGAATATCAACGGGCTGGAATATTCAGGGCTTTAAATGGACCAGTACTCACCGGTACTAAGTACCAACACTTCTAAAGTTTCTGCGCATAAGTACCAGAACTCCTTGTCCAGAGAGAGTACCGGTACTCCTGACGCAGCATGCCAAGCTCAGTGAAATAGGTATGTATAAAAAGAAGAACAACACAGCTTACGAGTCGGTCCGCTTTGGTGAAACACTCTGATGATCGAGTGCTAATCTAACCTTACAATGTGCTCACTGAGCAGCGGCCCCTATGCATTCGTACAGAGCTGGCAGGGAGTATGGGAGGGGCCCGAGTCACACTGCGATTATTGGCACAGGGTCCACTCAGGCTCTGTGGAATCAATAGCACAGTAGGTGTGTGAACAAGGCTGCTAACAGCCATGTCGCGTGACTCGCTGTAAATCTGAGAGACGGATTGCTGCTGGCGTAGCAGAGTACGGCAGACTGAGGACGAAAGTGGTGATGGTGACGCTGTGGCAGAGTGGAAGGAAATCAAGGTTTAGTAATGTGGACATCAGCGAATGTAAGTGTTTCTAAAACGCTGTCCTGTCCGCGTGCACGAGTGCTACTATGTCACTGTGCGTGTTCTTGCATGAGTGAGTGTTGTCTTCAGTGTCAAACCTGACAATCCCGGCATTAACAAGGAGAGCCCAGTCAAAGACGAACCATGAAGTCTGTTTGGCCATACAAGCCTGTGCATTAGTCGAACCTTGAAAACATTACAATTGAAATAAAAGTGTATTTTTTGATGTGGAAACATTTCACCTTGGTGCACCCCACCATGACTACAATGCCATTAGTGATCTAGGAAGTGAGTCACTTTTTTCCAGGTGTATATCATATGGGGCCTGTTTTCTTTTCAAGAAAGAAGCAATATTATAGGGCATTAAATCTAACTCAAGATGTGATTGTAAAAGCACACATCCTGAACTCGTGTATTTGAATATACTTTCATATGTGCTAATGAAGAAAAAGGAGGATTGGTGAGATAAAATCTTGGTCTATGATCACACAATTTGGTCTTGTGGGGAAGCCAGTATTGATCCCAGAATTTCTGCTTTCACATTGTAGAATTCAGTCTCTAGACGGCTATTTCTTTCTTTCTCTCCTGTATTGCAACAAAGGCAGGGCCAGACTAGCCGTAGCCGGCACCGGGCGTTGCCCCAATGGGCCGGGGCTAGTTTTGGACCGTGGGGATTGTTTTTGTTACAGGAGGCCGGCTTTGTAGCAGTGCTGCAAAATCGGCCCCTTGTAACAAAAGTGCAGCAGCAGAGGTCTGCACCCCCACCCCCCTCGAAGCTGGTTGGACATAATTGCCTGGGCTGTTTTGTGATCCCAGTCCGGCCCCGATCAAAGATTACTATTTTGTTTTTATTCTTTGCACATGAGGTTAGAGCATGGTTGGCAGGCATATGCACTGTCAAAGTTCAGTTCATTTTTGGCTTGAGGGTGCAAGAGGACCTGGAACTGAGTCAGAGCCAGGCATCCTGGCTCGAGCGTTCAGCAGCATGCCCACCTCCAGAAAGAGGGATCGGACTTTACAGCAGGTGAGGAGCTCTGAGGCAAAGCTGTGCCATCTAGGACATGCTGGGTGATGTCTGCTAGGTGGCAATGAGACAAGAGGGTAAACCATAGTCAAACGTTCCCAATAAATGTTAAGGAAAATAGCTTTTGCAACTCATATGTGATTTAGTTGTTTACCCACGAGACGCCCACTTTAATATTAATTGTACCTTTCTATACGTATAAGGAAAAAGGAATACTCACAATAAACCAGAACTCCTTTAGTATCACTATGCACATCTGTACACCAATTAAATCTCAATAAAATGTGTGCCCTGGGCCTGGTCCCATAGCACCTCCCGTAGCCTCGCCCCCAGCCCCACCCCCTTGTCCACATCTCAATTTGGTGAGTACCTGCACTTATTTTTTTTTCCATTTAAAGCACTGGTAACAGCTATATCAAGAGATTTAATATCAAAACATAAGTGCACAGAGGCAGATACGGATTTCTATTCTTAACTTCAAATCTATGTGCATTGAAGAGCTGCATATCACCGAGTTATGTAAATGTGGAGTCAGGTGTAGAAAATGTTTAGAACTTAACCTTTTGATAATTTGTCCCTCGACATTGTTGTAACAATATTCTGGTTCATCAATAATTTGAACTCAATTTTCGCACACTACACCACTTTGTTGATGTTCGAGACTCGATATTCCCAGACTACATCACTCTATGGTAGCCGATGTCTCACAAACCAACCATGTACTAGTTGGGTCTTCCACCTCAGGTGCCACAACATGCCCCTGCAGTCTGCCGAGGGACTCCCTCTCTGGTGCCACTCAATATATCACATCAAGGTGTCTACATAATCGACACACAATCGACGTCCTTTCAATCTTATGCGGGTTCACGTGAGCTCGTGTTAGAATGATGCTATGACTGTAGCGACAACTTGTATCTCAAAAGTCACAAAGTTTGCGCGCTAGTGGGAAAAAGTAAAACGTCAAGATGCAAGTGTCCATAGAGATTCTGCAAGATTTCAAATGAACTTTGCAGCTATGCATATTGGTGCTAGCCAGGCCGCGCTGCATAAGTACCACATCAATGCATACATAAGATACAATTCTCTGCATTAAACCCCTGCATGGGTGTATTCAGGACGAACATAGTTCCATGCACAGACGCACAGATGTCATATGAATTGGGAGACATATTCCCCACTTTTATTGTTCAACCGGAGTGATAATAGGTGCCATATTGCACATCTGTTAAAGCCTGCATTATTTAGTGCCATTTTGAAATAACTTAGTTGTATATACCACGCACTCCATGCATGGCCTCAGTGAGGTATGAGAATGAAAGCAAGTATTCACCAAGACCCACAGATTTCCTAATAGCTTGCAGCCTGTTATATCCTTTTGAGGACATGTTTTCACTTTTTAGAGAACTCGAGGAAGCGTGTTCTCCCATGTCTCTTTCTCATAATTACTTCTCGAGGAGTCCCCTGCATTTTACGACCACACAAACAGGTCACATCACCAATGCTTGTTTGCCTTCAGTACTGCTCACATCACACACACAATCAGGACGTGTCACTGCTGCTGGGAGACCAAACTAGCCGGCTTTTTATCCTCACATCTCAAACTTAGTCCGGTGCCAGCTGGAGCCAAACTCTCGGTCGCCCCTAGAAACCGCTTCAGGAAACAGTTCTTACAGACACAGATCTTTACTGGAAAACCGCAACAGTGGTTACAGAGAAATGCCTTTACTCAGAAGGCACTGGAGGGATTCGTTGGTACAGGGATTGAACCTTACAGAGACCAGTATGGAGAAAAGTGGCTGCAGAGAAGTATCTTCACTGGAAAAACAACCACAGAGAACAGCTGGCTCAGAGACATACTGCTACCAAGGGGCCGCTATGGAGAGAAGCTGTGATAGAGAACTGTCCTTACTGGAAAAACACTAAAGAGAACAGGTGGGCAGAGAAACACGTTATATGAGAAACACGTTATATGAGAAACACTACAGTGAACAGTTGCTGCAGACAACTACCATTACCAAGGGACCCCGAAGGAGAGAAGTTGTCACAGAAACTTTACTGCAAAACCAGAATTACCTAACACAACCTCGGGTGAGGTTCGCAGCTGGGGGCACTGCCCTGTTTAAGAAGACACAAATAAAAACACTGTCCCAGTATGGAGTAACACGGTCCCAGATTCTGTAACAATCGGAGTAACACGGTCCCTGATTCTGTAACAATCGGAGTAACACGGTCCCAGATTCTGTAACAATCGGAGTAACACGGTCCCTGATTCTGTAACAATCGGAGTAACACGGTCCCTGATTCTGTAACAATCGGAGTAACACGGTCCCAGATTCTGTAACAATCGGAGTAACATGGTCCCAGATTCTGTAACAATCAGAGTAACACGGTCCCTGATTCTGTAACAATCGGAGTAACACGGTCCCTGATTCTGTAACAATCGGAGTAACACGGTCCCAGATTCTGTAACAATCGGAGTAACATGGTCCCAGATTCTGTAACAATCGGAGTAACACGGTCCCTGATTCTGTAACAATCGGAGTAACACGGTTCCTGATTCTATAACAATCGGAGTAACACGGTTCCTGAGTAACACAGTTCCTGATTCTGTAACAATCGGAGTAACACGGTTCCTGATTCTGTAACAATCGGAGTAACACGGTCCCTGATTCTGTAACAATCTACCACAGAAATACGACCACAGACTGTAACAATATTAAAACAATATCAGTGACACGGTGGCAAAGCGAGTCACACAATAACAATGTCACATAGAAGTGCAGCGTCTGACTCTGTAACAAAGTACACACTGTGACAGTGTTACAAAGACTCAGGCAGTGTAGCAATGCAAGTACCACACTCACTCATTATATAACTATCTGACAGGAACAGTAACTGACTCCTAAATGAATGTCATTTCAACTCAGTCGTGACACTGCAACAATGTTGTACAGTAACGAATCCACTGGCAGTATCAATGATACAAAGTAGAAATGTCACACACAGTACCAATGATACAAAGTAGAAATGTCACAGACACAGTATCAATGATACAAAGTAGAAATGTCACAGGCACAGTAACAATCATAGTAACAGTCACTGACTCTGTAACCATCTAACTCAGAAACAGTATCTGTCTCAGTAACAAGCACAAACCTGTAATGGTGGTTCTGTACATTGGAGAACAATGTTACACAGTAACATAGTAACTGACACAGTCACAATGCCATACATTGACACAGTCACAGACTCTGTAGCAATCTTAGTAACACAATCACTGTCTCTGTAACTATCTACTGTAGAGACACAGTCACTGACACACTATCAATTGTGCATAGTAACACTGCCACAAACAGTAAAACAATCTTAGTAACACAGTCACTGACTCTAACATTTAACCCAGACACACTGACTCAGTAACAACCGTAGTTATATACAATGTCTAGCAATGTTAAACTGTGACAGTCACTGAAGCAATGTCAATTGTTTATAGTAAAACGTCCTCAGATACTAAAACAATCTTAGTAACACAGTCACTGACTCTAACATTTAACCCAGACACACTTACTCAGTAACAACCGTAGTTATATAAAATGATCTAACAATGTTTCACAGTGACAGTTACTGACACAATACCAATTGTGGACAGGAACACTACCACAGACAATGTAACAATCTTGAAACTGTAAATGTACAGGCACCATACGAAGGGGACCACGTCACGGACATTAAAAGAAAGCAGAGGTGGTCTTGAGCACAGACCCCGTGAGACACCTCACTGAGACACAGGCTCACCACAGGGACGCACACTCACTACAGGATAGACACACACTCACTGCAGGATAGATGCACACTCACTGCAGGATAGACACACACTCACTGCAGGACAGTCACACACTCACTGCAGGATAGACACGCACTCACTGCAGGATAGACATGCACTCACTGCAGGATAGACACGTACTGCAGGACAGACACACACTCACTGCAGGATAGACACACACTCACTGCAGGACAGACGCACACTCACTGCAGGATAGACACACACTCACTGCAGGACAGACGCACACTCACTGCAGGATAGACACGCACTCACTGCAGGATAGACACGCACTCACTGCAGGATAGACACGCACTCACTGCAGGATAGACACGCACTATTTGCAGGATAGACACTCACTGCAGGACAGACACACGCACTGCAGGATAGACACACACTCACTGCAGGACAGACACACACTCACTGCAGGACAGACGCATACTCACTGCAGGATAGGCACACACTCACTGCAGGATATACACACCCTCACTGGAGAATAGACACACACTCACTGCAGGATAGACACGCACTCACTGCAGGATAGACACACACTCACTGCAGGATAGACACACACTCACTGCAGGATAGGCACACACTCACTGCAGGATAGACACGCACTGACTGCAGGATAGACACACACTCACTGCAGGATAGACACTCACTGCAGGACAGACACACACTCACAGCAGGACAGACACACACTCACTGCAGGACAGACACACACTCACTGCAGGATAGACACACACTCACTGCAGGATAGACACACACTCACTGTAAGATACACCCACACCCACTGCAGGATAGAAGCAAGCTCACTGCCGGATAGACACACACTCACTGTAGGACAGACACACACTCACAGCAGGATAGACACACACTCAGTACAGGATAGACACACACTCACTACAGGATAGACACACACTCACTGCAGGATAGACACACACTCTCTGCAGGATAGACACATACTCACTGCAGGACAGACAAACACTCACTGCAGGATAGACACACACTCACTGCAGGATAGACAAACACTCATTACAGGATAGACACACACTCGCTGCAGGATAGACACACACTCACTGCAGGATAGACACACACTCACTGCAGGACAGACACACACTCACTGCAGGACAGACACACACTCACTGCAGGATAGACACACACTCACTGCAGGATAGACAAACACTCATTACAGGATAGACACACACTCACTGCAGGATAGACACACTCTCCCAGAAACACAAAGTGTAGGGACGCGCACGTGTGCACATACAGGAGGAATGAGTCCACTGTGGGGGCACACGCAAGTGCTTTAGAGGCACGCACACTCTCGTGGCAGTGCCACATGCACTGAGGGACACGTCCTGACGCTGCAGGGACACACACCCACTCACGAGGACACACACAGTCATCCTCACGCTGCAGTGACACACTCACCAGGACACACACTCTCGGTGCATTGACAGACACCCGCTCACCAGGACACACACTCTTGGTGTAGTGACACACACCTTCTCACCAGGACACACACACTCTCAGTGCAGTGACACACACCCGCTCACCAGGACACACACACACTCTGGGTGCAGTGACACACACCAGCTCACCAGGACACACACACTCTTGGTGCAGTGACACACACCCGCTCACCAGGATACACACACACTCTGGGTGCAGTGACATACACCCGCTCACCAGGACAGACATGCTCTCGGTGCAGTGACACACACCCACTCACCAGGACACACACACTCTCGGTGCAGTGGCACACACCCGCTCACCAGGGCACACACACTCTTGGTGCAGTGACATACACCCGCTCATCAAGACACACACACTCTGGGTGCAGTGACATACACCCGCTCATCAAGACACACACACTCTGGGTGCAGTGACAGACACCCGCTCATCAGGACACACTCTCGGTGCAGTGACAGACACCCGCTCACCAGGACACACACACACTCGGTGCAGTGACACACACCCGCTAACCAGGATACACACACACTCTGGGTGCAGTGACATACACCCGCTCACCAGGATCTCGGTGCAGTGACAGACACCGGCTCACCAGGACACACACGCTCGTAAAAGTGCAAAGGGTTCTTACGAAGTTGGCCGTCAGTCGGGGGGCGTCGGTGATGTAATCCACGGCGAGGGCTCCTCCGAGGCTGAGACAGAGCAGGGTCAGGAGAGCGCCGAGGGCTCGCCCCATGGGCAGGGTCAGAGGTCAGCCCCCCTGGAGCATGGCTGGAGCCGGGCATCCGCTCCAGGGGCTGCGCAGAGCCTCACCTGTCAGGGGCAAGAGGGGGCATCGGAGAGCCCAGGGCGTCCAGGTGGGGCAGAGAGGGCTGCCGCTCCCGGGGCTGGCACCGGTGGGCACAGCGCGGCGGCTGCTCCTGGGTGCTGCTGGCACAGGTGGGCAAGGGGGCGGCGGGTGTCTGCTCCTCCGGTTAGCTCATGAGGTTTCTGTGGCTCCTGCTTGGGACGGCGCTGGCTGCTGATCGGTGCCTCTCCCTCGGCTCTCACCTGCTGGCAGCGCACCCTCCGTGGGTCCCTCCCTCCCGGACAGACTCCTCCCTCGCCAGCCTACATTTAGACTCGGACTGCGGCGTCCCAGACACCACGGGCCGCCTCGGAGCGGAGCTCACTTCTGGCTGACGTGCACAAGAGGCTCCCCCCAGAGGACGCCGGTGCCACTGCAGCCCGCGAGGAGTGACGGGGAGTGACTCCAAGGAGAGCAGAGAGGGGACATAGGCTACAGGAAGGCGTGAGCGAGATAAGGGGGGGGGGGGGGGGGGGATGCTACGAATATATTGGAAGAAACGAAAAAAATGAAAAAAACGAATAAGTAAGAAAGGAAAAACAAAAAAAATGGACGAAAGGAGAGGGGGCAGATTAAATGAGGAGAGAACACAAACAGAACGACTAAGAAAATTAAACGACAGACACAAGAAACAGAGAACAAAAATGAAAGAGAAGAAAGAAGGAGCATTACATGAGGAACAGCGAATAGAAATGAAGGAAAAATGATCGATAAGATATCAAAGGTAGAAATAATGGAGTTGACAAATGATACAAAGTACCTGAAGAACGAAAGGTGTAAACAAATAACACAGGGAGATTGGAAGTTTGAAAACAAGAAGGCAATTAGACAGAAGGAAAATAAAGCGACGCAAGCATTGGTAAACCTCTTGCGTACTAAATACAACGAAGACTGCTGCAGTGAACACTCAACGCACTGACTAGATACATATTTTATTTTGTGATGATTCAGTGCCCTTTCCAGATGTAAAATAGTCCCTCGGTCAATGCAATGCATGCATTCCATAGGGGGCGGAATGATACACCAACAGTGAGTAGCCCGAGATGAGAGGATAAAACTCCTGAGGGACAGAACCAAGGCCCACTCCACGTATAGTTTACAGATGTGGAAACAAAAACGGCATCATCAAGCCAGACCCATAAATGAAAGGTAAATAAAGATGGGAGAAAAAGAAAAGGAAGAAGAAAAAGAAAAAAGAAGAGAAGAAAAAGAAAAGGAAGAAGAAAAAGAAGAAAAAGAAATGGAAGAAAAATAGACAAGCAGGATTCGATTTTGAAGCACAGTTTTTAGGTCTGGCTGGAGAATGACGCAGAGAGCCGGTATGGGGAAGGGGGTAAAGTCTCAGGCCCCCGAGGCATTTGTTGCTGCACGCGCCATTCATATATTAGCAGCCTCATATTCACCAGCTGTAAACTTGATTCACATGTGGAGTTTTGCTCACATACCACTATATGGCCATTTAATTGATTTGTGTAACAAATACGCGAGCTGCCTGATCAGTCAAAGGGGAAACGAGGGCATAAAACAATAAACACCTGCCTGGGATCACAGTGTTATCACTAATAGTAAAATAAGGTGTAGTAATATCTGTCTTATCTCTGCATTGAAGCTGCGTGAAACAAAGGAGCCTGACGTGTGACAGCACTGGCGTCTGAGCCTAGGGTGGATGTACCCTCGTGACTATGGGGTTTGGTGGTCAGGAGAGCGCATCCCACTCTTGGCTCAGGTGCCGGTGTTTTCACCCTTCAGGTACGTTTGTTTCATGCAGTTTTGCTCAACAAAGGGGGAACCTGCTCTTTGTTTCCCTCTGACCCTCTATGTTGTTGAGAGGTTATCTCTGCATTGAATCAATCACAGTCTAAAATATCTCATCTTTAAAAAATGCATTTTAATCTCCACTAATTCAAGAATTGTCACAAGTATTGCCAGGGTGGCCTGTGCGCGAGTGATCACACAGCAGCTTTTATTGAAGCGACAAAAGTATGTATAGAAAATAAGATGACTTATAGCTTGGTCAAACTACGATAGAGCTGATATCACATGCTGAAATACATGCGTTCATTGACAAAATGTCTCCTTCTAAGAACCCAAAAAGATGATGGCGTTTCAACCTTTTTATTTACGCTATTCGCAGAGTCATCCTCAGGACTAAGAAAGTTAGTGTTCAGGCACCAAAGTGCAAAAGAAGAGAAGTAGAGTGTCAGTGTCTCAGTTAAGTCTCATCAGAAGACATGAAACAATCCTGGTCTGGAAAAACCTGGAGGCCACCAGTAGAATCCGAGGCCAGTCGGGATCCATCAAACGAGACATGGAGCTGAGTTGAATTCTGGGACCTCGAGAACTCATCGAGAAGTGGGAAGGGATGCTTTGAGTGACGCAGCGTGGGGTCCAGTATCCGGGGAATGTACTGGAGCGTTGGTGTCCCTCAAGGACAAGGAGGCGATTGGCACCAGTCCAGCATCGAAGGGAGCATGGGCAGTTTGTTTCTTGCGGGACTCCAACCCTTGTGGTGCGCTCTCTTCATTGCGACCCGATCCTAGTCGATTCTCTGTTTGTCATTTTGGTCTTGATGGGCAGAAGAAATGAGCATTCTACGTGGCACATTTCTGGTGCTGGTGGTAAGATTATTTTGCCAGCCAAGATTAGGGAAAGTGACCTAGTGTTAGAATAGGAGGCATGAGGGGTGCAGTCCCACAAAAGACTTATTCTGCGGGTATAGTGGTGGGCAGGAAGGGAGGCAAAGTTTTAGGAGGGGGTAAAAGAATAATTGATTGGTTGGTTCCTGTAGCTTCCATTGTTATGCAATCCTCAGTTGCTGGTTGGAACAAAGGCTTAGAGGCAATGGAAAGATCTTACATAAAATGGACGATGCATATATCTGGGTGTATTTATATTTAAGGAACTAGGGTCCATATGTACGAAACTTCCATTGTGCATTTCTGAAATAGCGAATCCTAAAAAATCACTATTTAGGAAATGCAAATTGGAATGTACGAAATAGTGATTTCCTAATAGTGATTCCTAAGGAGTCGCAATCGCTGTTAGGAAATCACAATTTTTGGAAATTTCCAAATTTGTGATTTCATAATAGAAATGTCAAATTTCGAAACGCAAAACCAATCATACTTATGGGCATAAGGCTCCTCCTTAAATCTAAATAAAAAGAAAGTGGTGCACGTGTGAAGAGCTCTAATGCCCTTAGGCGAGTTTGCACTCTATGGCACTGCAAAAACTGCATGTTGGGTGATTTTTTTTTATTTTGCACTAGGTTACCATCGGATTGGATTACACGGAAGTAGCATTTTCTAAATGCCCATTTCACATTTAGGAAATGCTTTGTACCTGTGGTTAGGAAGTCGAAAATATGAAATACCTATTTTCAATTTCCTATTTTGTTAATCATAAAATGCAACTTCTATGGGGTAAAAATCGCAATTTGAGACCCTGTTTCTACCTTTTGCACATAAGAGAAGGCAATTCAGCATTTCTTTATAGCCTGACATAGTGATTCAGTCCATTGGGAAATGCTAAATAGCTTTGTACATAGGGACCAAGGTGCCATGACGCAACTTAATGTATTTATGTATTTTAGACTCGAGCACTCACTGAACGTTATCCTACTTTTCCTAAAGAACCACCGACGCTGTAGCGCTCACGTACATTGTCAATAATATGGCTTGAAGCTTGGCCTCTCAGTTACGCAGCATGGTCGCTAACCACGAGGCAGATGCCGGTGACTGTGGTGAGAGGACAGATGAAGCCGATCTAGTGGAGGGATTGGCTGACGAACAATGACTCTACTGTTGGATCCACATCAAAGCAATATCATTAAACAGTAGGCAGATTGTTTGATTAGAAACACCTGTATAGGTTGTACTAAACCCTGATAAAAGTGTGAACGTCCTGTCCTGTACAGAAGCGGTCGCTCCCCTCACCTCCTCACATCCTGGTATTGTAGCGCTTTGCCTTACTTTTAAACCGCTTTGTGCCTCAATGAAATAGCGCTTTGCCTTACTTCTGAATCGCATTGTGCATTTAATCGCCTTGTGCTCTGAATCGCCTGTGCCCCATCCTTTTGAACCGCTTTGTGCCTCATTGGAATAGCGCTTTGCCTTACTTCTGAATCGCATTGTGCATTGAATCGCCTTGTGCTCTGAATCGCCTGCGCCCCATCCTTTTGAATCGCTTTGTGCCTCATTAAAATAACGCTTTGCCTTACTTCTGAATCGCATTGTGCATTGAATCGCCTTGTGCTCTGAATCGCCTGCGCCCCATCCTTTTGAATCGCTTTGTGCCTCATTGAAATAACGCTTTGCCTTACTTCTGAATCGCATTGTGCATTGAATCGCCTTGTGCTCTGAATCGCCTGTGCCCCATCCTTTTGAACCGCTTTGTGCCTCATTGAAATAACGCTTTGCCTTACTTCTGAATCGCATTGTGCATTGAATCGCCTTGTGCTCTGAATCGCCTGCGCCCCATCCTTTTGAATCGCTTTGTGCCTCATTGAAATAACGCTTTGCCTTACTTCTGAATCGCATTGTGCATTGAATCGCCTTGTGCTCTGAATAGCCTGCGCCCCATCCTTTTGAATCGCTTTGTGCCTCATTGAAATAACGCTTTGCCTTACTTCTGAATCGCATTGTGCATTGAATCGCCTTGTGCTCTGAATCGCCTGCGCCCCATCCTTTTGAACCGCTTTGTGCCTCATTGAAATAACGCTTTGCCTTACTTCTGAATCGCATTGTGCATTGAATCGCCTTGTGCTTTGAATCGCCTGTGCCCCATCCTTTTGAACCGCTTTGTGCCTCATTGAAATAATGCTTTGCCTTACTTCTGAATCGCATTGTGCATTGAATCGCCTTGTGCTTTGAATCGCCTGTGCCCCATCCTTTTGAACCGCTTTGTGCCTCATTGAAATAGCGCTTTGCCTTACTTCTGAATTGCATTGTGCATTGAATCACCTTGTGCTCTGAATCGCCTGCGCCCCATCCTTTTGAACCGCTTTGTGCCTCATTGAAATAGCGCTTTGCCTTACTTCTGAATCGCATTGTGCATTGAATCGCCTTGTGCTCTGAATCGCCTGCGCCCCATTCTTTTGAACCGCTTTGTGCCTCATTGAAATAGCGCTTGGCCTTACTTCTGAATCGCATTGTGCATTGAATCGCCTTGTGCTTTGAATCGCCTGCGCCCCATCCTTTTGAACCGCTTTGTGCCTCATTGAAATAACGCTTTGCCTTACTTCTGAATCGCATTGTGCATTGAATCGCCGTGTGCTCTAAATCGCCTGTGCCCCATCCTTTTAAACCGCTTTGTGCCTCATTGAAATAGCACTTTGCCTTACTTCTGAATCGCCTTGTGCTTTGAATCGCCTGTGCCCCATCCTTTTGAACCGCTTTGTGCCTCATTGAAATAGCGCTTTGCCTTACTTCTGAATCGCATTGTGCATTGAATCGCCTTGTGCTCTGAATCGCCTGTGCCCCATCCTTTTGAACCGCTTTGTGCCTCATTGAAATAGCGCTTTGCCTTACTTCTGAATCGCATTGTGCATTGAATCGCCTTGTGCTCTGAATCGCCTGTGCCCCATCCTTTTGAACCGCTTTGTGCCTCATTGAAATAGCACTTTGCCTTACTTCTGAATCGCCTTGTGCTTTGAATCGCCTGTGCCCCATCCTTTTGAACCGCTTTGTGCCTCATTGAAATAGCGCTTTGCCTTACTTCTGAATCGCATTGTGCATTGAATCGCCTTGTGCTCTGAATCGCCTGTGCCCCATCCTTTTGAACCGCTTTGTGCCTCATTGAAATAGCACTTTGCCTTACTTCTGAATCGCATTGTGCTTTGAATCGCCTGTGCCCCATTATAATACCATAGCGCTTTGACTCCTCTAGATACGCTCTGTACTAGCACTGCTGATCACGCGCTCCATTGCTCACTCAGCTTTTTAGCCTTGTTCCCCTAGCTCACCCTGCTTCGCAGTGTTTGTTTTTCTTGCTGCCATTTTGTTTGTTGTGCCGTCCCAGACCTTCCCTCCACCTCGCTCCCAGCTGCCCCTCCCACGCTCCGCCCCCCTCCACTCCCCATTTATGACAGATGGACTTAAGCGCAGCATCCACGCGCAGCGGTCGCGCCGAAGGTCTACGCCCGTCCGCGCCTGGACCGCGCCTATCGCCAGACCCCCTGATCCCCGCCATACCCACCCCACTCATTTAACGTATAACGCCACCACTCTCCTCGCCCTTAACCCCGGACACACACCACAGTGCTACGAAGCTGCCCCGGGACGTTCCCACGGTCCCTTCGCCTGCCACTCCTCCAAATTTACCAGCATCAAAAGCCATACCACATCCACTAATCCCAAACACAGCTCCGACTCTAACCACCTGAAGTGCATCCTGCTGAACACCCGCTCGGTCCACAGACACGCCACTGAACTCTGGGATCTACTCGACACTACATCACCGGACGTTGCCTTCCTTACTGAAACATGGATGAACGCATCATCAACACCCGACATCACCATAGCCATCCCGGACAATTACAAGATCATCCGAAAAGACCGCACCGTCCAAACAGGAGGAGGCATCGCCATCGTCCATAAGAACACCATCAAAATCACGACCAGCTCCGACGATAACCTTAAAACCGCCGAACACCTCCACTTCCAGATCCACACCGACCCCAGGACCACTCTCAGAGGCACCCTCATCTACAGACCTGCAGGAACCCGTAAACAATTCAGCGAAGACATCACTGACTTCATCAGTCCACATGCCCTCGCCTCCGAGAACTACATTCTACTAGGAGACCTCAACTTCCACCTGGAAAAGAAAAACTACAGCAACACCACCACCCTTCTTGACAACCTGGCCAATCTCGGCCTCAAACAACTTGTTGACACCCCCACCCATGTAGCCGGACATACGCTCGACCCAAACTTCACCTCCAGCAAACTCATCTCCTCCGACTGCACCACAGCTCTCCATTGGACGGACCACTGTGCTCTGAATCGCCTGCGCCCCATCCTTTTGAATCGCTTTGTGCCTCATTGAAATAACGCTTTGCCTTACTTCTGAATCGCATTGTGCATTGAATCGCCTTGTGCTCTGAATCGCCTGTGCCCCATCCTTTTGAACCGCTTTGTGCCTCATTGAAATAACGCTTTGCCTTACTTCTGAATCGCATTGTGCATTGAATCGCCTTGTGCTCTGAATCGCCTGCGCCCCATCCTTTTGAATCGCTTTGTGCCTCATTGAAATAACGCTTTGCCTTACTTCTGAATCGCATTGTGCATTGAATCGCCTTGTGCTTTGAATCGCCTGTGCCCCATCCTTTTGAACCGCTTTGTGCCTCATTGAAATAATGCTTTGCCTTACTTCTGAATCGCATTGTGCATTGAATCGCCTTGTGCTTTGAATCGCCTGTGCCCCATCCTTTTGAACCGCTTTGTGCCTCATTGAAATAGCGCTTTGCCTTACTTCTGAATTGCATTGTGCATTGAATCACCTTGTGCTCTGAATCGCCTGCGCCCCATCCTTTTGAACCGCTTTGTGCCTCATTGAAATAGCGCTTTGCCTTACTTCTGAATCGCATTGTGCATTGAATCGCCTTGTGCTCTGAATCGCCTGCGCCCCATTCTTTTGAACCGCTTTGTGCCTCATTGAAATAGCGCTTGGCCTTACTTCTGAATCGCATTGTGCATTGAATCGCCTTGTGCTTTGAATCGCCTGCGCCCCATCCTTTTGAACCGCTTTGTGCCTCATTGAAATAACGCTTTGCCTTACTTCTGAATCGCATTGTGCATTGAATCGCCGTGTGCTCTAAATCGCCTGTGCCCCATCCTTTTAAACCGCTTTGTGCCTCATTGAAATAGCACTTTGCCTTACTTCTGAATCGCCTTGTGCTTTGAATCGCCTGTGCCCCATCCTTTTGAACCGCTTTGTGCCTCATTGAAATAGCGCTTTGCCTTACTTCTGAATCGCATTGTGCATTGAATCGCCTTGTGCTCTGAATCGCCTGTGCCCCATCCTTTTGAACCGCTTTGTGCCTCATTGAAATAGCGCTTTGCCTTACTTCTGAATCGCATTGTGCATTGAATCGCCTTGTGCTCTGAATCGCCTGTGCCCCATCCTTTTGAACCGCTTTGTGCCTCATTGAAATAGCACTTTGCCTTACTTCTGAATCGCCTTGTGCTTTGAATCGCCTGTGCCCCATCCTTTTGAACCGCTTTGTGCCTCATTGAAATAGCGCTTTGCCTTACTTCTGAATCGCATTGTGCATTGAATCGCCTTGTGCTCTGAATCGCCTGTGCCCCATCCTTTTGAACCGCTTTGTGCCTCATTGAAATAGCACTTTGCCTTACTTCTGAATCGCATTGTGCTTTGAATCGCCTGTGCCCCATTATAATACCATAGCGCTTTGACTCCTCTAGATACGCTCTGTACTAGCACTGCTGATCACGCGCTCCATTGCTCACTCAGCTTTTTAGCCTTGTTCCCCTAGCTCACCCTGCTTCGCAGTGTTTGTTTTTCTTGCTGCCATTTTGTTTGTTGTGCCGTCCCAGACCTTCCCTCCACCTCGCTCCCAGCTGCCCCTCCCACGCTCCGCCCCCCTCCACTCCCCATTTATGACAGATGGACTTAAGCGCAGCATCCACGCGCAGCGGTCGCGCCGAAGGTCTACGCCCGTCCGCGCCTGGACCGCGCCTATCGCCAGACCCCCTGATCCCCGCCATACCCACCCCACTCATTTAACGTATAACGCCACCACTCTCCTCGCCCTTAACCCCGGACACACACCACAGTGCTACGAAGCTGCCCCGGGACGTTCCCACGGTCCCTTCGCCTGCCACTCCTCCAAATTTACCAGCATCAAAAGCCATACCACATCCACTAATCCCAAACACAGCTCCGACTCTAACCACCTGAAGTGCATCCTGCTGAACACCCGCTCGGTCCACAGACACGCCACTGAACTCTGGGATCTACTCGACACTACATCACCGGACGTTGCCTTCCTTACTGAAACATGGATGAACGCATCATCAACACCCGACATCACCATAGCCATCCCGGACAATTACAAGATCATCCGAAAAGACCGCACCGTCCAAACAGGAGGAGGCATCGCCATCGTCCATAAGAACACCATCAAAATCACGACCAGCTCCGACGATAACCTTAAAACCGCCGAACACCTCCACTTCCAGATCCACACCGACCCCAGGACCACTCTCAGAGGCACCCTCATCTACAGACCTGCAGGAACCCGTAAACAATTCAGCGAAGACATCACTGACTTCATCAGTCCACATGCCCTCGCCTCCGAGAACTACATTCTACTAGGAGACCTCAACTTCCACCTGGAAAAGAAAAACTACAGCAACACCACCACCCTTCTTGACAACCTGGCCAATCTCGGCCTCAAACAACTTGTTGACACCCCCACCCATGTAGCCGGACATACGCTCGACCCAAACTTCACCTCCAGCAAACTCATCTCCTCCGACTGCACCACAGCTCTCCATTGGACGGACCACTGTTGTGTTCACTTCAGCTACAAAACCACCTCCACCCACAACCCCCCACAACCTATTCCCCAAAGAAAATGGAACAAAATCACCACCGACCAACTCCTCACATCGCTCAACCAAAACCCACCCGCCCTCTCATCGGACCCAAACCAAGCTGCCATAAAACTCAAACAATGGATCACTCACAGCGCTGACGAATTAGCACCCTTGAAAAACCATCACACCAAACAAGACAGTAAAAAGGCCCCCTGGTTCAACGATGACCTTAAGAAATCCAAGAAGCTATACCGTACTCTTGAGAAAACATGGAGAAAAAACCCAACCACCGACAACATGACCACCTTCAAGGCAGCCACCTGCAAACACCACCAGCTGATTCGATCCACCAAGAAATCAGCTTTCAAGAATCGACTCGACAACAACGCCCATAACAGCAAGGAACTATTCAACATCGTCAAAGAATTCACCAACCCCACCGCAGCCTCAAACAACATCACTCCCTCCCAAGACCTCTGCGATTCGTTATCCTTCTTCTTCTACAACAAAATTGCTGACATACATAACAGCTTCGAAAACAGTTCCAACGAACAATCCTCTCCACCCCCCTCAGAACCTAAACCGCCCTCTAACAACCTCAGCGCCTGGAACCCAATCACCACTGAAGACACCATCCGCCTAATGAATTCCATCCACTCTGGCTCGCCAACCGACCCATGTTCCCACCGCATCTTCAACAAAGCAGACTCCATCATCGCACCCCATCTCCGTGATGTCATCAACTGCTCCTTCAACTGTGCTACTTTCCCAGAAAGCTGGAAACATGCCGAAGTCAGCGCCCTCCTGAAGAAACCCACAGCAGACCCCTCTGAACTTAAAAACGACCGCCCCATATCCCTCCTCCCAATCCCGGCCAAAGTAATTGAAAAAGCCGTCAATAGCCAACTCGCCGTCTTCCTCGAATCCAACAACTCCCTCGATCCCTCACAGTCCGGCTTTCGAGCCAAACACAGCACTGAAACCGCCCTCATCGCAGCAACAGACGACATCCGAACACTACAGGACAACGGAGAAACAGTGGCCCTCATTCTACTCGACCTCTCCGCCGCCTTCGACACTGTCTGTCACAGCACCCTCATACAACGCCTCAGCAACATCGGCATAAAAGGAAAAGCCTTGGACTGGATCATCTCGTTCCTAGCTGGGAGAACTCAGAGAGTCCGACTTCCCCCATTCAAATCAGAGGCCACCGAAGTCATCTGCGGTTACCACAAGGATCATCACTCAGTCCCACCCTCTTAAACGTTTACATGAGTCCACTCGCTTCCATTGCGCGTCAACACAACCTTAACATCATCTCCTACGCTGATGACACCCAGCTGATCCTTTCCCTCACCAAAGACCCCAACACCGCCAAAACCAATCTTCACGAAGGCATGAAAGAAGTAGCCATATGGATAAAAAACAGCCGCCTAAAACTTAACTTAGACAAAACGGAAGGGCTCATCCTAGGATCATCCCCCTCTGCCTGGGACGACTCATGGTGGCCTTCGGATCTGGGCTCAGCACCCATACCCACAGACCACGCACGTAACCTAGGCTTCATCCTAGACTCCTCCCTCTCGATGACCAGACAAGTCAATGCCGTCTTATCCTCCTGCTTCAACGTACTTCGTATGCTCAAAAAAATCTTCCATTGGATCCCCACCGAGACAAGAAAGACTGTCACCCACGCACTGGTTACGAGTCGACTAGACTACGGAAACACCCTCTACACCGGAATTTCAGCCAAATTACAGAAAAAACTCCAACGCATCCAAAACGCATCAGCGAGACTCATTTTGGACATCCCTCGCCAAGATCACATTACCGGCCACCTGAAAGACCTCCACTGGCTTCCCGTCAACAAGAGAATAACATTCAGTCTCCTCACCCACGCACTCAAGGCCCTCTACAAACTAGGGCCCGAATGCCTCAACACTCGACTATCCTTCTACACACCCACCCGCCAACTAAGATCCTCCAATCAAGGCCTCGCCGCAGTTCCGCGTATCCAAAGATCCACCATGGGAGGTAGATCCTTCTCCTACTTGGCGGCCAAGACCTGGAACTCACTCCCCACTCACCTTCGCCTTACACAGAACCATATCTCCTTCAGAAAAGAACTTAAAACCTGGCTATTCGATAAATAATGAACCCCCTCCCCAAGCGCCTTGAGTTGAGACCCTCTGGGTGAGTAGTGCGCTATATAAATTCTTGAACTTGAACTTGAACTATCCTCCACCTAGCGGTGGAGTTAGAGCACTCTCAACGTCCCCACTCAGAGGCAGACTTCATGCATTTGGCATGGCAAACAGTTGTGAGCCACTGAAATCCAATATTCGATAAACTCTCTCTGATGACATATAGACCCATTTTGCTCTCCCATCTTAAAGCATTGTGCGGGTTTGCTAAGGAACTGCCCATCTTAGAAGAATCTCACCCATCGCCTTCCTGAAAGCCAAGAGGAGAGAGGCAGTATGTCTGGGCGGGAGTCGGACGCTCACGATTTAGGAATGCCTGATGGAGTTAATATATTTGAATAATCCATTGGATGAATATGCAATGCTCTTACCGAGTATGTCACAATGTAGAGATATATGGAATGCACTTATTTGGGGCATGAGGCTGCATCGAAAGTTGAGCCACATAAGGGAGATATGTGAACAAGACTCCTATGAGATGTGTCATAGAGTGTAAAGATACATAACTTGTGATGTTACGGCTTTCTCCCAAAGAGAGTGAGCAAGCCCATGGCCTTTTGGAAAAACTGTGCAAAATGTTGAATCCATGTGGTATACCTCACGTGCTGATGGTTAGAGCTCCACATCCATGTATGTATCACTGTAAGTACCAACTTGAGTACTACTCAGCGTGTGAAGTTTGTTTTGTAAAGAGCAAAAGAAAGCAGGGGTGGGTGGAACTCGAGGAGTCTCACTCCACGGTATTCTGCAGAGTTACACAAAAACTCATTGTGATTCATCAGGTTCCCACCAACGGGCTGAAAATATGTATGTTGCGTTGCTCGGAACTGTAATTTGGAACCAGTAGCACGAGCAGCACAGAAAAATCAGCGTGAACAGCACTATGCGTTGCACATGGGAGCACATCTATTCAAGTTGACTTTGCTGCTGCAGGGGCAGAAAATCTACTTGAGCAGCAGCAAATCTACTCATAAAGCAGCTCTCTGACTGCTCGCAACCAACCCAGACCACCCATATTAGAAAACGGCACAAGGAGATGCCAAATCTCCCTCGCACCCACATTTCTGGAACCTTGCAGGAAAAACCTCCATCACAGGGCAATTGTCGGAATTTGGCCGCAGAGTTGCCAAATTCTGCCAATTCTGCAGGCCAAATGAAACATTCCACCCACCTCTACTATAAAGTTGAAAAAGAAAGCAATGTTTGATTGGTGCTGCTAGTGACACAGTCAGGTGAAGATTCCACCAAGGCTTTGGTTGAAGTCAGCATTAGATTACAGGGTCGCATTAAAAGAGGGTGAATAGTCTCTTCTAGAAGGAGTATGACTAGTTGTGGATGGTGAAGGGGAAGCATGTAAGGCAACCAGTTGTGGCTTGTTGGTGACGAGTATCTTAACAACACGCTCTTGGAAGAGGGAGTGTCTCCTGTTTTGGTCATTTACAATCTGGTGCAATTCTTTTAGATGAGATGTGGGGAATCTTAGGTGAGCTTGTTATCGGCCATGAGTGGAACTAAATCACAAGAAAATATAGAGTTGTTATTACCCAGTGAGTTCCACAGGAGGTGTGTCATGGTGGGTCTTCAAGGAGGACGGAGGTCTCAACACCGAGGTGGTTCTAGGCTGATGGGCGTGGTCAGTCCCAGTGGAGGTGGATCAATTTGGAGTTAACCCTCTTACATCTCACAAGGGCCTAAGAGGCCCATGGGAGATGTAAGAGTGTGTATGAGAGCATGATCTGAGCCGTGGAATGATGCTGGTGCTTCTCACCATATGAACAAAGGATACTCAGTCTTCTTACAAAACTTGAGGGGCGCAAAGAGATGATGAGAAATGTGGGTATTCTTGAGAATGAGACATGTGGAGGAAGGGCGTAGTGGAAAAAGTGCAGGCATACTGGGCCCGATTCACAGAACTAACTTAAGACAAAGTCCTAAACTTACTACTTTTGGTATTCACAGAAGTTAGGATTTTGTCTTAAGTTTGTCTTAAAACAGACTTAAGACAGACTTAAGTTAGGATTTTGTCTTAAGTCTGTCTTAAGTCTGTCTTAAGACAAACTTAAGACAAAATCCTAACTTCTGTGAATACCAAAGGTAGTAAGTTTAGGATTTTGTCTTAAGTTAGTTCTGTGAATCGGGCCCATAGAGTGGAGTCTGTCTTCAAGCAGCTTGTGTCTTCGGGTGAGGGTGTTCCTCTTCCAGGTTAGTTGTGTTCTTTTTTTGAGTCAGACATTTTTATTAAATACTTGTTATTATACATAACACAATACAAAAAATAACACCAAATTATAAAGCATAAATACAATGCAATGATAAGGAAATATAACGTATCAGTTTGCATCCAAATATGATATTATAAATTAAAAATAAATCGTAAATCATACGTTCTTATATAGCGCCTTTCACCGTAAGGTCTCAAGGCGCTTGCTATGGGAACCCGTCCTGGCTTTTCCCTGTGAGATAACCCCTACTGGGCATCCCCAAGGTGAAAGACAGGCATCCCATTGCGGTGGGGCCGTAGTGGAGATTAAGCAAGCTATTGCCCAGAGTTGCAGAGTGTGAACCCATGATTCAAGTAGGCACCGAGGCGAGAATTATCAAGTCCGTGGACATTTTGAGCTCAAGACTCTGCCGCGTCGGGAATAGAACCCTGGTCCCGGGATTGACCTCTGCGTCCGGGTTTTGCCTCCTCTAACCGGTGAGCCACACTTCTCCACATATTATAACAATAAATGTCAAGTAGCAAAGAATAAAAAACAAGAAGGGCTGCACTGAAGGTAACAGGCGAATGAGAACTATAATACTTATTTTAAATTGAGGAACAAGCAGTAATATGTGAATCCAAACTAGACCACATGTTAGAACTGAGAGAAGATGGTTCAGTACGAGTATGTAAAAATGTCGGGTGTCCATCTCTTACAAAAATAATCCATTCCCACCAAGCCTTGACGGAAAGCAACTTAGTATCTTTCCAATTGGAAGTTATAGATTTCAGGGTAGTAGAAATAAGGAAGTCCAAAAGTTTGCAATCCGTAGGAGATAATACAGGTTTAAGGGGAAAAGACTTAAAAAGAAAGATAGAGAATGATAACAGTGTTTTGATATTAAGAATCTGAGTTTTAATGTTCCATACATCAGACCAAAATTGGGAAATAACAGGACATTTGTATAATAAATGTTGTAAATCTCCAGTCATGGCATTACAGTGCCAACAAATTGGGGTGTCTAAGTGTTTAGTTTTAAATAGTTTATCTGGATTCCAAAATCATTGGTATAGTAAATAAATATCGGTTTGCATGAGGGTAGCCGGGAGATGGACAGCAGTGTTAGACTTCCAGATAGCCTTCCATGCAACTCTTGAAAAGTGGATATTTATGTATGAAGACCATTTCTGAGTAGAATGTATAAAGGCGGAGGACATAGGGGTAGAAAGCTTTTTATATACTTTAGAGGCTACATGTCCTGCATGACTAAACATGTTGATACAAAACTCCATATTTGAAAGTTGGGTCATAGATAATATCTGAGGATACGCATTAAAAATGGTATTACTAGGGGTGGGCAGAATTTGCGTAATCGTGTTACGCAAATCTCCGCAAAACGGTAAAAAATCTCTGCGAACATGCAAAAATGTTGCGAACACGTAGAATTGCTTGTTCGCAATGCTTTGTTACTGTTCGCAATCGCTGTTTGCGTGCTCGGGGGAATATCTTGTGAACACACATCTGAGAACGCGAACAAGCAAAAAATTTCACGAAGTCGCGGAAGACCGAATTTTGGGCAATTTTGCATTCTCTTCAGAGCACAAAATTACCCAAATTCCGCAAACTCCGCGAGCGGAACAGAATTTACCGCCCAGGCCTAGGTATTACATAGTAACGTATACTAAGGCAATTCAGACAAAGATAACTTATATATAGCTTTAAGATCTTCAAAAGTATAAAACATATCTCCACTTCATACATCAGCAACAAAGAAAACACCAGTAACAATCCACAAATTCCAAAAAGAAATATGTTTATGGAACTGGAGTTTGGGATTGAACCAAAGAGAAACTTTTTTGGTAGAAGTAATGGCTATAGAGTATTTTCATCAAATGATAAACGGGCAGTCTTAGAAGTAGCAATAATGGGTGATCTTTTACCAACTGAACTATTGGCCATGGTAAGGAATACAGGTAGTCAAGTCAAGTCAAGAGATTTATATAGCGCCCTACATACCCATAGGGTCTCAAGGCGCTAGAGGGAGGGTGGGGAATTACTTGTCGAATATCCAAGTTTTAAGTTGCTTTCTGAATGCTAGGTGGTTCTGAGTAAGGCGAAGGTGAGTGGGAAGTGAGTTCCAGGTTTTAGCTGCGAGGTAGGAGAAGGATCTACCTCCCATGGTGGTTTTGTTGATGCGAGGTACCGTGGCAAGGGCTTGGTTGGAGGATCGCAGCTGACGGGAGGGGGTGTAGAAGGACAATCGTGTGTTCAGGCACTCGGGCCCAAGTTCGTAGAGTGCTTTGTGTGCGTGGGTTAGGAGGCGGAAAGTAATCCTCGTGACCAGTGCGTGGGTGACCGTTTTTCTAGTTTCGGTGGGGATCCAGCGAAATGTTTTTTTGAGCATGCGAAGAATGTTGAAGCAAGATGATGAAACGGCGTTGACTTGTCTGGTCATCGAGAGTGAGGAGTCCAGGATGACGCCCAGGTTCCGTGCGTGGTCCGTCGGGATGGGGGCTTTTCCAAGGGCTTCTGGCCACCAAGAGTCATCCCAGGCGGAGGTGCCTAAGATGAGGACTTCTGTTTTGTCTGAGTTCAGTTTCAGACGGCTGTGCTTCATCCACTCGGCTACTTCTTTCATTCCTTCGTGTAAGATGGTTTTGGCGGTGTTAGGGTCTTTGGTGAGTGATAGGATCAGTTGAGTGTCATCCGCGTAGGAGATGATGTTGAGATTGTGTTGGCGAACGATGGCCGCAAGGGGGCTCATGTATACGTTGAAGAGGGTGGGGCTGAGTGACGATCCTTGTGGCACGCCGCAGATGACTTCAGAGGCCTTTGACTTGAATGGTGGGAGGCGGACTCTCTGTGTTCTTCCGGTGAGGAACGAGGTGATCCATTCCAGTGCTTTTCCTTGGATTCCTACGTCTCTGAGGCGCTGTAGAAGGGTGCTGTGACAGACTGTGTCGAAGGCAGCGGAGAGGTCGAGGAGGATGAGGGCGACTGTGTCTCCATTGTCCAGTAGAGTTCGAATGTCGTCTGTTGCTGCGATGAGGGCGGTTTCAGTGCTGTGTTTGGCTCGGAAGCCGGACTGTGAGGAGTCGAGGGATTTGTTGGTTTCGAGGAAGGCGGCAGGCTGGTTGTTGACAGCTTTCTCAATGACTTTGGCCGGGAATGGAAGAAGCGAGATGGGGCGGTAGTTTTTGAGTTCGGTGGGGTCAGCTGTGGGTTTTTTCAGAAGGGCGCTGAGTTCTGCGTGTTTCCAGCTTTCCGGGAAGGTGGCAGAGTTGAGGGAGCAGTTGATGACATCTCGGAGGTGTGGTGCTATGATGGAGTCTGCTTTGTTGAAGATGTGGTGAGGGCATGGGTCAGTTGGGGATCCTGAGTGGATGGAGTTCATCAGGCGGATGGTGTCCTCAGTGGAGATTGGGTTCCAGTCGTTAAGGATGTTCAAGGGGGGGTGAAGGTCCTGCAGAAGATTGGGTAGGTTGGTCTTCGGGTCGGTTGTCGAAGCTGTTGTGGATGTCTGCGATTTTGTTGTGGAAGAAGGAAGCTAGGGAGTCGCAGAGGGTTTGGGAGGGGGTGATGTCGTTGGAGTTGGCTGATGGGTTGGTAAATTCTTTGACGATGTTGAATAATTCCTTGCTGTTGTGGGCGTTGTTATCTAGACGGTCTTTGAATGCTGCTTTCTTGGCAGACCGGATTAGTTGGTGGTGTATGCGGGTGGCGTTTTTGAAGGCGTCCCTGGTGCTGGTGTTAGGATCTTTTTTCCAGGCCTTTTCGAGGGAGCGGCAGTGTTTCTTCGATTTCTTAAGATCATCGTTGAACCAGGATGCGTTTTTGCTGCCTAGCTTGATTTGGCGTTTTTTCAACGGTGCTAGGATGTCGGCGCTGTTGGATAGCCATTGGGTGAGGTTGATGGCTGCTTGGTCGGGGTTTGAGGTGTGGGCGGGGGGGTTTAGTAGAAGCGATGAGGAGATCTGGTCGCTGGTGATTTTGTTCCAGTTTCTTCGCAGGGTGGGATGAGGATGGTTGTGGATTGTGGTCTTATTGTAGGTAAAGTGAACGCAGCTGTGGTCCGTCCAGTGAAGAGCTGTGGTGTGACTGAATGAGATATGTTTGCTGGAGGTGAAGATAGGGTCGAGCGTGTGACCTGCGATGTGGGTGGGCGTAGAGACAAGTTGTTTGAGTCCGAGGTCGGCGAGATTGTCCAGAAGGGTGGTGGTGCTGCTGTCGTTGCTCTTTTCCAGGTGAAAATTGAGGTCTCCCAATAGAATGTAGTCCTCGGAGGGGAGGGCGTGTGGGGTGATAAAGTCAGTGATGTCGTCACTGAATTGTGCACGGGGTCCTGGAGGCCGGTAGAGGAGGGTGCCTCTGAGTGTGGTCTTGGGGTCGGTGTGGATCTGGAAGTGAAGGTGTTCGGCGCTAGCGAGGTTGACGTCTGAGCTGGTTGAGATGCGGATGGAGTTCTTATGGACGATAGCGATGCCTCCTCCTGTATGCTTGATGCGGTCCTTTCGGATGATCTTGTATCCTTCCGGAATGGCAATGGTGATGTCTGGGGCTGAAGAAGCATTCATCCATGTTTCTGTTAGGAAGGCGACGTCCGGTGAAATGGTGTCTAGTAGATTCCAGAGGTCGATGGCGTGCCTGTGGACCGAGCGGGTGTTGAGCAGGATGCATTTAAGGTGGTTGGTGTCAGATATCTGGTTGGTGTTAGTGGATGAGGAGTTGTTCTTGGTGCCGTCGAACTTGCAGGAGTTGCAAGAGAAGGGTCCATGGGTGTGTCCAGGAGCGGCTTGGACGCAGTTGGGGGAGCGGCCGGGGTTAAGGGCTAGGAGGGTGGTGGCATCGTAAGTGATGCGAGTGGGCTGGGCATTACGGGGACCAGGGGGTCTGGCGCTGGGCGCGGTCCAGGCGCGGACGGGCGTAGACGGGCTTACCTTTGGCGCACCTTCGGCGCGGCCGTAGCGCGTGGACACTGCACGTGGGTACATCTGTCCATAAATGGATAGTGGGGGGGGCGGAGCGTGGGAGGGTCAGCTTGGGAGGCGGGAGCGGGGAGGAGACACGGGGGCAGGTAAACACAAACAACAACAGCAAAATGGCGGTGGGGTAGCGCGATTCAAGCAGTACACGCGCTAAAGTTGTCACTAATCAGGAGCACTGAGCAAATCAATAAATTAAATTATTGCGCAGGAAAAACGCTATTAGGCAAATGCAAAATAAAATTATTCACTGAAAGTAAAACGATACCAAGCGCTATACAGGAGCTCTATGCAGAGGTGATAGCAGGCGCTGTGCAGCAGCACACTCTCTGGAAGGCAGGGCTCGAGGAGGAGCGAGTGGGAGCGACCTCTGAAAGCGAGAGTCAGACGGTCACAGAGGCAGAGGGGGACGGGGCCTGCAGGTCGATACTAGTGTGTGGGAGGGTCAGCTTGGGAGGCGGGAGCGGGGAGGAGACACGGGGGCAGGTAAACACAAACAACAACAGCAAAATGGCGGTGGGGTAGCGCGATTCAAGCAGTACACGCGCTAAAGTTGCCACTAATCAGGAGCACTGAGCAAATCAATAAATTAAATTATTGCGCAGGTAAAACGCTATTAGGCAAATGCAAAATAAAATTATTCACTGAAAGTAAAACGATACCAAGCGCTATACAGGAGCGCTATGCAGAGGTGATAGCAGGCGCTGCGCAGCAGCACACTCTCTGGAAGGCAGGGCTTGAGGAGGAGCGAGTGGGAGCGACCTCTGAAAGCGAGAGTCAGACGGTCACAGAGGCAGAGGGGGACGGGGCCTGCAGGTCGATACTAGTGTGTGGGAGGGTCAGCTTGGGAGGCGGGAGCGGGGAGGAGACACGGGGGCAGGTAAACACAAACAACAACAGCAAAATGGCGGTGGGGTAGCGCGATTCAAGCAGTACACGCGCTAAAGTTGCCACTAATCAGGAGCACTGAGCAAATCAATAAATTAAATTATTGCGCAGGAAAAACGCTATTAGGCAAATGCAAAATAAAATTATTAACTGAAAGTAAAACGATACCAAGCGCTATACAGGAGCGCTATGCAGAGGTGATAGCAGGCGCTGTGCAGCAGCACACTCTCTGGAAGGCAGGGCTCGAGGAGGAGCGAGTGGGAGCGACCTCTGAAAGCGAGAGTCAGACGGTCACAGAGGCAGAGGGGGACGGGGCCTGCAGGTCGATACTAGTGTGTGGGAGGGTCAGCTTGGGAGGCGGGAGCGGGGAGGAGACACGGGGGCAGGTAAACACAAACAACAACAGCAAAATGGCGGTGGGGTAGCGCGATTCAAGCAGTACACGCGCTAAAGTTGCCACTAATCAGGAGCACTGAGCAAATCAATAAATTAAATTATTGCGCAGGAAAAACGCTATTAGGCAAATGCAAAATAAAATTATTCACTGAAAGTAAAACAATACCAAGCGCTATACAGGAGCGCTATGCAGAGGTGATAGCAGTGGATACAGAGCCAGTATATTCCTCTCCAGAGTTAGCCATTCACGAGATTTAGAAGGAGAGGGATTATGGAACAACAACAAACATTGCACTACAAGAAATGATACATGGTATCTTTTAGAATCTGGAAGACCAACCCCTCCTTCACATTTGGGCATTTGCAAAGTCTTAAGACTAATGCACGCAGGCTTATTATTCTAGATAAATGTAGCAAATAATGTATAAATGTTTACAAAAAAAAGTGAAAGGAAAAGAAAGGGGTGACATGGACAGCAAACAAAGAATATGTGTAGAATTCTAGACATGTTGATTGCCTCGATACGTCCCCACCACTTTAAATGAAGATTGGACCATCACATCAGTCCAGTTTCTCTTTAGTACTGGCTAAGAATGTAGAACAATTGGTTTCAACTGTACTTTTGATCAAATTGTTAAATGTTATGCCTAGATATTTGAGTGTGATTGGAGACCATAGTATATTAGTATTTGCCAATATTGTACAATGACAAAAAACATTTAATGGAACTAACTCTGTCTTGTTAATGTTCAACGAGTATCCAGAAACTGCAGCATAACTAGAAATAATATTAAGAATAACAGGTAAGGAAACAAGAGGATCATTAACATATAATAGCACATTATCAGCGTATGCAGAAACTTTAATAGAAGTAATTATTCAAAGTAACACCAGTATATTTGTCGCTAATGCAGAGGGAACTGAGGTTCTGTGACAACTGTAAGTGGTGTTTTCGACTCGCCCGAATATGGTCGAGTCTGGTATCTATGAACCGCAAATGACGAGTTTAGTGGGTGTACGCGTTTTCGCTGTGCTAGCCTAAACCGTTCGTTTGTTTCGTGGGTTTCTTCATCTGAACCCACGGGTTCCATTTTAGATATGGCATCCATTTTGTTTCTTGCCCTCAAGTAGCCAGCGAACAGACGCTGTCCGCTTCGTGACCCTGGGATTCCCAAACTCTTGCGGAAGACACGTGTTCCTTTGAGGGTGTCTTTATGATGAGGGGGATGACACTGTAAGGCAGATGGCCCCGCTCGAGGCTCATCTTGCCGTGCCGATCTATTGTCTCAGTTGTGCATTCATTAGGCACATCTCCTTTGATCCCTGCAATCGTGTTTCCTGATACCACCCCTTTTACACTCTCTTCGATCTGTTCGCTATCCTCGTCTTCCTCTGCACCTGTTTCTGTCTCTTCCTTAATTCGTTTACAGCCGAACGGAATGCAGTAATGGTTCGAAGATGTACTTTTACAGTTGGGAACTGCCAAATGCTACTGTAATTATGTTCCGGGCCCTGAATACATGAAAGCGACCCCCTATGAAATTTACTGTGGGAAGCGGGTTGTAACCTTTTGTCTGTCATGTTATCCTATGACGAAAAACTGTATAAAAGGAGCGATCTACAGATACAATTCGAATCAGACTCCGTGAACTTACATGCTATGTACTTCTCGTGACTTCTGTGTTCCCTGTAGTAAATAAACCTCGAATCTTTGACGCCGAAGGAAGTGTCCCGTGTCTCTGTCATTTGTACGCCGGAACAGGTAACCCACGAAGGTTTCAGGTGTTATCCCTGGCACCGCTGGGTCTTAGAAAAACCCAGTCCTTCAGAACACAAAAGGGGTTTCTCGGCAATAAGAAATAACAAAGGGGAAAGTGAGCAACCTTGACACGTGCCTCTATATGAACGGAATGGGCATGAACATGCACCGTTAACATAAACATAGGCTGAGGGCGCTGAGTACAATGCTTTAATCATGTTAAGAAATGTTGGCCCAAACTGAAAAACTCCCAATGTATTGAATAACAATTGCCAGTTTACTTTATCATGTATTGAATAACACTTGCCAGTTTACTTTATCATGTATTGAATAACAATTGCCTGTTTACGTTATCATGTATTGAACAACAATTGCCAGTTTACTTTATCATGTATTGAATAACAATTGCCTGTTTACTTTATCATGTATTGAATAACAATTGCCTGTTTACTTTATCATGTATTGAATAGCAATTGCCAGCTTACTTTATCATGTACTGAATAACAATTGCCACTTTACTTTATCATGTTTTGAATAACAATTGCCTGTTTACTTTATCGTGTATTGAATAACAATTGCCAGTTTACTTTATCATGTACTGAATAACAATTGCCTGTTTACTTTATCATGTACTGAATAACAATTGCCTGTTTAATTTATCACGTATTGAATAACAATTGTTTGTTTACTTTATTATGTACTAGCAGCCCGCCCCAGCATTGCCTGAGGCAGAAAGGGGCTGGGGGAAGTACACCCGCTCCCGCCCGACCCCCTCCCGCACCGACTCCCTCCCGCCCCGACTCACTCGCAAAGACTCACTCGCGCCCCCCTCCCGCCCAGACTCACTCGCTCCCCCCTCCCGCCCAGACTCACTCGCGCCCCCCTCCCGCCCAGACTCACTCGCGCCCCCCGAATTGTTCTTCTAATCCTAAACCCTTTGTGCCCCAGTACCTCCTCCGAAACTGCTGCCTCCACACCTTTCCTCGGGCCCGGCAAAGATCCTGCAACCTTCGGCAGCTCCGAGCCGCGCGTCAGCGGCAGTAAGTCCTGGGGAGCAGAGGATGCGTTCCAGCAACTCTCCGGGCAGTGCGCTCAAGCGCGGACCCTCCGCTCCACCGCACTCGTTGCTCGGACTCTCAGAGCCGTAGACATAGAAGAGAGACACGGCCCTGAGAGACTGAAATCTAGGCATTACTGCACCGCCCTCCTCCTTGTCGTCATGACGCACGTCGCGTCGTGGCCAGCGCTAGGTCCCGACCGGCGCTACTTTCAGGGGACTACTTTGTTTAGAAACGTAATTTTTTAAATTTACTTTTTAAAAAAATTTATATAGCCTATGTCCATCTACACACCCTGACATTTTCATAGATGTATCGGGTGTGTAGATATGCGCTGTGGTTCCCGAGTTTACCTGGCCAAAAGGTGCAAGTTCTCTCTTTATAATAGTAGTATAGATGTGAACAGTATAGGAATGAAAAGTATGTTAACACATACCTAACAGATTTATTCTGCAGCCTTTAATGCCCAACTGTCTAGATAGGGTTTCGACTTTTGGAAAGACAACATTGAGCCAAAAACTGTCTGGGGTACAAAAGTTTGGCAAGTGCAGGGGGACGGGGTAGAAGCTTTGTTCAAAGCATGTATCATCCCTGAGCAAAGTATGTTTTTGAATGACACTGTCCAACAAACGTCTTGTCTTGGGTTAGCCAACATCAAGGACATGAACACACCGACCATACCTATACGTGCAAGTAATAGCACTACACGGGGGGAGGTCGAAGCACATAATATTTTGCATCACAACAGATCAGATCCAGATTGTAACAAATGGTTGCTCTGGCCCATAGACACAAACAACTGTCAAGACTGATTCCTGAACAAAACTCAAGGTTTTAAAGTCAATAGGCCGGACCCAGGATATGTTCAAAGACAGCATTCTGGGGTAATAACAACATACAGTGTAGGGAAGCCATGCCTTGATTGGCTACAGAAAGCTACACCACAGGATGTAAAACAACATTTATCTTTACTTCAAGATGGTGCAGACCTTAGGGAAATCTTGCGAGGACCAAGAAAACCGCGTCAAAAACATGTCATATATGCCAGTATATATGCTGCATATAACGAAATATGGAAGATTACGCAAGCAGAGACTGCAGAACGAATATGAGAAATTGATCTTATTAATTTTGAGAAATCTCTCTCTGAAGTAGCCAATGGGATAACAACTCTGTCATCCAGGATATATTCATTGGACAGCATTGTGTCTTCTGCCATAGACATCATGGAACAAGACTTGGTCATGTTGCAGCATGGTCAGTCTCAGCTACGCTCTATCATGCTAATAGGTTGGACCCTCCAAAACTTGCGTTCAGGCTATGTGCCTTGGCGTTTAATCAATACTACGTCACTTTTTTTCAGAATTCAATCTCACTGAGAAACAGATCAAGCTGGCACAAAGGGGAGCAGACTATACGGTGCCGAGCATTGAAAAACTGGAAAGATTACCATTTACAGTGGCAGAAAAACAGCTACTGAATGGATAATACATGGAACAATCACTCTGCTGATTACAATTTTCCATTTTCAGTATTGCCTAAAACACATACCAGCAGGCAAATATGAAAGGTTGGGTAAAGAATACATCAAGACATTTGGAATTTATCATACACACACAGATGTTGGAGTGGGGGACGTGACGGTCCAATGTGGCTCTTAAGGCAACACTACACCACACAAGCCGCTATGCAACACATGAAGCTCTCCACACTACACAGTACTCTCTGCAATACATGAAGCAATGCACCACACAGGATGCTCTGCACCACGTGTAGCTCTCCACACCACACAGGCTACTCTGTACCAAATGGAACACTGCAACAAACAGGCTGCTCTGCTCCACATTAAACACTGCACCACACAGGATGCCCTGCATCTCATGAAGCTCTCTACAATGCACAGTCCTCTCTGCACCACTTGGAACAACGCCTCACACCGGTCGCTCTGCACCACATGGAACACTGCACCACACAGGCTGCTCTGCACCATATGGAACCTTGCACCACACAGGCTGCTCTGCACCACATGGAACACTGCACCACACAGGCTGCTCTGCAACATATGGAACCTTGCACCACACAGGCTCCTCTGCACCACATGGAACACTGCACCACACAGTTCGCTCTGTACCACATGGAACACTGCACCACACAGGCAGCTCTGCACCTCATGGAACATTGCACCACATCGGCAGCTCTGCACCACATGGAACACAGCACCACACTGGTTGCTCTGCACCACATGTAACACTCCACCACACAGGCCGCTCTACACCACATGAAGCTCAGTACACAGCATAGACGTCGCTCTGCGCCACATGGAACACTGCACCACACAGGCTGCTCTGCAACATATGGAACATTGCACCACAAAGTTCGCTCTGCACCACATGGAACACTGCACCCCGCTGGTTGCTCTGCACCACATGTAACACTACACCACACAGGCCGCTCTACACCACATGAAGCTCAGCACAGCATACAGGTCACTCTGCACCACATGGAACATTACACCACACAGGCCGCTCTGCACTACTTGAAGCTCAGTCCACTCCTCTCAGGTGACTCCACACCACATGGAACAACGCACCACACAGGCCGCTTTGCACTACACGGAACATTTCACCACACAGGCTGCTCTGCAAAACATGGAACTTAACATGAAACACTGCACCACACTGGCCACTCTGCAAAACATGAAACACTGCACCACACAGGCCGCTCTGACCCACGTGAGGCTCTTCACACCACACAATGTGTTCAGCATCACATAAGGTGTACCACAACATGGGTTTCTCTGCACACAGGATTGTCAGCAACACGGTGCATTCGGGAGAAAGGCCTTTGCTAAAATAACAGCAATTTAGAATGTTTTAATGCCATTTATGAACTATAAATACTTTATTAAACTATGTTGGAGTTCAAAAAGTTTTTCATCAATAAATGTAGCGTATATGTCAGAAATGGTTCTATAATCCTGCCTACACGGATGTAGAATCATTTCTGGTATATGTACTGGGATTACAATACTTTAAACCATTTACTACCACAGAAGCAACAAAATCATGCAAAACCGATTCACGCTGTTTTACGCAGTAAGGATCTTTAGCAAGGATTGGCTCGTGTTCCTCATCACCAAGAAGAATTGCAAATTATGTGTTCATTTCTTCACATAATGTGCTTTTGATGGTCTGCTTTGCCATCCTTTCTCCTTGAGTGGAGTGAACCCCTATGGGATAAAAGAGAGGCGCTGCGCCTGCCCTTTGGTGTGCGGGTTTACAGGGGGTGATTGCTGGCACGCTCGCGGCGGCATCTCTAAAGGCCGAGAGACAAAGGGCAGGCAGGACAAGGTGTGAACGGCCTCTGCCCTCCTTCCCCGGCTCCCATAAAGCCGGCCTCCCCCGCAGACCCTCAGACACATTCACTCCTCTGCCGCGGCTGAGCTGCCTCCTGAACTCGCTCCCACGCGCAGCCATGAAGAAGTCATCCCCCGAGAGAGCCTTCAAGGGCATGAGAAAGGTACATGTCCGGGCCCTTCGGCCCCAGCGCCCTCGTGGCCCTTTGGGTTCACAGTCCCCCTTGATCGCGCCCGTCTTGGGTTCGCTGGCTCCCCTGGTACCTCCTTGCCTTGGTAGGGTCCACCCTGCCCCAGAGCTCAGCGGCGTTGGCATCTCTCGCCCACAGGGTGCACCCCCAGTGTACTCCCGGTGATGAGGACAGTCCTGGTTCTAACTTTCTCCTTTGTTTTACCCTCAGCTCCTGAAGCCCGTGGTGGAGAAGAGGCGACGAGAACGGATAAACTCGAGCCTGGAGACTTTGCGGATGCTGCTGCTGGAAAAGGCGCCGAACGAGGTGAGCATTAGCCCTGTGAGTCCCCCCACCACCCACCAAGGAGAGTTGTCTGCCCGTATGTACAACCCTCTTGCCCCCCTCCCCTCCGATGAACTCTTCCTGGTGTGCGCGCAATTTATCCAAAAGCTGCCTTGTGCGCACGGCTCCTACTCTCTGGGCGCTTGGATTGTACCAAGAGTACTTTGACGTCAGGGGTGGGGGAGACAGGTGGTAACTTTCTGTGGTGCAGAATTTGCAGTGGTACAGGGGTCCACGCGTGTCAGGGACCATCGCACTCCACTTATGGCTATATTTCATTACTTAAAAGGGGGTAAATGACCAATCTGCATTGCTTTTGTTAGGGCCGAGGCCCTGCCGTGCCATTGGCGAGAAGCTCGGGGTCTCCAGGCCCATAGCCTGGGCCATTGTCAACGCTCCTCAGACTGTCCGGGTTTATCCAGGTCCTTTCGGGTGCTTCCCGGAGCCTCACCCCTTGTGAAATCGAGGCATACTGCACCGCCCTCCTCCTTGTCGTCATGGCGCACGTCACGTCGTGGCCAGCGCTAGGTCCCGGCCGGCGCTACTTTCAGGGGACTACTTTGTTTAGAAACGTAATTTTTTTAATTTACTTTTTAAAATTTTTTATATAGCCTATGTCCATCTACACACCCTGACATTTTCATAGATGTATCGGGTGTGTAGATATGCGCTGTGGTTCCCGAGTTTACCTGGCCAAAAGGTGCAAGTTCTCTCTTTATAATAGTAGTATAGATTGAATAACAATTGCCAGTTTACTTTATCATGTATTGAATAACAATTGCCTGTTTACTTCATCATGTATTGAATAACAATTGCCAGTTTACTTTATCATGTATTGAACAACAATTGCCTGTTTACTTTATCAAATACCTTCTCTGAATCTAAGGCCAATACTCCAACTGGACAATTGACATCTTTAGCAAGAGATAGGGCATTGCAAAGCAAGCGAGTATTATGGACAGACAACCTACCCTTCACAAAGCCCGTCTAGTCAGGCTGAATAATTGAGGGGCGGAGGGCTGATAATCTGTTTGCTAAAATGGTCACATATACTTTATAATCCTGATTAATTAGGGATATGGGATGATAGTTAGAAACCATAGTAGAATACTTGTTTGGCTTAGGGCGGACAATGATTGTGGCTTCATTAAACGAGCCTCCCAATAGGGAAGTGTGTTGAAACTCCGGAAATAAGGAAAAGGTAGAATAGGAGATAGTTGGTCTTGAAAACATTTGTAAAATTCAGCCAGAATACCATCTGGACCAGGTGTTTTTTTTTAGTTTAGTGCTCTAATAGCTGTGATAATTTATTGAATATCAATAGTTTTTAGGGCTCGCCTGCTGTGCGCATGCGCACAGCTGGCAAGCTCTATAGGGGCTTACCCAGTGTTTAACCACCACTGGCGATTCCTTGCAGTGCACGAAGCGCGTGCACAATGCCACCAGCCGCCTGCCTGCCTGCCTGCCTCGCATTACCACATCAAAGGCAGCCCTCCCAGCGCATTTGTCACCCCCTAATTATTCACGGTCTGCCGGCCGTACTTTCAGTTTAGACTCCTTTTATAACTTGTTTAACTTGTTGTATTTTGCTGACTGGGTTCCGATGATCAAAAGAAACTTTGAGAAAGCTTTTCCAACTAGAGGAACGAATGGAATGTACCCGGAAGCTGCAGTTTGTTGCTCGACATAGAGGTTATGTATGTGGGAGGAGGTCGCGCAAGAGACTTTGATTTTGCACTTCAGAATGAGAAACTTCCTGACCCATTTTCTTTCTCATGATTGTAGATTCATGGTATGTAACAAAGATGTCTGCACATAATAAGGAAGTTATGTAACTTATCTGAAATCTTTCAATCCGTTTCTTTTTTCTGACACGAAAATACATTAGATAGCAAGGTTATGGACAGCGTGGTATCTGTTTCCCTCTTTCAAAGGGGTTGGCTGGGTGGTTGATGGTATGTTTGTTTAAACTCCCTGCCATCGGTTGATATTTAGTTCTCTAATGAGGCGCTTTAAATTCCAGTATGTGTGGTAACTCCTTTCACTGCACATACGTGAATGATGCGTTTTGGTGCAAACCACACACCCACAATTTTTCCCAGGTACTTTTCGGCAGGTCAAACCTGCCAAATGAAATTGCGAGGAAAATGCAGAGACCTGTTGGTTTTGGTGCTCCGAGTCTCAAAATCTACTTGTTACGCCTCAGGGAAAGACCTAGAGTAGATGACCATTATTATACCAAATAAATGCTAAACATATTGGCACAAGATTTTATTGGGTTCGATAATTATGGCTTCCGACAGCAGGGCACTTGTAATGAGCACCTGAGGTCCTCCCATGCCTTGAGCCGTGTATTGTTTTGATGAGATGATATCATAGTACATGGCTCAATAGTATTGTTGTTTAGGAAATCAAGGTTGGTGGAACGTCTGCTATACATTTTCTGCCTTATTATTCAGATTTCGAGGATTTCGAGGCAAGCACTGAGTTTCGGACTGCAGACCTCTTGCTGGCTCCTACTCATAAATTCAAGAGGTTGGGGAAGAGATAAGAGTCAGGCCGTACATTCACCATATTTATCCTGTAGACTGCCTCTGCTTGGAATTAAGTGATAAATGTGGATATCTACCTGTGCATTTTGGATGGTGCTCGTCTTAAGCCAAGTGTACAGGTGCATAAACAAGGTTTATCAACTAACTTCAGAGTGAGAGATGGGTATTAAATCCGGAGTGGAGCGGTGCCTCGGCCACCAAAGTGTTGCCAAAAGAGAGAAACGTCTTGGGCAGTCTTCTTTACTGCTGCCTGTCTCTTACTCACTCCGCCTGCCTAACCAGAAAGGCTTACCCCAACAGCCTCTTCTATTTTGAATCACAGCTCCACCCACCACACAGCTCCACCGATGCACCCACCACACAGCTCCACCGATGCACCCACCACACAGCTCCACCGATGCACCCACCACACAGCTCCACCGATGCACCCACCACACAGCTCCACTGAGGCACCCACCATACAGCTCCACCAAGGCACCCACCACACAGCTCCACCTACACAGCTCCACCGATGCACCCACCACACAGCTCCACCGAGGCACCCACCACACAGCTCCACCGAGGCACCCACCACACAGCTCCACCGAGGCACCCACCCCACAGCTCCACCGAGGCACCCACCACACAGCTCCGCCGATGCACCCACCACACAGCTCCGCCGATGCATCCACCACACAGCTCCGACGATGCACCCACCACACAGCTCCGCCGATGCACCCACCACACAGCTCCGCCGATGCACCCACCACACAGCTCCGCCGAGGCACCTACCACACAGCTCCACCGATGCACCCACCACACAGCTCCACCGATGCACCCACCACACAGCTCCGCCGAGGCACCTACCACACAGCTCCACCGATGCACCCACCACACAGCTCCACCGATGCACCCACCACACAGCTCCACTGATGCACCCACCACACAGCTCCACCGATGCACCCACCACACAGCTCCACTGATGCACCCAAGAAACAGCTCCACTGATGCACCCAAGACACAGCTCCAGCGATGCACCCACCACACAGCTCCACCGAGGCACCTACCACACAGCTCCACCGATGCACCCACCACACAGCTCCACCGATGCACCCACCACACAGCTCCACCGACGCACCCACCACACAGCTCCACCAATGCACCCACCACACAGCTCAACAGATGCACCCACCACACAGCTCCACTGATGCAACCACCACACAGCTCCACCGATGCACTCACCACAGAGCTCCACAGATGCCCCCACCACACAGCTCCAAGATGCACCCACCACACAGCTCCACCGAGGCACCCACCACACAGCTCCACCGAGGCACCTACCACACAGCTCCACCGATGCACCCACCACACAGCTCCACCGATGCACCCACCACACAGCTCCACCGATGCACCCACCACACAGCTCCACCGATGCACCCACCACACAGCTCCATTGATGCACCCACCACACAGCTCCACGGATGCACCCACCACACAGCTCCACCGATGCAGCCACCACACAGCTCCACCGACACAGCTCCACCGATGCACCCACCACCCAACTCCACCGATGCACCCACCATACAGCTCCACCGAGGCACCCACCACACAGCTCCGCCGATGCACCCACCACACAGCTCCGCCGATGCACCCACCACACAGCTCCGCCGATGCACCCACCACACAGCTCCGCCGATGCACCCACCACACAGCTCCGCCGATGCACCCACCACACAGCTCCACAGATGCACCCACCACACAGCTCCACCGAAGCACCCACCACACAGCTCCGCCGATGCACCCACCACACAGCTCCGCCGATGCAAACAGCTCCGCCGATGCACCCACCACACAGCTCCGCCGATGCACCCACCACACAGCTCCGCCGATGCACACAGCTCCGCCGATGCACACAGCTCCGCCGATGCACCCACCACACAGCTCCGCCGATGCACCCACCACACAGCTCTGCCGATGCACCCACCACACAGCTCCGCCGATGCACACACCACACAGCTCCGCCGATGCACACAGCTCCGCCGATGCACCCACCACACAGCTCCGCCGATGCACCCACCACACAGCTCCGCCGATGCACCCACCACACAGCTCCGCCGATGCACCCACCACACAGCTCCGCCGATGCACCCACCACACAGCTCCACCGATGCACCCACCACACAGCTCCACCGATGCACCCACCACACAGCTCCACTGATGCACCCACCACACAGCTCCACCGATGCACCCACCACACAGCTCCACCGATGCACCCACCACACAGCTCCACCAATGCACCCACCACACAGCTCAACAGATGCACCCACCACACAGCTCCACTGATGCAACCACCACACAGCTCCACCGACACAGCTCCACTGATGCACTCACCACAGAGCTCCACAGATGCCCCCACCACACAGCTCCACCGATGCACCCACCACACAGCTCCACCGAGGCACCCACCACACAGCTCCACCGAGGCACCTACCACACAGCTCCACCGATGCACCCACCACACAGCTCCACCGATGCACCCACCACACAGCTCCACCGATGCACCCACCACACAGCTCCACCGATGCACCCACCACACAGCTCCATTGATGCACCCACCACACAGCTCCACCGATGCACCCACCACACAGCTCCACCGATGCAGCCACCACACAGCTCCACCGACACAGCTCCACCGATGCACCCACCACCCAGCTCCACCGATGCACCCACCATACAGCTCCACCGAGGCGCCCACCACACAGCTCCGCCGATGCACCCACCACACAGCTCCGCCGATGCACCCACCACACAGCTCCGCCGATGCACCCACCACACAGCTCCGCCGATGCACCCACCACACAGCTCCACAGATGCACCCACCACACAGCTCCACCGAAGCACCCACCACACAGCTCCGCCGATGCACCCACCACACAGCGCCGCCGATGCACACAGCTCCGCCGATGCACCCACCACACAGCTCCGCCGATGCACACAGCTCCGCCGATGCACACAGCTCCGCCGATGCACCCACCACACAGCTCCGCCGATGCACCCACCACACAGCTCTGCCGATGCACCCACCACACAGCTCCGCCGATGCACACACCACACAGCTCCGCCGATGCACACAGCTCCGCCGATGCACCCACCACACAGCCCCGCCGATGCACCCACCACACAGCTCCGCTGATGCACCCACCACACAGCTCCGCCGATGCACCCACCACACAGCTCCGCCGATGCACCCACCACACAGCTCCACCGATGCACCCACCACACAGCTCCACCGATGCACCCACCACACAGCTCCACTGATGCAACCACCATACAGCTCCACCGACACAGCTCCACCGATGCACACACCACTGAGCTCCACAGATGCCCCCACCACACAGCTCCACAGATGCACCCACCACACAGCTCCACAGATGCACCCACCACACAGCTCCACAGATGCACCCACCACACAGCTCCACAGATGCACCCACCACACAGCTCCACCGATGCACCCACCACACAGCTCCACCGATGCACCCACCACACAGCTCCACCGATGCACCCACCACACAGCTCCACCGATGCACCCACCACACAGCTCCACCGATGCAGCCACCACACAGCTCCACCGATGCAGCCACCACACAGCTCCACCGACACAGCTCCACTGATGCACCCACCACCCAGCTCCACTGATGCACCCACCATACAGCTCCGCCGAGGCACCCACCACACAGCTCCGCCAATGCACCCACCACACAGCTCCGGCGATGCACCCACCACACAGCTCCGCCGAGGCACCCACCACACAGCTCCACCGAGGCACCTACCACACAGCTCCACTGATGCACCCACCACACAGCTCCACCTATGCACCCACCACACAGCTCCACTGATGCACCCACCACACAGCTCCACCGATGCACCCACCACACAGCTCCGCCGATGCACCCACCACACAGTTCCGCCGATGCACCCACCACACAGCTCCGCCGATGCACCCACCACACAGCTCCGCCGATGCACCCACCACACAGCTCCGCCGATGCACCCACCACACAGCTCCGCCGATGCACCCACCACAGCTCCGCCGATGCACCAACCACACAGCTCCGCCGATGCTCCAACTAAGCTCCACCGATGCACCCCCCAAACAGCTCCACCGATGCACACACCACTCAGCGCAACCACAGCATCACTCAGCGCAACCACAGCATCATTCAGCGCAACCACAGCATCACTGGTTCAAATATGTTCTTTCAATGTTTCAAGCTGTTTTCAAGCTTTCACGCTTTATTACAAATCACAAAAAGATGTTAATATTTCACTTCTGTTCTTGAATTTTCGTCACAATAAAAAACACTGAACATAATCTTCACAAAAGTTATTTACAAAAGTTTAAGCTATTGCCATTACAAATTAAATAAATTATTTAAGTATTATTTTTAAAAATTAAAAGCCGTTGTTATTTGTAATATCAATACATCTAAGTCACGTCAATACAAAACGTGTTGCATTACAAATGCTATAGGTGTCACATTTGCGAAAGTTATAACTATTGGCATTGTAAATGACAAAGCTATTAATTTAGCTATTTTAAAAAAAAACACATAAATAAAAAAAAATTCATTTATAAGACCAATAGCTCAAACTTTCCTAATGTGAGCCCTATTGCATTTCCAATGCTTGTTTCTACAGCTAGTCTATCAGTGTCAGAAATTTGAGATAATTGACAAGTGTTAAGGAAATCAATGATGACTTTATTTTGTAGGGCGAGAGGTTCAAGGTATAGGGAGGGATAGAAGGATAAAAACTCTTTCAAAATGTCTTCAGTATTTCTTATTAATGTTCCATTACTTGTTTTGATGATAGGGATTTGAATTTTACCACACTTAATGCTTATATAGTTAGCTAACAGTTGGACAGATTTGTTTGAGTTAAAATGAAAATGTGCTTTTTTTTATTCGAGATAAGATATCCTGCTCTTTTGATAAGCATATCGTTGTATTCATATCTATATTTCTGAAGTTGGCACTGATACTGCGGATCTCAAGATGAAATAAAGAGTCTTTCTCAGGTTGCTATGCATTTTTCTAATTTGGAAAGGTGAGCATAAAATGATTTATTGTCATGAGCCATAATAGAGATTGTAACTCCTTGAATTTGGGCTTTAAAGGCATCCCAGTGGACTATTTTAGAAGTATCACATGAATTATTATTCAAGAAATACTTACTAATGGCAGAGGCAAGTTTATTAGAATTAGTGTAATTAAGAACTGTATCAGAGTTCATTCTCCAATGTTTATGGGGAATCTGAGGATCCGAGAGAAATAAGGAAAAAGAGATTAGGGCATGATCAGTAATTGGAATAGGGTGAATAACCGATTGTAATCATATGGCATAGGTTTTGTAACGTCAATAGATAATCAATCCAAGAAAAGGAGGAATGAGCATTAGAATCAAAAGTAAATTCTTTATCAGCAGGATGTTCTAGTCTCCAGAAATCAACCAACTTAGTAACAGAGAACAATGGTTTCAAAGCAAAAAGGATTTGTCAGGTCAAAATTTAAATGCAGAGGAACAGTCTAGTAAAGGGTCTCTGATGAGATTAAAATCACCACCCACATTAAAGGAAGAGTTACCTAATTTTAATATTTCAGTAGAAACATACGAAAACAAAGGGTCATCTGACGTAGGGGCATATATATTGACAATGTTTAAAATATGTTTGTTAACTTTGACTTGAGCGTAAACAAACTACCATCTGAGTCGTGGTGGTGAGCATTAGCTGTATTTGTGCTTTACAGGAGAAAAATATAGATTCACCATTTTTACGTTTTGCAGCAGAAGATGAAACCATACTTCCCACCCATCCCTTAGACATAGCATTTAACATTTTATCATCCATGTGTGTTTCTTGTAAGAAACAAATATTAACAACAAATTCTTTAAATATTCTAAAACTTTACGTCTTTTAACGGGGTGCCTAAGCCCCTTAACATTGAAGGAAACAACAACTAACTTATGCAGTGCGGCCATGACAAGTTGTAAGAGAGAGAGGATAGATAGAGAAAAAAAGAGAGAAGAACGAGTATCTCATATAAAACAGACAAAAAAAGAAGACAGACAACATATAAAGAGGTCAGCCTCCAGAACCTCATATCAAGTAGCACAGTAGAGATTTAGATACAAAGCAAAAATAGCCACCTTGTGTACACCTGCTATAATAAACAAAGTAACATCCTTTGGTAGGAGGAACACTCATCAGCCAGCAGATCCGGAAGTTTGAAAATAGGGTTGTGCTGGTCCGGAAACTGTATTAAATCTGAAGGTGAGGAGAAAGATTTGGAGTCATCATTCTTCCAAATGCCCATAACAGAAGGGTCAAAGAGACCATACTTGTATCCAGCTTCACGGAGACGTGATCTCAGATCAGGAAACTGATGTCTGATTTGAACTGTCTCTTTTGCAAAGTCTTGATGTATAAACACTTTGTTTCCTTCTATCAAAAGAGATGAGATCTATTGTGCAGCTTCCATTATAAGTAGGTGATAATGCCTCAGAACTTAAAATATGATTTGTTGCGGTTTAACCTAATGGGGTTTCTGCGTAGGGGGGATTCTGTGAGCTTTATAAATTTCAAATCGGTCTGAAAATGTGATGTTTAAAAGCTTGGGTAATAAGTTATCTAAGAAAAGACGACAACTTTGTCCCTCAACTCCTTCAGGAACATTAAATATGCATAAGTTGTATTGCCTATTTCTGTTTTCCAGATCTAGTAAGGAGCGTTGAAGAGAAGCAACCAGAGAGATAAGTGGAGCCACATTTGTAACAGCTCTAGTATTGTCACATATCTTAATCTTGTTGTCTGCAACTTTCACAGATGAGGAGGCACTGTCTCTTTGAATATTTTTAATATCTGAGCATATGGTGTCAGTATTTGTATGAATAGCTCGAATTTCCTCCAATATTTTTGAAAATGAGGTGTCTTGTGAGTCTATAGCTTTAGGCTTCGCAGGAGGCGGAGAAACAGCTTGCTTTCATTTATTTGAGAGGTAAGATATCGATTTGGAATCCATGTTGTAATACAGAGAGATATACAATAGTAATAAGTGAATTGAATGTTGAAATAGTTAACAATAGACCAAACTTGAGATATTTATGGCTATTATAACAGTTAACAACATAAGCTGAGGAAATGCAAGGCGAAAAGAGTTTAGCTATAGTTCTAGTATTGAAAAAGGAAAAATCCCCTTTAAAGTTAATAAGTAAGGGATTCAGGAAGCCAGGCTGAAAAAAATCCCATTAAGGGGACGGTAAGCTTCTCAGAAGGGGAGGTGTTGAGGAAGAAATGCCGACCTCCACCTCACCTCACATAGAGCCCAGCAGATGAAAGGAGCCTCAGCTAAGGAGATTAAAAAAGAGCCTAATGCGCTTCACACAGCCTCAGGAATTGCCTCAAAAATGCTCCTGCAGCTTGTCCCTGGGAAAGAAAATGTCTGCCACTGCAAACCGCTCTTCGTAGGCTCCTCTATTGGTGGAAAAAGACTGTCAAGTAAGCAGGTGAGCCCGGAGCTCAAATAGCGGCGGCCATCTTGATTCGTGCATGCTGCTGTCTCCCCAGGTAAGTTGTGTTCTGCGCGCTTGTAGATGGATTTGTGTGTGTGATTGTAATTGTATGAGTATGTTAGTTCCCTACATGGAATGACATACATGCTTGTTTTGTCTCCAAAGTAATGTAAACACCTTATGGAATTGTGTCCAAAATAGATCAACGGGTGCTGCGCCCATGCCATATTTTCAGGATAACCACAGACTATGTAGAAGAGCTCCATTTAGATGGATTGTTTTTAAATTTATGTTGTCTCGATACTTAAATCTGGTCTAAAAGTGCTTAATTTGTGCCAGTGCTTGAGGGCTCTAGAGGGCGCCAGGCAAGATGGCCGCACATACGTGAGGCTCCGCCAAGACTGTGAAATATCCTTAATTTATCCTGCGATTCCAGCTTCTATACCTTCCCACCCTGACGGGTATCCATAGCTGCTGCGGAGCGGTGAGCGGAGAGGTGTCCTGCAGCCACTGAGCGGGCCGCTGACCGGCTTTTCTGGCGGTGCGGAGCGGCACCATGGCTGGCTCTGAAGGCGGGAAGCGGTGCGGCCTGAGACCGGTGGCAGGCTAGCGGAATTGCTGAACTCCCCTCGCTACACGAGGACGGACAAGGTGCCGGCGCCAGGAGCTGGGGGCCGTGGGAGAAGGCCCGGACGCGGAACAGCAGAGCGAGCGTCTCGGGGCCTGGAGCTCAGCCCAGCTGGGAGCGGTGAGTGCGGTGGGGCGCTACGCAAGCCGGGGCTGCGGAGGTGACTCCGGGCCGCATTAGGCCGCGCTGGGCGAGCCGCGACTGGCGGGGACGCGGGCGGGACGGCCACGCCGACAGTGGGGATATTGGGGAGCACACTCCTGGACGCTGCACATGAGTTGGGGGTTGCTGCCTACACTACGGGCTGCTGAGTGCGCTGCTACGAGGCCTGGAGGTGAGGCCTTGGCTGCCATTGCACAGAGCTTTGGATCCCAGACGGGGGTCACATTTTGAAAGCGGCTGGTGTGATCTGGCGGGTCCTGGCTACCCTGCATCGAAAGCCCTGCACAGAGCGGGACGCTAGGGTATTGCCCTTGAACTATAACTGCTGGACTGGTCGCAGGACCTAGAGACACAAGATGGGCAGGCCTGAGCGTAACCAGCCCAAGCTCAACTTTGATGCGAAGAAAACGGCGTTATCCAACTCGCAGGGGCCAGCGGACAATGACCCCCCTGGGGCGGTTGGGGGCGCCCCTAACCTTGAGGCCACTTTAATGGCGATGGAAAAGACACTCCAATCGATAGAAGGCACCATGGAATCGGTTAACCATAGGTTGGACCACATGGCAACGCAGTTTGACCGGCAGAACGAATGCATGGGCAAGGTGGAGCAGAGGGTGTCCGACACTGAGGATGGGCTGGCCACGTTGACCACGAAAGTGTTTAATATGGAGCGGGTGTTGGCGGTCATACAGGCTAAGAATGAGGAGTTGGAAGGGAGGTCCAGACGCAACAACATCCGAGTCACAGGCCTGCCGGAATCAACGAATGTGGGCAGAATGGAGGACTTTATGGAGCGTATGCTGGTGGATATTTGTGGGGCTGACAAGCTATCGAAGGTGTTCATCGTGGAACGCGCGCACCGCTCCTTGGCGAAGAGACCAGTACCGGGGGCGCAGCCTCGACCTATCATTGCCCGCATTCTCAATTACAGGGACCGCAATGTTATCTTGCGCCTTGCCCGGGAAAAAGGGACTGTGGAGTATCAGGGTAATAAGTTGGAATTTTATCCGGATTTCACTGTTGCAGTGCAAACAGTGCGTAAGGAGTTTGCTTCAGTAAAACAGCTTCTACGAGCCGAAAATGTTCCTTACGCCATGCTGTACCCGGCTAGACTTCGGATTGGGCCTCCCTTGGATAACAAGATTTTTGCCTCTCCTAAGGCAGCCATGGACTACGCCAAAAAACAGAAAAAACGTAAAAGGGATTCCAACATGGCGCCGGACGGCGAAGACGCTCTGCAGGAGGAGGTGGAGTAAGTGTGCTCACGATTGGTCCTTGCTAATGGCGGACGATCACGGACGGTTGCACAGCTTCCTGATGTTGAGTAGGCCCAACCTCGACATGCTAGGACACGGATTGTGTGACACTCTCCTTTATCAGTGAGCACCTGTATCTATATTGAATCACTGACAGAATTTCGACTACAGAAATATCGACCTACAAGAATATCGAGTCAACAATATCGAGGGCAAAAATATCGACATCCTATCTACAACATGGTAAGTACAAAAATATCGAAAAAAATATATTGATGTCAAAAATATCGATGTTAAAAATATCGTTTTTTTTTTAAATATATAAATGTAAAATTAAGTCTATAAGACTAATAAATAAAATAAACATATTTAAAAGTATCTAATAATGTTTAAAAGTAATAAATAATACATATATATTAAGAATACATTAATTAAATATATACAGTAAATATGTAATATATATGCACTGAACAATAAGTATTAATAATTATTTTACGAATTTATAAATTAATGAAATATATTCTAATTTACTAACACATTTACAAACATAAAAGAGTAACATAAATAAAATGTAAGTAATATAAAAAATAAAATAAACATTTGATATTTTAACAATTAATTAAATAAAACGTTGGATAGAGTAAGGGTAAAAATTTCTATTCCTACTCCAGAGAGTGCAACAGTAGGGAAAACTGACCCTGAACTCAAAAAACACCCGTTTACCCAAGAACTGAAACTGACCCAGAACCCTAAAAATACCCCTTTACCCAAAAACTGAAAACTGACCCTGAACCCAAAAAATACCCCTTTACCCAAAAACTGAAAACTGACCCTGAACCCAAAAAATACCCCTTTACCCAAGAACTGAAAACTGACCCTGAACCCTAAAAATACCCCTTTAACCAAAAACTGAAAACTGACCCTGAACCCTAAAAATAACCCTTTACCCAAAAACTGAAAACTGACCCTAAGCCCTCAAAATACCCCTTTACCCAAAAACTAAAAACTGACCCTGAACCCTAAAAATACCCCTTTACCCAAGAACTGAAAACTGACCCAGAACCCTAAAAATACCCCTTTACCCAAAAACTGAAAACTGACCCTGAACCCAAAAAATACCCCTTTACCCAAAAACTGAAAACTGACCCTGAACCCAAAAAATACCCCTTTACCCAAGAACTGAAAACCGACCCTGAACCCTAAAAATACCCCTTTACCCAAAAACTGAAAACTGACCCTGAACCCTAAAAATAACCCTTTACCCAAAAACTGAAAACTGACCCTAAACCCTCAAAATACCCCTTTACCCAAAAACTGAAAACTGACCCTGAACACAAAAAATACCCCTTTACCCAAAAACCCCAAACTGACCCTGAACCCTAAAAATACTCCTTTACCCAAACTTAATTAATATTATTTAATTAGCAATTAATTATTAATGAACAATAACAAATAAAGTAAATATATTAGCACATTAGCTGTAATTAATATAATTTAATAAATAATATCATTTTTCCCCAATTAATTATTTAACAGTAACTAAAAATTATATATAAATAAATTACTCTAATTAATGTAACTAATTAATATTATTTAATTACCAATTAATTAATAATTTTAAATATGTACAACATTATAATAATTAATTAACTAATTAATATTATTATTTCACAATAAATTAAATATACATTTTTAAAAACATATATTAATTAATTAATAATTATTAAATTACTCCCCACCCCATTCCCCTATAAACCCACATCCCGCTACAGAAAATATATATCAATTAATCAATTAATTTTTTCCCAATTAATCAATATTAATTAGCAATTAATTATAATTAATTAATTAATCCTACTAATTATTAATCAACTTACCATAATTAAATTACTTCCCACCCTATTCCCCTATAAACCCACAACCCGCTACAGAACATATATATCAATTAATAAATTAATTAAAATTATTTTCCTATTATTTTCACATAATTACCAATTAAGTATAATTTATTAATAAATCCTACTAATTACTAATCAATTTACCATAATTAAATTACTTCCCACCCTATTCCCCTATAAACCCACAACCCGCTCCGGTACAAAAACATAAAATTTACTTATAAATTTATTTATTATTATATAAAATTTATACACATATAATAGTAATTATTTTAAATACTTAAATTAAACATATAACACATACATAATAAAAAACTATACAATAATACAAATATCGATATTAGTGTCATCGAAATTAGTAACATCGATATATATGCTATCGATATTACTAACTTCGATATTACTTACATTGATATTAGGTATTTCGATATTACTTACCTTGGGTCGATATTCTGTCCTACGATATTCTTGCCTTCGATATTCTGCACCTTCGATATTTCAGACTCGATATTATGGTAGGTCGATTTTTCCTACTCGATATTTTGACTGTGTACCATCTATATTGTGGTTTGGGTTTAATGAGACTAGATGATTCCGCATTCCTTTTGTTGCATTTCCAATAGCCTGGGTCTCATGGGCCGATTTGCGCAGGGGGGTGACTGCGTCAGGGTGGGCCTGCATTATGCCGTTAAGTCCGCAGCTGAACTATCTGTGGGTTCTCAAGCACTGTGTTGAAGCGCATTACTTTTTGTCATGTACTGTGAAGGGAGGGCGATGGTGATGAAGCTCTTCTTCTGACAGTGATTGAGAGTTGTTACACACTGCAATTCAGGCTCTTTTTGCTACTGTCGGGTGGGGGGAGGGGGGTGGGATGCTCACATATGTTCACGATCTGCTCTTCGTTAGCTCGCTAGCGAGAGCTGGGCGACTCTGCGCCCCCGTCATAAGGGAGATCCCCACACATTAATGGTTGATTTGTTGGGGCTTTGGGGTTTCTGGGGGAGGGGACAGCTTTGGCAGGTTTGGGGTGCTGAAGTGGGCGGTGGGAGGTTGTTGGGACTTCGGTTTTTGAGAGTCAGGACGATTTGTGGTCTATATTTTGATCCGGGATTGGATGGGGCGGGAATGAACTTGAGTCATGTTTGGTTGCTGGGGGACGATAAATGTACTATGAGTGGGGCACTGCACCTTTTCAAATGCTCTCAGGCTATACTTGGGTTCTGGATTCATGAACAGGGGGGCTAAGCTGACCTACATTACCTGGAAATCGTCCACAGAAAACTAGGCAGATGCTGGCCTTTCTGAACAGGCATGGTGCACACGTGGCTTTCATACAGGAGACTCACCTACGGGGGAGGGCGGCTGAAACAGTGGCGAAACAGTGGGCAGGTACTCGGCTGGCCTCGGACTATTCAGCATATGCTCGAGGGGTCATGATTTTGATCAAGAAAAATGTGCCCTTTGTCTCAATACACGAGGAAATAGATGAGGAGGGTTGTTATATTATTCTACATGGTAGGCTATGTGGTACGCTGGTTACGCTCATCAATGTCTATGGCCCCAATGTTGATGACCCCAACTTCTATGTCCGTTTGTGGAATAAGGTCTATCTGTTGCCACCATCGGCTATAATCTGTGGGGGGGATTTCAATGTCACTTTGGAGGGAGTATTAGACAGGAAACAGGATAGACCGTCTGTGCGGAAGAAAGCGGCCGACGCTGTGTTGGATGGTTTGGGCGGGCTCGGTATGGTGGATGTGTGGCGGTTGAAACACCCTGGGCGGAGGGAAGGCACGTGTTACACGTCAGCTCATGATACATGGTCCAGGCTGGACTACTGGTTGGTGACCCGTGATGTCAGCGGATGGGTGCTGGATGTAGGACATCTTCCCCGCACACTCTCTGATCATGCGTCAGTGTGTATGGTGGTGGGAATGCCGACGCATGTGCCAGCCCCTTTTACCTGGAGACTTCCGCTGGGCACTCTGAGTGACTTGGTGTTGCGTGAGCGTTTAAGGGCAGTTATCGAGGAGTATTTTGACAAAAACGTTGGGTCTGTTGACAGTATGTGCACTGTGTGGGAGGCCTTCAAAGTGACGGTGAGGGGAGCATGTATAGGCTTGCAGTTCAGTGTGCTTAAGTCCCTGAGAGACATGATGGCCAGGCTGGAGGGTGAATTGATGATGTTGGAGAGGCAACTGGAGGCACACCCGGATGAGACGATATTGGCTGATGTTCGTGTGAAAGTCACTGAGTACAATGATCTAGCGGACCAGGAGGTGAAATTTCTGTCCAAACAATCCAGAGCACGCTATTATGGTGAGGGGGGACGACCGGGGCGAGGCCTGGCGGATCGTATTAGGGAACCCTGGGCCAGGCATTGCGTGGTACAGGAGATAGAGGACGGAGATACCACTGTCACTAGTGCCACTGACATTCTAAACTGCTTTACCAAATACTATGAACGAATGTATGAGTATAAGGAGACGGCGGAGGAGGATGAGATTGCGCAATATCTTGAAGGTATTGCACTGGTCTGGCTCTCAAGGGGTCAGCAGGAGTTCCTTATGCACCATGTCACGGAGGGGGAGTTTCGGGATGCAATTGCATCCTTACCAAATGAATTTTAACAGGAGGGGGGAGAGAGAGAGTCAGTGGATTCAGTCTCCCAAGTTATACGAATAAACAAAGTGGAATCCACTCAAAGTGATAGTGATCCCTAGAGTGATGGGGAACACACAGTGTTGTTTAAATGCCCCTCACACACCAACAGGCCCCTTGGTGTCATGCTTCATCATCGGGGCCTTCGCACCCCTCTACGGGATGCGGCGTGCTACGACTCGCGAATACGCAGGAGCACTTGAAGTGAACTATGTGTGGGGGTGTGTGTTTATTACAAAAGTGTGAGTGAGGTGAGGTGAAAAAAGTGAGTGATTAAAAAATACCTGGCACGTGGGAGAAAAAAACTTTATTAAATCCCCGGCTGGTATTATTAAAATGAAAGTGCAGGGCGTGGTTTTGACAGATACGTATTAGGGTATCAAACCACTGTCTTAAAAGTCAACATGTTTCGGAGGTCAAAGCCCCCTTCTTCAGGACAAGGGTTAATGCACTTACCCTCCCCTTACTCACATGTAAAATGTAAAAGTGAAAATAAAAATTACCACAATGTGTAATGTTCCTAACAATGTTAAATGTTAGTGAGTGTCGTTGCGCCCAGTTGGCGTAAGAACCTGTGGAGACAAAATCATAGATAAACATACAGATCTATATTTCACAGGTTAAAGGAGAAGAATCATGCTTCTCTGAAAAAACATCAGGTAGAACCAAAAATAATTGGACCCTGGGAAGGAAAAAGAAAAAGAAAAAGGACACTACACACATACACACACACAACACCAAAATTACTCTCTGCTCAGATGGAAGGAGAGCAAAACAGAAAGGAATGAAGATCTTACTTAAAGTTCCCAAATACAGGACTTCATGAGCCTTTAGCGTATATTGGGGAATCCTTCCTTTCTAATCAGAAAACCTAAGAAATCAATATCAGGGATTCAGTAGGAAGACTTTGTCATCAATGCGCCAAAGGTACAGTGAACAACTGTTTCTCTCAGTGGTCTATAACTCACGGTTACTGCAACAGCTAATCGCCTGCCTTCCCTCAACGCGGCTCCGATGAAGTGAGCTACGAAGGAATCGAGGCCCTTATATATTGTGCCTGTGGGTAATTAATGCTGATTAATTGAATAATGCAACCCGGGGGAATGCCCAAATACGGAGATAACAACCTCCGAGCGTCCGGTGATGCGCTAGCGCCTTTCACTACTCTGTCGCGCATGCGCATTACCGCTCCAGACGTACGCATGCGCGGTAAGCGAGGCTGCCGCGCATGCGTCGACGGAGACACTTCGTTTAGACACGAAGCCGTCGGCTTTGCATGAAAGTCCCTGTTGATGAATGGCGCTTCAACTATAAATGCACAGGGACATGCATTTAGATAATGAAATAAAGTATGCGCATACCAGGCAGTGCTCTAAGGTAATTTTACAGCTAGGGGCCAAACAAAATGTAATAAGCAACAAGGACAGCAGTGGTGAATAAAACTGCTTTTTAGAAGTGTATTTGGATCAGCAATTAGATAAACTGCCTTCAAGTTCGGACTCAACAGACGGTGATTCTTTTATGGAACTTAGTGAAGAGGGGAAACTCATGAAACATGGTCCCTACCAAGAGGGAATCCATCCTCAATCACAACTCGGTAGTACCTCGTTGTACTGATGTATGAACCCAGATGAACCCCGCAAATACATTTGTTGAATGCAACCACACATGTACATCAACAAAATATGATGGGTAGTCAGATTGAGTTTTTATCTGAGAAGGTTCCATGGAATGGAATCATTCAGCCCAGTGGTGTCGGTTCCCAACCGAAACACCCACCGTTGCTCTTTTTCTAGGAGACCTATCTCTGAGGGCAGTTGTTCAATTATTGTCCACTGTAGCTCGTTTACACAGTGTTGATGTTCAATGTAATGGGTTGACATCTTAGTCGTTAGTTTCTTACACCTGATGTTGCTTTTGTGTTCATTTAACCTGACCCTTACAGGTCTGGTGGTCATCCCCACATATTCCTTTCCACATGGGCAGGTTATCAGGTAAACAACATTTTTACTGTTGCAGTTCGTAAATGCACGTTGTAAATGCCGAATGTGTTTATGCCCGGCTCCGAGCGGCCATACGCACCTTACGCACCTTATATCCCGCATATCCGGAGGAACCGTTAACGTTGGGTGCTCTGCAGTTGCTGTATACCGTGCTGGATAAAGTTAAATTGCTCTCCAGACTCTATAAAGCCTCGCTGGAGGATGAGGGAGGGGGTGCAGTGACGGCGAAGACTAGGTGGGATGCGTGTTTGCCTGACCCGCTCACGGATGATGAATGGGCTGAATGTTGTTCCATGACTGGAAGCTTTGTGGCCAACGGCAACTTTCGCCTGATACACTATAAGTTTCTACATCAATGGTACTACACCCCAATGCAGCTGGTGAGGTTTGGTCTGTGAGAGACGTCTCAGTGTGTTCGATGCGGGGCAGATGGGGCAGACTTTGTACACTTGGCCTGGGGCTGTGCACGGGTGTATGATTTCTGGATTGCTGTGACAGATGCCCTATCTAAAATGACATTGGTTGAGGTTCCGCTTGATATCCGTCTCTGCCTGTTGGGTATTGCATCGGGAGTGCCTGCTAAGGTGAGACAATTGCTACTATTGGCATTACAGATTGCTAAACATAGAGTAGCTATGGCCAGGGGAGGGAGGCGCGCACTGGAGGTACGATTGTGGCTGCAGGACATGGCGTATTGTAGGGATCAACTGGTATGCTATCATGAGGGGCTCCCTGCAAATTCGCGCCCTTGCGATATTTGGAGCCCATTCACGGCGTACATGCTCTCTTTGGATACAGATGGAAGCTCTAGCAGTGTGACCGATGGCTCCCTGATAGGGGAAGACGGTCCGGGGTAAATTGGCGCTGGGGGACCACTGTAGAGGCGTGATGAATGTAGGTTGCACCTTCTTTAATTTACGGACTATCGTTGGCTGCCTCCCTGTGGAGTCGTGGGGCAGGGTGGATGTATGGTGCCGCCATGCTCGGCGAGCAGTTGTTAATAAATGGGTGCCTTTGAGACGCGGTTCCTTGAAGTCCTACACAGTTAAATGGTGTATGATGCTAGCTCTGAACCCTAAAGCATTATGTGCAGTTACTGGAACCTGACTCACGGGGTGTGGGGTGGTGGGTGGTTGGGATGTTGAAATGTTCACTGTATAAAACATAAAATGAGACCACATCTCTTGTGTACATTGATGTTGTAAGATGCAAGTAACACCTGAAGAGCGGAAAGACACTATCTTTGCATTTCCATTGTGGACAGTTCGATATAGCGATATATTTGTTTCTTTTTCATCACCGCCAAGTTGACTGCGGCCGGCCCTGCCAATGGGTTGTAGGCTGGTTGCTGTGTACTTGTAATCTTTGCAATAAAGGTCTACCAAAAAAAAAAAAAAAATTGTGCCAGTGCTTTCCAGTGCTTAGCATTGGCACTTACTCATCAGGGTCGGGTCTACACTCTGCATGTCACATATTGCATTGAAGTTGATACTTAATTCAATTTACATATTTAATTTACCTCCTCACTGTAAGTAGATTCGGCGTTGGCGCAGCCACACTACCGCAGACGAATGTTGTTCAGCTCTCTTCTCTTGACCGTCTCCAAAGTGAGTCAGATGTTGCTTGATTGTTGATTGGGCCCTTACTTCAGTCATTGTTGCCGGTGGGCGGGACTCGGGAGCCACAGGACACTGATTCACTGGGCTTGATTTTGGTTATGCAGGGGTAGGGGCTGAACGGCAGCATGTGCAGATTTTCCCCAGATTGATTTGCCACGCCCCATCAAACGTGCCCACGCACCCCACCCGCGAGTCTCATCCATTAGGCAAGCCACAGTCACAGCCTGGAATAAACCATTGCTGGCCTTGTGCATCGTGAGTAGTAGGTTTGTTTCACGTTGTGGTCCAGACTAATTTGATTTAAGCAGGCATTCTGCTGTTTTCATATCCGAAGGTGCATGGCCCTAATATTGGGGAGGCATGGGGGGAATTGAGGAGGTTAGCTAGGCGCGTTGATGCCATTAGAGGCAGTGTGTGGGTTTTTATGTCCCTAGCCAGGGTTGAATATTTTAGAACTTTCACCATCGCAATGGGGTGAACAAAATGAAGGTTGGTATTTGTTTGAGACTAAGGAAAAAGATCGTAGTGTATTTGTCCGAGAGCGGGGTGGGGGAGGGGCGGAGGAGTCTCTAGTCAGGGCCTACAGTACTTATCACTGTTTCCGGGTTAGCCGGTGTTTGCAGTATTTGGGTATAATGTTATGTTCTCCTGAGGAGTAGGGTCTCTGTTTGATTTGAAAAAGCATTGAATATAGCGCATTGAAGATAGGACAGCAGCAATATGAAGCTGTGGCGACACAGAGAAAATGTGGTAACTAGGAATTCAAATTGGCTCTGGGTGGTGTTCATCAGTAGCACTTAGTATTTGAATGACCGCGCATTGAGGTGTAAAATCACTCCTGGTTCAACATCTGCAGGAGTGCACACAAGTTTAAAATCCCGTTTAGTGGGAAAAATCAGCCTTAGTGCAAAAGAAACGAAATGTGGAAACCCTTTTGTGCAATAATGCACTTAAAAGCAAAACTCATGTTTGAATGCACAACATGTTTAAGTGCGAACCTTGGTGCAGAGTCGGCAAGGAGTGAGGCATCGCATTTAAAGTGCCAAATCTGTGGATTCAGAGGGAAAAGATGCCGCATTTGCTGTGAAAAATGTCTTGGTTTGCCATCACATTTATTTGCAAGCACATTGGGTGCAAAATATTCACTGGTGTCACAAGAGCATGAGTTTGGAAAACATTTAAGAGCACAAGCCCCCCTCTAGGTACAAAATCACCTTTATGTTTAAAGTAAGGAAGCGGCAATATGGTAACACATTTATTAGTAATTCACATTTAGGTGACATGTACTCGTGGTGCTCTATCAGCAGGAGTGCTGAAACACTCCTAGGAGCAGAAATCCCATTTAGAAGAAAAAACGCATTTCAGAGGAAAATCTGCTTTAGTTGCAACACCACTGCTGGTGCTGCGCCAACGGGAGCCCGGTAGCACTTTTAGGAGCACCAATGCTCTGAAATGGGAATCCCTTTTCTGTAGGTGGGCTCGGACACCAGTCGGCACACCGAAATAGATGAGAATTAAATATCTCTAACATTATTCCAAAATGTGAATGTTGCTTTCTTGAAAATCACAAGTTGTTCCTAATGGATGCGCGTAGACCATCCAGCCCAGTATTTTTAGGTCTCGCGACCTATCAATACGCGCAAGCGCATTGAGCGGAGCGAGAATTCAAGTGCTTGAAATCCTCATCAAACCAAGGGCTTCTTGCGCTGCAGTTTTCATAGAGTTCACGTGAATCACGTGACCAAACAAGCACGCGCATTCACGGCCGCACAGCACAACAAAGGGCTTCTCCCAGCGTGTGCTGTGCGGCTTCTCCTCCCCTAATTATTCATAGCCGGCCGCTGGCCGACCGTACTTTCAGTTTCCCGGCCGCTCTGCATTATCAGGTACGTGTTGTTTTCACTTGTATCAGGCGCTTGCATGGAAGTGCATGACGAACTACTTTATAACTAAAGTCCTCTCGGTCTACGCCTCTGTTCCTGCGTGTGTTTTGCTCGAATGTGGTAACTCTGTCTGCATTAGCACATTAAACCGATCCCTGTTTGCTATGCCAGCTAATGTTTTGGGCTGTTTGGATGTATGTATCAGGCGCTTGCATGGAAGTGCATGACGAACTACTTTATAACTAAAGCCCTCTCTGTCTACGCCTCTGTTCCTGCGTGTGTTTTGCTCGAATGTGGTAACTCTGTCTGCATTATCACATTAAAGCGATCCCTGTTTGCTATGCCAATGCTTCGTAACTGTTCGGGAACTGACATCCCCTAGTAACTATGCCATACACTGCTTCATAAAATCTTTCAATGTGTTGTTTTCACTTGTATCAGGGGCTTGCATGGAAGTGCATGACAAACTACTTTATAACTAAAGTCCTCTCTGTCTACGCCTCTGTTCCTGCGTGTGTTTTGCTCGAATGTGGTAACTCTGTCTGCATTAGCACATTAAACCGATCCCTGTTTGCTATGCCATCTAATGTTTTGGGCTGTTTGGATGTATGTATCAGGCGCTTGCATGGAAGTGCATGACGAACTACTTTATAACTAAAGCCCTCTCTGTCTACGCCTCTGTTCCTGCGTGTGTTTTGCTCGAATGTGGTAACTCTGTCTGCATTAGCACATTAAACCGATCCCTGTTTGCTATGCCAATGCTTCGTAACTGTTTGGAAACTGACATCACCTAGTAACTATGCCATACACTGCTTCATAAAATCTTTCAACGTTTTTTCAAAGCGACCCCATTCATTTTTTTTTTTGTTTTGCTGAATTTTTTGTATAGTCACAGAACTTGTTTTATTTGCTGCGGTGTCCACTTTCACTTTAGCGGCGCGCTTCTTTACTTAACTAATTTGCATGCGTCACGGTCCGCTTTCAGTTAAGTGGCCATGCTTTTTTATTGTTTAATTAATTTCCAGCAGCGTCCGCTTTCACTTTAGCGGCCATGCTTGTTTATATAATTAATTAGCAGACCCCCATGTGTGCCCTTGTGCCTCCCTCTGCCCCTGTGTTAAGAAACACTGCTCTAGACCGGTTTGTCTTCCCAGCCCCCAGTGCCTGCACAACACGTGATTAATTAGCATGCTCTCCTTCCTCCCCGGAGCGCTGTCCTACACCAGTGTGGCCAGATCTAGCTGAACACACTTGCACCAGTGCCAGACACCTATGGTCACTCAGACTGACTGAGGAGTGAGTGAGTGTGTGTGTGTGTGTGTGTGTGTGTGTGGGGGGGGGGTCGGGCAGGGGGATAAGCTGCTGCTGAACAGGAAATGTCGGAGCGAATCGCAACACATGTAACAGAAATAATCTGTTTGAATTAAAGTCAATGGAAAGTTCCCGCAGTATGTTGTGAATTTGTAAGCATTGTGTGTACATACTCCTTCGACCTCTGTGGCCGGTCTTGTATGTCGGAGCTCGTGGCTGCAGATAACCGGTCTCCATAGAAAGTCTTGTTTTTAAGCTGCGCAGGTGATGGGCACTGACTAACTGTGTCCTATTCCTTCTACCTTTTTACCGCATCTTGCTCGCCACTTTCCTTCTCATCCTGCCCCACCTCTTCTTTTGCCTCTCCTTCCCACCCTGCCGCGCGCCGCGTCCTCCATAATCCCTTTCCCTCATATGTCGCCTCATTGTCTCTCCTATCTCTGTGTAGTGCTTTAGGGGTGGCCCGTTAAGCGCCATACAGACAACCAACGTGACATGATAGCAAATAGCGGGAAACAAAGCGCCCAAGTAGCCCGTACTTAATCTTACGGTATTTTAACCCCTTCGAGGCTGATGACGAGCTGGGCTCGTCATGGCGTAGCCTCCTCGCACGCTGATGACGAGCTCAGCTCGTCATGTAAAGTGCGTTTTTTAAAAAGTCAGCATACGAGGAGAATAACGAGAGCGCGCATGAGGTTAAAAGGATACTTACTGGGCTAGAGGTGTTCTGATAGTCTACCGAAGCACGAGTCACCGTGGCTGGTAGGTTAAGAAATTGAAGAGCCATAAGACAACGATTAGTTGAGGATTACTATAATATTTCCATGCTTTAAATGGTTAACTTGTTAGCAGTTAGTCTGTTTCTGGTGGGATTTGCTAAGAGTGATGTTTTACACGGTAGTGAACTGGTGCAACACATTTTTTTTTTACTTTGTATTCCTATGCCTGGATTTTCTTTCTCCATTATGGATAGAACTCTGCAAGCAAAGAGCAAACAATCGACCCTGGGAGACAATTTAATGTCACTGTACGATTTTCGGTCCTAAACTTTATTTTTATACACCACTGTCACGTTGATTGCCTGGTGTTGATTCATACAGCCTCAATGTTCAAACCATCAACACTGAGGTAGTTTCTTAGGAATGCAATAGAACTTCTTTATGACCTCCTCTTCATATTGCATCGAACTTAAGATGTTTTAAGACAAAGGGCCCAAGAGAATTGTCCATAGTGGGGTAAACCTTCAGCGTTTGAACATACCTTGTGGGAGCTGGCATATGGAGTGAGGGGAAACCTATGGAGAGGGTATAGTGAATGATCCCCCAGACTTTCCATCTTCTCTCCTCATGACACCCACCTTTCGGTTCTGATCCACTAGTGAGTATCTGCATTCCTCAGTGCAGAACATATGTTAAATCAACACCAGATTCTTTGTGTATGTTAGGGCCCAGGGCTGTGCATTTATGCCCCACTTGCCTTTACCCCGAATGAGTAGCTAAGCTGAGCTCTTGTTTAAGGTCTGACTCTAGATATTATTCATGGCTGTGTACCTTCTCTTTGCTGTCCCAGAAATCTGCTCTTCTGAGCTGCTGATTCCGTATATTTACTTGCGAAATGCGAAATCTTCTAATGATAAAATTCCACATTTTGTGTTCTATGGCCGCGTAGGCACACGCAGATGCTATCCAAAAACCTGACATGCCTCATGCCTCTTTTAATCTGCCAAATAAAGAAACATTTTTAGAGCCTAGACACGATTCCAACTTAAAAACGTTCAGCTAAAAGTCAGCATGTTCCTGGTAACAGTTTCTCCAAAAGCCCACCTTTGTCTTTGCAAGGCTTCTTTGGAGCTCTCTCATCATGTACCTGGATCTGACGGCTCCTTCAGGTCTACTTGCATCAAAGACTAGTGTAATGGCGCCCACCCCTTGGCATTTGTGTGACTGTGTGGTTTGTCACTTACCTCCAGTAATACTCCTGTCAACAGAAAAGCCAGATGACGCAATACAGTTGTTAGCATATCACTGGTTTATTTATTCAAAGTCCTAGAATTTGCAAAGCAGTATATTTTAAAGGCTGTGAACACTATCATACAGAGGTTTATTTTAATGAGTTGCGTAACATAGCTGCCTTTAAAAGCACAGGCTTATTCAGTACAGTAAATCAGAAAATGACAGTTTGTGATACCTGCTAAGCACTCTATGATTTGAATAATGTTCCTGCCGGTCCTCTTTGGTTTGATGTACAGAGCTGCGGCGCCCTTGAAATTAAGGTTGTGATCTAGAAAAACCATCACATTGTACACTTCTATCACATCAGGCGGACAGGGCCTGGCGGGGGTAAGTTAAAGCAGCCCTGCCTGGCCCCTGCCTGGCCCCTGCCTGGCCCCTGCCTGGCCCCTGCCTGGCCCCTGCCTGACCCCTGCCTGGCCCCTGCCTGGCCCCTGCCCTTGAAGTATCCTCCCCAGCTTCAGAGTGGCTAAATATCTGTGCAGGCTGCCAAAAAACGGGCTCATTTCGCAGTCCTGGAATACCCTGCCCGCTATTAGGTATGGCACGCGGGAAATGAAATACGGTAGCCACACCACCTTTGGTCACACTAGAAAACCTCTATCACAAGCTTTCCCCTAATACCACAGTCCATGCTATTGGGTGCAAAGGGGCAGTTTTATTTCTCTTCCGAACAAGGATCCCAATCCACCCAAATGGAACAACGCCCTGACACTGTGAGCTGTCTAGCAAGTATTAATTATAAATAGCTTTGATCAATCAGTTGAAACTTCCTTTCTAGTCAGAATTGGACAAGCGACACATATAATATTAAAATGTTTTGACTGCTTTCATGTCATTGTCCCTCCTTTGTGTCTATGTTTCTCTCTGCACTGGATGAATGTTCTAGCTTCTAGGTCCTTAAATTACATGGATTGGAAACAAAATGGTGCATAGCCCAGGCAGTTTCTGAACTTCATAAGAGGGACATAATAAAGACTACCCAACAAGGGTAGAAAGCAGAGAGAGACAGAGAGGTAAAGGGTGGTGACCCTGTACTGGCCCACTGGTCAGATATCGAGAGAGAGATGATGGAGCAAGAGATGGGCGGGTGAGTAAGTGGGTGGAGCCAGTTGAGGGAGTGGGTGGAGCCGGAGAAAAGTAGGTGTGGCCTCCAACAAACATTTGAGCACCTGCACTTCATATTTTACAAATTAAGCACTGCCTAAAACGTTCCTTCCTGAGCTCTTGAGCTCTGGTTCAACGAGGTGTATGAGCCGCGGCCGGATTCATCAGAGACCTCCTCATTGAGACATAAAGCACCTGCTGATATGCCTTCTGTTCTGGTGTTTTTGATTGAATTGGTCCCTGTTTTCAACTTGGCCTGATATATATGGAAAGGATCCAGGTGGGCAGAATTTCATATTACCACCTAGTAATTCTTCCCACTTGTATCCACCTAATACCAGTTAAACCTCAAGCAATGGGGAACACCTGTGCAGACACAGAGCAGGCAGAATACTACATGGATTGCCCAATTCCATGGGGTGTAATGCACACATTTACCACCTTCTCTAAGTAGTTGGTAAATGTCTGCAAGGTGACCGGTGCAGGGGGGAGTGGGTATGGGGGAGTGAGTGAGAATGGGAGGAATTTGCTTGGCAGACAGAGAATGACCTACTTCTCCAGGCCTTGGGAAAGGGTCAGAAGGGTAAGTGGACCGGGTTGATCCAGAGCCCACTCCGAGGCAATATTACTGGTTGAATTTTCCGGCCTGATGTACCTAGTCCTTAAGAATGTGCTGCATTAATGTGTGTGTGTGTGTGTGTGTGTGCGCGTGCATGCATGCGTGTGTATGTGTGAGTCCGCGTGTGTGCATGTGTGTGTGTGTATGCGTGCGTGCACGTGTGCATGTGTGTGTTAGTTGCTCCAGCTGTACTCCAACATTTTGTGAATGGCCTCTTTAACGACATCCTGGAAACATTTGTTGTCATTTGTTTACTTGGGTGACATATTCATCGCTTCGCAAACACTGGAGAACACTGGCAGAAAATGAAAGAAGTTCCTTGTTGTCTTTGTAAACATGCCTGGTGTGGCAACCTGGAGAAAGACATATCTCTCATTTTATTCTTTAGGTTTGGTTATTTTAGAAAAGGGCATTCACATGGATCAGGAAAAGGCGGTATCGGAAAGACCAAACGCTAACTCTGCAAATGAGCTACCTAAACCTTTAATCAGTAAACAAATGTTTTATTTTTAAGGACTTCAAAGCAAGAACTCAAGCTGCTTTTGGTTATCTGAAAAAAAGCTATTACCACAAATAAAATCTTCCGCCACCCAGATGATAAACAACCCTTCACTTAGAGGCAGATGCTTCCACTTTTAAACTTAAACATATTCCATCCCAATGAAATCCCATCAAAGAGAGTGTCCACCCAATAACATATAATTCACACCTTTCGACTGCCAGTTACCATGACTACACCATAAATGACAGAGAACTTCCAACTATAGAAGACGCCTTTTATAATCTAGAGACACTATCAATTAGTCTCGCCACATTAAAGTTTGGTTTGGACAGATAATAACATTCATATCTTCAAAAAATCAATTAAATGTGCAACTGATCATCAAACCAGGTGGTCCCTTTTCATCTCTGCGTTTTCTTATGAGATTATAAATAGACCAGGAAAAGACAATATAAGTAACCTTGGGCGAAGCACTACACTACGCTCGGGTAGTTTGCGCTACTTCGCACTACGCAAATTGCACGTAGCACAGTGCAAACACGCGTAGCGTAGTGCAGCAGTCATTTTTTGCTTGCTCGCAGTCATCAACGGCAAGTTGGCGACCACGAGCGAGCAAAATGACATCCCAGCGAGACTTTTTCCACGTTCGCGATCAGCAACATCAAGTTGCTGATCGCGAGCATGGAAAATAAACCTCCAGGCGAGATTCTTAACGCGGGGAGGTCAGGTTTCTCATTGCGAGTGGTTGAGTATGCTCACGAACGCTCATAATGAGAAACTACCAGTGCGCGTTGAGAAAGCTGCCGCATGAGTAGAAATCTACTGGAGCGGCAGAAAACGACCACTTGAACTGTGCAAGATGTGGTTTGCAATGATTGCACAGTCCGTACAAGCATCCGACACTGTGCAATCAGTGAGAACTGCATTTTGCACAGTGTACTGTGCAGTTGGCATAGCTACGCGTACCTTGCGTAGTGCGAAGTGCACTTCACGTAGCTACGCGTAGCGCTATTACACGAACTACGCCCAGGGTTAATTATAAAACGAATGCATTACCCAGACAATCAAAAAGGAAGCGCTTGAATCCACCAAGGCACTCACCATTTTGATGATGAAGCCCCAAGCAGAAGAAGGAGGAGAGGTTGTCCTTCACGCTCCAAAGAACATTCTGACAAAATTCAATCCCTATGTTTGGATGCAAGAAATAAGCAACAGAAAAAAGGAAAAAAGAGGTGATCATATTTTGTTAGGAAAGCATATTCTTAGTACATGTGTCTAGCTACCAGAAAAGGTTTTGTCACAGTTTCACGATTCACCCATGTCAGGTAATTCTGGCTGCAGGTAAACAGGTTTTGTTGTTATTATGGAATGTCTGGTAGTCCACAACAAAATAGTTTATAGCTCAATAAATGAAGAATTGAGTAATGTGTGATCATGCCAAAGTGTGTGTTTCTGCCTAAGCTTCCTTAAGCCCACGTTTCTATGCACTGTATGGTTGAATTGCCCTAACCACAAGTCTGTACAGTACTGTTCATTGTTGTGGGTTATTTTATGAAAAGATTACCAACAGCGTCAGCATTGGCACAGCAATCTCTCAAAGACAATGTCTGTTTGCTTGATCTGCCGGAAATCCTCATGACAGACCGGAGACAATTTCTGCAGCTCCTAGGAATGACGAATGTTAAGCCTTCAAGCTAACCATCCTCAAACTGATGGGCAGACAGAGATCTCACACCAAGTAATGGAGCAATATTTTCATTATTACGCAATCAATCATCAGGACATTAATAGGGGAGGGCGGAGTTCGAGGAGTTCCACTCTGCGGAATCCCATGGAGCTGCTGAAAAACGTTGTGGAATTTTGCAGAGTTCGGTACGGGACGGAGGTTCACTTTCAGCAGAGCCTCAGACCCCCACGAAGGCAGTAGCAGCCCGTGGAGGGAGTTCCATGGGGCCGAATGGCAGGGAGGGGGTGGGGCAGGGTGGGGTGGGGGGTAGTAAACACTCGAATATGGATGAACGGAGGTAAGTAAACATTTGAATAAATAAAACAAATTTTGTTGCGCCTTCCCTCCCACTCCCAAGCAGCAGTTGCACTGCCTTTCACAACAGGATTTGTCTGCCAGTTCCTGCCTTCATCTACTCCCCAGGCAGGGTGAGTCTCAGCGAGACGCTGCCTCCACTTGATGAGCACACCCATGTTTCCCGTCAGTGAATCTGCAAGCTAGGGTAACTACTTGTCACATTTATAAATGGCCCTATGTGAGAAATGGAAATAAATTACTTTCCCTGGCCAATAAACTATGCCAGGCAGTATAGAAGGAGTTTTCGGCAAGTGAAGCACCGAGTAGCAAAAACTTCGCAAACTCTGTCTACGGAGTGGAGTTTACCACCAAGGGCTAGACATAAAAGGGAAAAAGGTGATGAGAAAAAAGACAAGCATTTGCAATGCAATAGGTCTCGCATTAGGAAAGTTTGAGCTATTGGCCTTGTAAATGACAATTTTTTTATTTATGTGTTGTTTTTGAAAATAGCGAAATTAATAGCTTTGTCATTTACAATGTCAATGCTTCTAACTTTCGCAAATGTGACAACTATAGCATTTGTAATGCAATATGTGTTGTATTTACGTGACTTAGATGTATTGATCTTACAATCGACACGCGAAAGAACGGTGATGGATTACTAGAAACATACATTTTCAATGATTGATTACAACTTACATTTGTGACAGCATAACATAAAACTCTTTCGATGATGTAAACTGCACTTCCATTGAAGAGATATACCTACAATTATAGAGCTAAAAAAGTTATATCCAAGTGCGTTCTGAATGAAGAGAGCGCATAACTTAATGTGTGTGCCATGCCAACACCAGGAATGTATGCATTACATACAACCATCACTCTGTGTACACTCCAAATATAAGCACTAGGTACTAGGAGATGCAGGAATGCACCATTCCCGGTATGTACAATTGAGATGTATTGAGTGCAGTGTGAATTGCACGGGTAAGTCACTGAAAATTAGTGCAAAGCACACCCCTTGCACTCCACGTCTAACTTCAAGGAGGAAGTGTAGTCCGAGTGATAACACCAAATACACCTTTACATCTATGTGCACTGCGAATGTACTTAGCCGAACTGTGGAAGGTGACAGAACCAATCACTACGCACTCCAGGTACACTGTGAATGCAAAGATAGACTTAGATATACCGCTTAACTCGCATCTGACTCCCAATGTACTGCATGAATGCACTGATTACCCTGCACTGTGAAAGCCATGAATGTGTGTGCAATAAGTCACTGTCTTAATGCCTCCTTCAATCCCTACAAACTGTGAACCTGTTGAGTCGGTGTAATATTCACCATCGCACCACACACACTGTTCACCTCTTGTGGACTGCCTCTGCACAGAATACACGAGTGAACACTGCGAATGCCACGAACACTAAAAATGATTTATATGAATTTCACTCAGTGTAAACTGCAAATATACTGAGCGGGCGTGTGCTGGAAGACAGCATTGTACACACCTGCCACTCCACGTACACGGTGCACGTACAGGATAAGGGCACACGCCAGCCACGAGAGACGGAAGTCCCAACTTCCGTTTGCAGCCTTGATTCCATCAGCCCCGCACTCACACGGGCCACTTACATTGATTTGTTCCTATAATCAAAAATCAGGCGTTGATATCATCTGTGAGATGCGATCCTCCGAGGTGCACTCCCCCAATTATTCCTGTCCCCTGGAAGCAGCAACAAGGTATTACCCGTGAAAGGAAACCCGGGGAGGTGTCCTGGCTTTCTACGGGCAACAGAAACCCGAGCCGCCCCTTGTTCTCTGCACTGACTGAGCAGACAACTGCTGTCAGGGAGGCATTTCAACAGAGCAGCAGTGAAATGGATCCAAAAAAAACCAAGCAGCACAGAAAGCGATCGCTATAGTAAAAATCATTTACATAGTGAGTGGTTATTCTAAAAACCCTCGTGGGCTTGAATTGGGCATCCCAGGGTTAGAGGTACTGGGTCAGTGTAAGGCAGTTCGATTCCAAAGGTACCATCTCTTACAGGTAGCCGATGGAGAAGCCTCCGTTCCTGGATAATGCGATCATTTTTACACAAGATCCCAGTCTGCAGTAAACTGTGAAAGCAGAAGTTGCATACCTAATGATTTAGAAATGTTTGCTTTCAGCGTGACAGAAGTCTATAGTGAATGTAGCGCCGAATAACGCTGATGTATATGTTTCAGATAACTGTGCTCCATGACACTCCAGCACTGAACCGCAAACACAGCTCTGATGGTGCACCTCGGCATTACCCTGCAGCATATCGGTCTATTCTAGCACCAGGACGCAAACAGAGCTGTGCGGGCTTTCCTCTGTCATTCCCCGCATTACTCGTGCTACACTGGGGAGGCCTAAAAATCACGGCTGTGCCGCTGCACCTCAATCCTGCTCTGCGGCACCCTCTGCCCTTCAGTACTTACAATATTGTTGACTCGCCCATCTCTACTTTACCCTAACTCTACGTGCCCTTTTTCTTCCGCATTAGTCACCAAGCACGCCCCTGTTACGACCTCGCCTGTTGACGCTGTCTGGGCGGAGCTTGTTCCGTCTTGTTTTCACGTGCGGTTGCTTTCGTCCAAGCAGTCAGTGACGTGGAGGCTGGACGTGTCTGCCGATGGCAAGAACAGTAAGGGCGTGCATTGCCAGCGATGTGGCTCTACGGTGCTGCTGCCTGGGGCTGCGAAGTACAAGAGGCGCAAGGTGAGGGAATCGCACCGGTTAAAGTACATTCAATATATATGCTTGCCAAATATTAGTAAGGGGGCGTGCATGAGTCGAGGCGGAGCTGGGACGTACAGGAAAGGGTGCAGTATGGTAGAGATTGTAGGCGGGGCTGCATCCTTAAGGGGCGGAGAGACATGAATGGCGAGGCGCTTGTCCCAAGTGGCCGTCCTGGAGGGTAGGAGATCGGTAGTGTTGTGTGCGAGACGCTATTGTCATTGTTGTGAGTGCTTTAGGGTAGAGGGCCGCGGCGGCGTGTGTATGCGTGCGTGTGTGTGTGCAGGGGGGTGGGGGGGCGGCAGCGTGTGTATGTGTGTGCGCGCCTGTGTGTGTGTGTGTGTGTGCGTGCATGCAGAGAGGTGGGGGCTGGCTGTGTCTGTGCGCCGTTAATGCATGCGAGGAGAGCGAAGCGAAAGCAGGGCTGGGAGTTCGTCTACGCAAGCGCGGCTCAGACGTGCGCTCCCGAGGTCAAAACTGACTAAGAGAAGCGCGCGTCTGACTCATTTCTTCATTCCTAAATACGGGTCACAATAGGTCTAAAGCAGACACCATCAATGCTTACGCATTGAAGGTAGGTCTGCTCGACCTAAAAAAGGGAAAAAATAAGCATGTGAACTCAAGGGCTCCAGATTATGCATGATGAGGGTCCCGCAAAAGAATATACTGAAACGCGGTGAGCACAGTCATCATGAGACAGCCATCTCATGAATATGCACTAAGCAAGAGCCCATCTCATGAGAAGATTCATGTCACTCACAGGTACCTGTGTGCCCTGTCTGGCTTCATGTGTGAAGGCGCTCTCTCTGGCTTGGACCTGGTTGCCTTTGTCGCTTCCCGTGCTGACTGCTGTCTCTAGCGCTTTGGTTCTCCTATTCCTCCTCTCAAAGGGAAAGGAATTGCAGTGGTCAGTGCTGTCACAAGTGCTTCCTCCAGGTCCTCACCAGGACAAAGGCAGTGGGATAACATAGTCTTGTACTCCTGTTGCTTTAGCGTTAGTGTTCTCTTGCACCTGTACATCACAACCGGCTCTTACATATGCTATAATTAAATATGGATGATGTTTTCTTATTAATTCAGCATCCACTTTAGCCGCAGTTGCTTCCTCAGGTTTCAATCAATCAATCATTCCATTTGTAAAGCGCGCTACATACCCGTGAGGGTCTCAAGGTGCTGGGGAGGGTTGCTACTGATTGTAAAGCCAGGTCTTGAGAAGTCTTCTGAAGGCCCCTGGGTCTGTCGTAGGCCGGTAGGGAGAGTGCTCCAGGTCTTGGCGGCGAGGTAGGAGAAGGATCTGCAGCCGCCGGTGGTTTTACGTAAGCGTGGAACTGTGGCGAGGGTGAGGTTGGCAGAGCGGAGGCTATATTAGGCCCTAAATCAATTTTATTAGAGATAGTACATTTTTACATCTCCTACATCACATAGTAAAGTCCCGCCTCCCTTTCGATGTTGGCACCAGAAGCATCGTTTTAAGGAATCAATGACGTCAGCAGTGTGTCCACCGATGTATTCTCAGTGAGAAGCTCCTGCCACCAGCTCATTGGACAGGTTTAGCTGAAAGAAACACGTTTCTGTCACAAGTTTACACACCATAGACTTGAATTAAGAGAAAATGTATGAAAATCATTCATATCTGGACGCATTGTAGCAGAGAGCTCTGGTTGGTTGAAATGACAATTGTCTCTTGAGTATTTGCTTTGCTTCTCCCTATTTTTGTATTGAACATGCCTGACTTTTGGCTTCCTGATGCTGTGCTTTATTTTACCGCGAGGGATGAATTGTGCGTATTATTCCATCAACAGTGGAATATTATTTACTATTGGATTATTGCAAGTGCTTTACGTATTCAACTCAAACAATTGTATAAACAAAGCTCTAGATAGCTGCTACTCTAGTTCATTCTTATTTTATTTTACTTCTACCTCGCGGGTCGTTTCTCTTGTGCTTACTTACAGTAATTAGCCAATGCCGAAGAAGGATATTTGGCTAACCCCCCAGATATATAGAGTGCTTTATTATACCAGCAACATTTCACCACAGGACAGACACCGTCCATGCAGCAGGGGCGGATACCACTGCCACACAGCCGACACAACATGAAGCAGAGGGACATGAACAAGCCGTATGCTTACAAACCGGGATTCGACACGTTAATAGGTGAGGACCCAGGAAGGGACGTGGTGGTTGCTCACTTGTGCTTTCCCATCCTCAGCAGCACATCATGAGGTTGATTGGTGCTGATAGTAAAGGTGATGCTGGTAGATTCCCAGGTGATGCTGGTACATTCAAGGGTGATGCTGGTAGAATCCTGGGTGATGGTGGTTGATTCACGGGTGATGCTGGTAGAATCATGGGTGATGGTGGTAGATTCATGGGTGATGCTGGTAGAATCATCGGTGATGCTGGTAGAATCATGGGTGTTGGTGGTACTGGTGGTGTTGAAAGCTGTGGTGGCGACTGGGGTCCCTGCTGGATGCGTCTGCCATGGCTACTCTATAATATTCATTCCTCACTTGTCTTTCACGTAGGCATCTACCATATCCAAGGCATATGACTCTTCACTGCGCGGTGCTACACACCCCAATGCTTGCAGTGGAACAAGCCATCACTGGCAATCTGAGGAGGAGACATCAGGACAAAACAACTTCCCACATAGGAAGTGTTAGCACCACCACAATCTTTGATGCACTCTGTACTTGGCTCATCAGCCGCAGACTCCAAAACCAGTCTTCTTTGCTGTGTGGCCTTTAGAATGAGCTTTCAAAGGGCTCCTCTAGTCTCAAATGTGGGCTGTTGAGCAGAGATAGACTCCCGGAAGGATCGGTCCAGAAATGTGGGCGGTACAAAAGGGGGTGGTGATGGAGGGAGCATCTGAATCAATCAAACACTCTCACCCAGTCAAAAAGATCTGGGTTGAATCCATCACCGTTCTTTAGCCCACTCTGCCCCCCCAGTTCAGACATGGCTATAGCAAATCAGTTTGACCCTGTGCCTCATGGGAACAGTCCAGCCCGAACTGCCAAGCCATGTCTTCCCTGGACCGGAAACAAGCTTCCGAGGACCGGTTTCTGGCATTCCAGCCATCTTCAGCCCGGCTTGCTTGAATCCAGTGGCAAAGTGAGCAAGGACTCACGTCTGAGTATACCCTGCCACACTTATGGCGGCCAAAAGCAGTACAAAAGGGGGTGGTGATGGAGGGAGCATCTGAATCAATCAAACACTCACACCCAGTCAAAAGATCTGGGTTTAATCCATCACCGTTCTTTAGCCCACTCTGCCACCCCAGTTCAGACATGGCTATATGCAAATCAGTCTGACCCTGTGCCTCATGGGAACAGTCCAGCCCGAACTGCCAAGCCATGTCTTCCCTGGACCGGAAACAAGCTTCCGAGGACCGGTTTCTGGCATTCCAGCCGCCTTCAGCCCGGCTTGCTTGAATCCAGTGGCAAAGTGAGCAAGGGACTCACGTCTAAGTATACCCTGCCACACTTATGGCGGCCAAAAGCGGTACAAAAGGGGGTGGTGATGGAGGGAGCATCTGACTCAATCAAACACTCACACCCAGTCAAAAGATCTGGGTTTAATCCATCACCGTTCTTTAGCCCACTCTGCCACCCCAGTTCAGACATGGCTATATGCAAATCAGTCTGACCCTGTGCCTCATGGGAACAGTCCAGCCCAAACTTCCAAGCCATGTCTTCCCTGGACCGGAAACAAGCTTCCGAGGACCGGTTTCTGGCATTCCAGCCGTCTTCAGCCCGGCTTGCTTGAATCCAGTGGCAAAGTGAGCAAGGGACTCACGTCTGAGTATACCCTGCCACACCTAAGGCGGCCAAAAGCGGTACAAAAGGGGGTGGTGATGGAGGGAGCATCTGAATCAATCAAACACTCACACCCAGTCAAACGATCTGGGTTTAATCCATCACCGTTCTTTAGCCCACTCTGCCACCCCAGTTCAGACATGGCTATATGCAAATCAGTCTGACCCTTTGCCTCATGGGAACAGTCCAGCCCGAACTGCCAAGCCATTTCTTCCCTGGACAGGAAACAAGCTTCCGAAGACCCGTTTCTGGCATTCCAGCCGTCTTCAGCCCGGCTTGCTTGAATCCAGTGGCAAAGTGAGCAAGGGACTCACGTCTGAGCATACCCTGCCACACTTATGGCAGCCAAAAGCGGTACAAAAGGGGGTGGTGATGGTCGGAGCATCTGATGGGTGATGCTGGTAGAATCATGGGTGATGGTGGTAGATTCATGGGTGATGCTGGTAGAATCATGGGTGATGGTGGTAGATTCATGGGTGATGCTGGTAGAATCATGGGTGATGCTGGTAGATTCATGGGTGTTGCTGGTACTGGTGGTGTTGAAAGCTGTGGCAGCGACGGGGGTCCCTGCTGGACGCGTCTGCCATGGCTACTCTATAATATTCATTCCTCACTTGTCTTTTACGTAGGCATCTACCATATCCAAGGCATATGACTCTTCACTGCGCGGTGCTACACACCCCAATGCTTGCAGTGGAACAAGCCATCACTGGCAATCTGAGGAGGAGACATCAGGCCAAAACAACTTCCCACATTCGAAGTGTTAGCACCACCACAGTCTTTGATGCCCTCTGTACTTGGCTCATCAGCCGCAGACTCTAAAACCAGTCTTCTTTGCAGTGTGGCCTTTAGAATGAGCTTTCAAAGAGCTCCTCCAGTCTCAAACGTGGGCTGTTGAGCAGAGATAGACTCCCGGAAGGATCGGTCCAGAAATGTGTGCAGCAGGTCCTGCTCACGTTCCATATGAGAAAGTAAAATCAGTCGTTTCCAACCGTGGCCCATGCAGGTAAGAGCAGTTGGGCCGGGATTTCGACAACGATGATGAGGGGAAATAAAATAAATAATACATTTTCCCTGGTCATCGTCCATCGAAATCCCCTCCCCCACACACCGCTCTTACCTGCGCGGGCCACGGCTGGTTGTTTCTGTGCCTTCGTAAAACTGCATCTTTACGAATATGCTAATATTTGCAGGGGTCTTACTCTTAACATGTGCTGATGTAACTTACTCTTGAATTTCGATTTTGTTTCTGTACTAACTGAAAGAGTATGTTCATTCAAACATGCCTATCAAGTTTCAGGTATTTCTGGGGTTTAGAAGTCATTTTGTTTAGTGTCATATATTTGTAAATTTCTAAGCATGGGTGAATTTTGCGAATTCGCAATTCGCGAATTTGCGAATTTTCGAATTTGCGATCCGCAAAATCCGTGAATTTGCGGATTCACGGATTTTGCGGATTGTGTGGGTAATGGCCGGGCGGAAAAACGGTGCACATCACTAGTGTGAGGGGCAGGGCCAAATGGGCGAGGCTTATATGCGAGTTCACATGCCTCTTGTGTGCATAAAAGGACAGGCACGAATCTGAGAAGCTCGTGGTCACAGGAACTGCACAGGGATTGATCTCGTGAAAGTCAATTATGCAAAGGCCTCCATCAAGCGTCATAGCTAATTTTCGACGACAGATATGGGGAGAGCGCACACCTACCCAGCCTCGACAAAACACACATTTTTGGGGGGGCTGATTAACTTTGCCATCACACCAAAGAGCGCAGGGGTCCCTCGAGTGAGCTGTCCATCAAGTGGGTAAAGGGTGCGAAGACGGTGCACACACCACTAGTGTGTGGGGAGGGGCCAAACGGACGGGGCTTATATGCGAGTTCACATGCCTCTTGTGTGCATAAAAGGACAGGCACGAATCTGAGAAGCTCGTGGTCACAGGAACTGCACAGGGATTGATCTCGTGAAAGTCAATTATGCAAAGGCCTCCATCAAGCGTCATAGCTAATTTTCGACGACAGATATGGGGAGAGCGCACACCTACCCAGCCTCGACAAAACACACATTTTTGGGGGGGCTGATTAACTTTGCCATCACACCAAAGAGCGCAGGGGTCCCTCGAGTGAGCTGTCCATCAAGTGGGTAAAGGGTGCGAAGACGGTGCACACACCACTAGTGTGTGGGGAGGGGCCAAACGGACGGGGCTTATATGCGAGTTTGCATGCCTCTTGTGTATATAAAAGGACAAGCACGGATCAGAGAAGCTCGTGGTCACAGGAACTGCACAGGGATTGAGCTCGTGAAAGTCAATTATGCAAAGGCCTCCATCAAGCATGACAGCTAATTTTCGACGATAGATATGGGGAGAACGCACACCTACCCAGCCTCGACAAAACACACATCATCCTGTAACTATTTTAGGATGGCGCCGGCAAGCTGCCAGCGCCATTCTAAAATAGTTACTAAATTAGCTTCATCATCAGGAAGCACTAATAGATAAAATAAAGCAGGTGCTCGAGCACCTGCTTTATTTTATCTATTAGTGCTTCCTGTTGAAGCTTATTTTATTTCCTAGGTCTTGCCTAGGGAGCGCATGCGCTGTCTCTTCAGTATGTAGAGGTTTCATTCCACCCCTTTCTGTCAATTTGTACAAATTTGCGTTATTTGTAAAAGCGTCCTTGTGTATGGTCTATTGGCTTTATCTGTCCCACCTTCTTGTGTTATGCTCCTCCCCGGAGTATTGGCCTATTATGGCAATCCTTTCTCTCAAGGGTTTTTCCTTTTCTGGTTGTGCACTCTTTTTTTTGCATTCCCTGGTCCCTTGTTTCAGCACAGCACCCACTTCACAGATGCCTGTGCTTCATGTTTTGGATGGTAACGCAATTTTGTGCTTAGCTGATGGCATTAGGTTTGCTCCTCGGCTTATCTTTGGTCCATTCACAATAAATCCAACCAATCGCATTGATTTATCTGCCTCAACTCAGTGTAGGGGCCCGCTTCTGAATATGATGAACCTCACCACACTCATCTTACACCACCCACCTCCCTACAGTGTTCACTTCCCTGCTCTGCCACTGGCAGCTGCCCACCTCTCTTTCTTCCACTTATTTCCTCTCTTTCTGTCTCAGTCTTGCTCCTCCACAGTTGTTGAAAACTATGACTTCCAACAAATGGCTTTTACCCTTTCCTTATTTTCCTTTATTTGTTCCCCTGTGAAATAAATCCTAAAAAGAAAGAAAAACATTGGCTGCAAATGTCATCTTTTGTTGACGTTTTTCTATTCCAAAGTGCAGTCTTCAGGACGGAGAGAAAAAAAAGGTCCAAAATACGAAGAGAAAAAAAACAGAGCACCGCAAGACACAGTGGTCACAAAGTGGCCAGATTGGTTTTTGTTCACAATCACACACATTAGCGCCACTTTACAGAGTTTGCCAGTGAAGAGCGCTACTTTCGTTTTCTCGTCTTTCTTTGAAAAACATTGTTTTCCCCAGGTGGAGAAGTGCAAAATTCCTGGAGGTACTGCAATGCCTGGTTGATGCATAGAGTGGAAAATGTTTAATGTAATCCTTATTTGCTGTGCTCTTTATTTCAGTTTATAAGATGTGTACCACAGCTGTGTGTTCAGGGATGTGGGGGCATATTATCAAGGGGGTTTATCTCCGCTTTTTTGGCTTTAAAAGCCAAGAAACAGTCGCTAACATCGCTATCTCCTATTACCAACTTTTGGAGATATTCGCGCTAAGCGCAAATATCTCCAAAAGCTAACACCAGCCCCTGAGCAGTTCTTAGCCATGTTATCCAATGGGAGGTGGATAACATGGCTAAGAGCATTAGTTCGGTAATGCATTAATATCGCTGACTTTTCAGCGATATTCATGCATTGCGGCCGATTTTTATCGCATTTGTGATAAACCTTGGTAATACCAAGATTTATCTGCGATAAAAATCGCCACAGCTCAGCGGTAAATTTTTGTCTCTAACCAAGCAATAGCGATAATTATCGCTATTGCTTGGTAATATGCCCCGTGGTCTGGTCTTTTTAAACCATGCTGCTCACATTTTGTAATAATATAAGCAATGGACATTGAAACAAGTCACTTTCGGCCTTTGTAGTCATGTCCTTAACTTTTCAGGTAAAACAGTCATTGATTTCTGAATAATAAGTGTTAAAGCGCTAAGGTAACCATGCTGTTCCTGCTTGCATTTCATATACTTTCATTAATCTTGCATTCCCTGTGAGTGTTTGCATTTTCCAGGATGTTGTTATTTTTTTTCTTCCAGCATATAACTGTTGCCTCCCCTCCTTCATAACCTATTTCTTATTTTCCTATTCTCCAGCGCCGCGAGCTTATACAAATGGCAATAGCTCTATGCAAATATCATCACTCCACTGCATACAAAAAACAAAAGTAAAAAACATTGTCATTTTCAGCGCCAAGAGCTCTTACTCTCCCAAATGCGGGACGGATTGCATTGTAAATGCTTGTTTTTGTATTTGTCTGCGGTGTAGTAGTTCCACACCATGTATTTGCTAGTTGAGGGGCGGCGGTGCAGTGATCACAGCTTCAGCCGGTGTAAGTCTGCACCGGAAATACTGAACAGACCAGCCATATCCGCCTGTTGCCACAGGAATGGTGCAGAGGCCCTTGACAGGGTGACAGTTGCGCAACCTTGGTGCATGCTCGTTTTCCTTCTAAAGAATCATAATTTCTAAAAATATGTTCCTCACACCCAGATTCCATTGGCTGCCCTCACGCTGCGGGCTCTCAGGTGACTTGGGCTCCCCCGCACACCTGGAAGAACAAGAGTGACTTCCTGGCAGGCGGCCACCAGTTCTCACTCCACTGCTGTCTGGGTCCATTGTGAGTCCAGTTCTGGATCTCTGGGGCCCCCTGTACTGCTGTGGCTGTGGGGGCTGCGGGGGCTGCGGCGGCTGCGGGGGCTGCGGGGGCTAATGCTACACCACTGTTCTGGCTATGTTAGTAGATTGGGTTCTGCATCAAACCCGTGGGATTTCACATCGATCCATCCATGTAGCGCCCCTTGACGCAAAGCAGCATAAATTGGCGTTGGCCCTCTGTAAAGTGCAGTTTTCTAGTGGAAAGGACTCTTAAGTACTACGTGCTAGGTAAAAGGCATAGAAAACCTGGGACCGCAGCGAATGAAGGAGTTGAGCATAAGAAAAACCATAAGTGAATGGAGAGGGGACACAGTAAGTGACCCCCGAAATGAGGCACAACACAGACGTACACTCCTATAGCATACATCATTGTATAGGAAATTAACCATCCAAGAAACCAAGTAATGCCCGGTTTGAAAATATATCACTACCAGAAAAAGAAATAACATCCTAATGAGAGACATCTTTCACAGACTTCAAATTAGAGACTTCAGGGGCATATTTACAAGGGTATGGCGCCGCCGGAGCGTCACTTTTACCAGTGCTTTGGTGGCGGGATTCACTGCTCCATATTTAAAAGGCAGCGCACAGCCGTCTTGTAAATATGGACCTCCACGCCGCAGTTTTCTGTGTCAAAGAGGCATGAAGTGGGTGTTGCTGTGGGCGTTCCACGCAACACCCATGGCTTCTTGACGCTGCCCAGAGTTACAAGGATCTCTAAATCTGAGGCAGCGTCGAAAACTAACGCCTTTCAAAAGGAGGCGTTAAAGTGGCGCAACGAGGAGAAATACTTTGATTTCTTCTAATTTTTGGCTCTTTCTTTGAGTGCTGAATTCTGCAGCACAAAGAGAAGGAGCAAAGCACCTTTAATGATTGTTTTTGTTCAGGAAGATGTTTCTGCACAAACGCAATCATCCCTGCAATGCAGACACCCTTGCACCACAGTGCAAGGGTGCCAATGCTGGCACTACAGCATATAACAAGAGGGGGGTGGTCTTGGTAGCTGAATCAATATAAATGATAAATCTAGGTTCTAGTAGCAGCACAAAAGACACAGTCAAAGCGGCATAAAAAAGCGAAATCTTCAAATGATTCAACGTTATTGCAAAAAAAACCTCAACTGCGATTTATTTCAAAGCATTAGGAGGCTAAAAGCAAGCATGTTGCTCAATATCATTCTTAGTGCAATATAATACAGTGCTCAGGGAGTGAGAGAAGGGTGGGATCAAGGTGAGTGTTTGGAGTGTAAGAATAGGGACAGTGAAAAGGTAGTCGTGGCATAAACACATCAATTTGTTATTATACATCCTTTTCCACCTGGAATAGGTCAAGAGTTCACAATGTAGAACATGACTCCGCTGGACAGGTGATTCTTGCAAATAGTGTCCCTAGAGTCTGTGTGGTATGGGTGTTGTCGACGTTTCGACCTCCTGGGGCAGGACTGGATGGGGTCCTCGCGGCGGGGTCTTCTTCAGGACTAGAAAGGGGACCTACTGTTGCGATGAAACGACGCAAAGCATCCGCCGTGCAATCCTGGTGGAGGCCAGAGAGGCTATAAATGGAACTAAATCAATGTAGTTCAGTGGCTTGCAATCGTAGTCGGAGTAAATCCAAAGTAAAAATGGTGCATGTGTCGGCACAATTGTCTGACAGTGCGCTTGGAATGAATCAAAAGTATTGGATTTCGAAGAGTAGACGGATTGAAGGATCTGGAATCAAGACCACCCCCCTCTTGTTATATACTGTACTTATTGACCCATGTCAGGTAGAATAGATGGGCTGCCCCCTTTTTACTTAACTAGCAGCCCGCCCCAGCGTTGCCTGGGGCAGAAAGGGGCTGGGGTTAGCATTTGAGGCTTGCGTGCACTTCTGCCCCCGGCCCGTACCGGCCCCCTACCGCCCCGGGCCCCTCCCGCCCGTGTCCTGGAGAGACTGATCCTTACCTCAGCCGCCGGTCCCGCTCCAGGCGCCCCGCCCGCACAGGCTGCCACTCTCCAGGTGCCCCGCCCGCACAGGCCGCCACTCTCCAGGCGCCCCGCCCGCACAGGCCGCCACTCTCCAGGCGCCCCGCCCGCACAGGCCGCCACTCTCCAGGTGCCCCGCCCTCACTGGCCGCCACTCTCCATGCGCCCCACCCGCACAAGCCGCCACTTCGACCAGCAGCAAGCAGAGCCTCCCAGCAGGTCGCTATCTTCGGCGCCATTTCCGGAAGTGTTGCCAGGGAGCACAAACGCAAATGATGCCATCACGCAGACGTTGCGGCTGTCGCTACTTGCAAGGGACTACTTTTTTTTTATTTTGAAATTTTTTAAACAACATATATTATTTCTTTTTAATAGCCTATGTCCTTCTGCTTGCCCTGAGGTTTTCAAAGATGTCTTGGGTGTTTTGATTGGTGGTGTACTTTTCGAGTTTACCTGGCTCAAAGGTTTGTGTTCTCTCTTTATAATAGTAGTATAGATATGCTGGCACTAGGCACTAGGCAGCTTTTTTGATGCTGGTGCAAGGGAAAACACAGCGGTGCGCTGTGTCAATAGGGAGCATCCCTCAGTTTTTTTTAAATGACGCAGTGCAGCGCTGCCATATTGCTTGCAGTGCCACGCTGCACCATTTAGATGTAAACATGTACCCAGTGAGAAATCATACGAGAAAAAGCATTAATTTTAGCACCCACTGCCACCCACACTGACCAACACCCAAAAGCCAAGGCCTAAGAAAGGAACCTGTTCAGAGCAAAGTTGCTTCGTGTGGTGAGCTGCTGAGCTATTCATGTAGTGGTCGTACATTGTTGCTTCGCTGCTGCCTTCAAGAGTCTATGGCGGCTCCACTAGCCCACAAACTGCTTTTTAACCCTTTCACAGCGGGGGTAATTCCCCTGCTGCGCTGGGTGGCGCGCACAGCGCCCCAGTGCTCATGACGAGCTCAGCTCGTCATGAGGCACAGTGCTCCTGTGCTCATGACGAGCTGAGGTCGTCACGGCCACACTCGTTTTCGTGGAACGTTCAGCACAGCAGGAGAATTATCCCCGCGTGTGAGCATTCCATGGCTCATGACGAGCTCAGCTCATCATGAGCACGGAAGGAGTTAATGGCAGCATATGGACATAGGTAACCAATACCTAAGGCTGAACCACCCCACCCAACCAAGGATTGAGTAGGAATTTAACAAACCACAAACATGTGCAAAGCTTGTTCATGAAACAACAAGCACTGGCAATGCCAATGAATAAAAGTGCCTGGTAGCTCACCATTACAAGCACTCTGTCATTCATCTTTGTACCCATGCATCCATTCTTCCATCTACTGGCTCCTTCTTTAATTCACCCACTGACATAACCGCAATACTACATACACAAACTCATCAAAAAATGCAAGATAATATAATAGAAGTATTACAAATAAAACATTCTGCTGTCTAAACATGATGTGCGATACTTGCAATATCATAGCAGTGGGTGTCTGTCTTGCAGATGTATTTAAAAAAAGTCTATTGTTGTTTAAAGTTCCATCATGGCCATCATATTTAGATCCAAAGTGTTAGCCCCCTGTGAACAGTATGAGCAAAGACATTAAAGGGAAAATATCAAAGGGGAAAATTAAAACCAAAAGCCAATGAGCTCTGACACTAAAGTGCACTTGTTTTCAGGTGAATCAATGTACACATGTGAGCAGCAAATGGCATTATTCTCAGGGCGAAAGAGCCAATGAATGATGTGGACTGAACCATTACCCCACTCAGTATGCTGCAATGGATTGAAGCAGAGAGTGAATGACACTCAGATAGACCAATGGCAGAACAGAGCTGACCCAAAGGGCCTCTTTGTATCTATATGAATATATATTTATATGTATGTATTATTGTGTTTTTATTACAAGATCCTGGCAGGGAGACTGCTAAGAAGAGATTCCAGCAATAATTAATGAAGTGCAAGTCTGTCTTCTCGCACTAGGAATAGGATTTGACTTTAACATATGCTTTCACCATTAATAATTCAGGCCTACTGGGTTTAGCCTACCTTTTCATACGAAACAGATCAGACCTATGGTATCAGAAATATGTTTTCCTACTAAACCAATCAGGTCTCTAGCTGTTATTATTGGCTTGTCATCATAACCAATTGAGGCCTCCTTTGCTGAGCTTAAGTTTTACAACAAGTCAGCCAATAGGCACACTGTCATAAAATGACATAATATACAAAATTACAGTGGGTAAAGCAAAATAATGTCTCTCCCAAGATGGGATAATAAGCACTGGCAGTGCAATTTTACCAACTGAATTCTTCAGGTTGTAGAGCACCTCACTCCCAAAATTGGACGTAGGCATCCTAGGAACTCTCCTTCCAAGCCGTGGTTTTCTAGTTCCATGCAAGCTCAGAAGCAGCAATGCAAAAAGCTTGAAGGCAAATGGAGACAGGAGTACTGTCCCATGGCTAGAACAGCTCTAAGAAGGCACAAAATTCCTACTATGCCACCATTGCTCAAGCTAAAAGTTTATATTAGGCATAGCAAGTAGCCCATTCGGGTTGCAATGCCAAAGAAATTTTTTATATTGTTCAAAGTTTTCTCTCCCTTAAAGCTGAACCCAGCACCCGCACTCCTTCGCTCTCCTGGTGTGAGGACCTTTCTAGTTTCTTCATCAAGACGATTCAAGCACTCCAGTCTAATTTTGATGCTGGTAACAGCCAGCTAACAGATAGTATTCCCCTGCTGGTCGCCTCCCACCACTTCTGCTACTCTAGTAGCCTTCAATGCCATATCAACGAAGGACTCTTTAGCCGCCCTCAGCTCCCTTAAATCTGGCTCTCCGTCTGACCCATGCCTGGCTAAATTGCTAGCCGGGATCTCAGAGGTGATCAACCCCGAGTTGAGCATGCTGATTAACATTTCTCTAACATCAGCCACTGTGCCTTTAGCTTGGAAACAGGCTAAAATCGTCCCTCTACTGAAAAAACCTTCCGTGGATCTACTCTTCCCTCCAGCTATTGCCCTATTTCCCTCCTCCCAGCTGTGGCGAAGGTTTCCAAAACGATGGTTAACAAATAGCTGCCCGAGTTTGTGGAACAGCATAACTTTCTCCACCCGGCCCAATCTGGCTCCAGAGCCTCGTACAGCGCTGAGTCTGCTCTGGTCGAAATCTCTGAGGAGATCTGGGAAACTTTAGATGCCGGAGGCAGGCCTGCTCTGGCACTATTGGACCTGTCGGCAGCATTCAACACTGTGCCGCATGCCCTGCTCCTGGCCCGTCTGAAGGAAATTGGAGTATTAGGGCCTGAGCGGCTGTGGCTGAAATCTTATCTTGAGGGCAGAATTCAGCAAATCTGGATCCCTCCTCCTTCAGGCTTTCCCCAGAATCTGACTGCAGGTGTGCCCCAAGGGTCTGTATTGAGCCCTTTGCTCTTCAACCTTTATGTGTCTCCTCTTATTCAGATGGCAGAAGACCTAGGCGCCAAAGTCATCGCGTATGCAGATGACTCCCAGCTCCTTTTCACATGGAATAAAAACGAGTCTTTCACCTCCCATGTTGAAACCTGCTTGACAGCTGTCTTGCATTGGCTTCCTTCTGCCCAGATAAAATCCGCCTGGATTCTGTCCGGAACGGCTGCTCCCCCACGCTCCCTGCTCGATCTATCTGCAGCCCTTACAGCCCGCAGCTGAAGCCTCTTTCACCCTCGACCTCCCGACTGCACCTGGTATCGTAGCCTCAGACGGCATAGCAGCGCTTTGAAGCCCTCATTTTGGAAGCGCTTTAGAAACCTAATTGTAATCAGCTGCCTCGCGCTCTGTGCATAGTCGCGCTTTGAAGCTCTCTCTCCTGCAGAGCCTTTGAAACAGCATTTATATTATCTGCCTCACGCTCTGTGCTTCTTTCACTAGTCTTATTACACTTTGTATATCATTAGCGTGTAGCGCTTAGGAATCGCAACTGTGCTCACTGAATTAGCGCTGTGTATTTTCTCTTTACATCTGTGTTGTGTAACGCTTCCAAGGTTGGTTGCTCTGTGGATAGCGCTTGAAGTGTACACATTGTGCAGGATTTAAGTGCCCCTGATAGCTTGTTGGCGAGCATTGTTTCGTGCCTTCGCTGTTTGTTTTCACTTTCATCCCACCATTTGGTGCTTTGCTCTCCCCTGACCCGCCTCTCTGATCCCGCCTCCCTGCTGACCCTCCCACGCTCCGCCCCCTCCACTGTCCATTTATGGCAGATGGTCCCACGCGCAGCGTCCACGCGCTACGGCCGCGCCGAAGGTGCGCCAAAGGTAAGCCCGTCTACGCCCGTCCGCGCCTGGACCGCGACCAGCGCCAGACCCCCTGCCCCTCGCGCTCCCCTGCCCTCCCGAATTACCTACGATGCCGCCACTCTCCTAGCCCTTAACCCCGGTCGCGCTCCCAACTGCGTCCAAGCCGCTCCTGGTCGCACCCATGGCCCATTCTCATGCCACTCCTGCAAATTCTGCAGCACCGACAACATCACCACTACGACCACACCACAGACTCCCGACCCCAACCACCTACAACGCATCCTTCTCAACACCCGATCGGTCCACAGGCACGCCATTGAACTTTGGAACCTACTAGACACCATCTCTCCAGACGTCGCCTTCCTAACGGAAACATGGATGAACGCTTCCTCCGCCCCAGACATCACCATCGCTATCCCTGATGACTATAAGATCACACGCAAGGACCGCACCGACCACACAGGAGGAGGAATAGCCATCGTCCATAAGAAATCCATCCGCATCTCTACCAGCTCTGACGCCAACCTCGCCAACTCCGAACACCCTCACTTCCAGATCCACATCGACCCCAAGACAACTCTCAGAGGCACCCTCCTCTACAGGCCACCAGGACCCCGCGCAAAATTCAGTGAAGACATCACGGACTTCATCACCCCACACGCGCTCCCCTCCAAAGACTACATCCTTCTGGGAGACCTCAACTTTCACCTTGAAAAGATCAACGACCGCAACACCGCCACTCTCTTGGACAACCTCGCCAACCTTGGACTTAAACAACTGGTCACTTCCCCCACCCACATTGCAGGTCATACACTCGACCCCATCTTCACCTCCAGCAATCATGTCTCCTTCAGCCACACTACGGATCTCCTCTGGACTGACCACAGCTGCGTTCACTTCACCTACAACAAACCAAAACCCACCAACCACCTCCAACCAACTCTGCTAAGAAACTGGAACAAAATCACCACGGACCAGATCTCCGCATCGCTCCTTCTAAACTCCCCAGCCCACTCTTCTAACGCAAACGAAGCCGCCGCCAACTTCACCCTGTGGTTATCCAACACCGCCGACACCTTAGCACCACTGAAAAAACGTCAAAGCAAACCTGGCAACAAGAAGGCCTCATGGTTCAACGATGATCTCAAGAAATCCAAGAAACTATGCCGCTCCCTTGAAAAGGCCTGGAAAAAAGACCCATCCACCAGCAACAAGGACGCCTTCAAAAGCGCCACCCGCACTCACCACCAACTGATCCGAAAAGCCAAGAAAACAGCATTCAAGGATCGACTTGACAACAACGCCCACAACAGCAAGGAACTTTTCAACATCGTCAAGGAATTTTCCAACCCCTCGGCCAACTCCAACGACATCACCCCCTCTCAAACCCTCTGCAACTCCCTAGCCTCTTTTTTCCACAACAAGATTGCTGACATCCACAACAGCTTTGACAACCAACCCGAAAGCCAACCCACCCTACCATCTGCTGACCATCTTCCCCCCGTAAACACCCTTAACGCCTGGAACCCAATCTCCACTGAGGACACCATTCGCCTGATGAATTCCATCCACTCTGGATCCCCCACAGACCCTTGCCCTCACCACATCTTCAACAAAGCAGACTCCGTCATAGCACCGCACCTCCGAGACGTCATCAACTGCTCCTTCAACTCCGCCACCTTCCCAGAAGTCTGGAAACACGCGGAACTCACCGCCCTTCTGAAAAAACCAACAGCAGACCCCACCGAACTCAAAAACTACCGCCCCATCTCGCTTCTTCCATTCCCGGCCAAAGTCATCGAGAAAGCCGTCAACAACCAGCTCGCCGCCTTCCTCGAAGCCAACAAATCCCTCGACCCCTCACAATCTGGCTTCCGAGCCAAACACAGCACCGAGACCGCCCTCATCGCAGCAACAGACGACATTCGAACTCTACTGGACAATGGTGACACAGTCGCCCTCATCCTCCTCGACCTCTCTGCAGCATTCGACACAGTCTGCCACAGCACCCTTCTACAACGCCTCAGAAACATCGGAATCCAAGGAAAAGCACTCGATTGGATCACCTCGATCCTCACCGGAAGAACCCAGAGAGTCCGCCTCCCACCATTCAAGTCCGAGGCATCTGAAGTCATCTGCGGCGTACCTCAAGGATCCTCACTCAGTCCCACCCTCTTCAACGTATACATGAGCCCCCTCGCGGCCATCGCCCGCCAACACAACCTCAACATCATCTCTTACGCGGATGACACTCAACTGATCCTCTCTCTCACCAAGGACCCCAGCACCGCCAAAACTAACTTACGCGAAGGAATGAAAGAAGTCACCGAATGGATGAAACAAAGCCGTCTGAAACTGAACTCAGACAAAACAGAAGTCCTCATCTTAGGTACATCCCCCTCTGCATGGGACGACTCCTGGTGGCCGGAAGCCCTCGGAAAAGCACCCATCCCGACAGACCACGCACGGAACCTTGGCGTCATCCTGGATTCTTCACTCTCAATGAACAGACAAGTCAACGCCGTATCCTCTTCCTGCTTTAACATTCTTCGCATGCTCAGAAAAACATTTCGCTGGATTCCCTCCGAAACAAGGAAAACAGTCACCCACGCTCTAGTAACGAGCCGACTGGACTACGGAAACACCCTCTACGCAGGTACCACCGCTAAACTCCAGAAGAAACTACAACGAATACAAAACGCCTCAGCCAGGCTCATATTAGACATCCCACGCAACGAACACATCTCTGGTCACCTTAAAGACCTCCACTGGCTACCCGTCAATAAGAGGATCACTTTCCGACTGCTTACCCACGCACACAAATCACTCTACGACATAGGACCAGATTGCCTCAACTCTCGACTGTCCTTCTACACCCCCTCCCGCCAACTCCGCTCTTCCAGCCAAGCCTTCGCCACTGTACCTCGCATCAACAAGACCACCATGGGAGGCAGATCCTTTTCATACCTGGCTGCTAAAACATGGAACTCACTCCCCGCTTACCTTCGCCTCACTCAGAACCACCTGGCGTTCAGAAAGCTGCTTAAAACGTGGATATTTGATAAATAATCCTCCTCCCCTTCCTAAGCGCCTTGAAACCCTCTGGGTATGTAGTGCGCTATACAAATTTTATGACTTGACTTGACAGGAAAAAAACGAGATTTTTTTCTCCAAGAACTTTCCTCCACAGTTCTGGCACTCGTTCTGGCCGGAAGACTCACTCCTGCCAACCCTCGAGGGCCAACCCACAATGAATTTAGGGATCTGGTTTGACGAGAAGCTGAGTTTCAGTCCTCAGATTAAGAAATTAACAGGTTAGTGCTTCGGCGCCTTTAAATCATTAAAAAAGTTTGTCCCTCTTCTCCCTATCTCGGCAAGAGAGACTGTCACCTGATATAACCTTGCGCCTTGATTACGCCAATGCCTTGTACGTTGCCTTACTTACTGAACAAGCTTCAAGTAGTACGGAGTGCCTCAGCCAAAACTTTTTTTAACTCCTTGCCTGCGGTCGGAATTCCGCTCCTGTGCGGCACATTCCGATTGCGGGCGTGGTCGTGACGGCTCCCGGCCGTCATCAGCCCACGAGCACTGTGTTCCATGACGGACGAGAGCTGTCACCAGCATGCAAGGGGTAAACATTCATAAGAGGCTCAGCATCAGGCAACACTTACGTAATCTGCACTGGCTGCCGGTGAAAGAGAGGGTGATTTTTAAATCCATGGTTATGGCACACACAGCTCTCTATGAGCTGAGCCCTGTATACTTGAGAAAGCAGTTCAGGTTCTATATACGTTCCAGGCAGCCCCACTCAGCCACAATGCTTTTGGCCCACACTCCACGGTTCTGCCTAAAAAGGGTGGGCAGCAGCTCCCTTGCTTATAGGGCGGCTGTGGCCTGGAACGTACTCCCAATGGACCTACGTGGCATTCAGGATCCTAAGCTCTTTAGGAAGAGGCTGAAGACCTTCCTTTTTACCTAGTCTGCTAATTTATCTTCTGCACTGGGCTCGCGCTGGGACACACTTCTGAGTACCTGTGCGCATCACAAATCCCATAAACATACATTTTCTATAATCAAGGTTTGTCACCAACACAAACATTCTTTCCTACCACCGTAACTTGTGGGATTCCGTATAACAAAAAACCCATCTGTAGGCTTTATCACAGAGTAATAAAAATCTTCCATTAAGTGCCTAGTCATTTTAACAGATGGTTTTCACAAGCAGGCCTCTAAACCTTATCATTAGCTTTTCACTATGACCAACTCAGGCGTACTGTGTTGGTCATAAGCCTTCCCACAAGGCATCCATCAGGTGCACCGTAATAATATCACAAATATGTACAAAATGCACTTGTCAGAACAATATTAAATTTCTACTAATGGCACCTATTAAGGATTACCACACTGCAAAATGTCTTTCCCCATGATTTGTTCCTGTGGGTTACTAATAGCAAATCCCCTGCCTACTATGGTAATCCACAAGATTCCATGTAACAAAATGTCCGCCTATTGGCTTTAGAACAGTGTAATCACAATTAAAACATAAAAGCCTATTGCCTTTAGTGCATGATTTTGACATGTTTTGTCATACCGTTTTTATTATAAACAGATCACACCTAATGTATGGTAAACACTCAAAATATGGAATTAGAAATATCGAAAGGACACAATATCAAATCAAAAATATCGAAAGGACAGAATATAGAATAGTCAAGTCAAGTCAAGTCAAGTCAAAAGATTTGTATAGCGCGCTACATACCCAGAGGGTCTCAAGGCGCTTGAAGAAGGGTGGGGAGTTACTTGTCGAATATCCACGTTTTGAGTTGCTTTCTGAATGCGAGGTGGTTCTGAGTAAGGCGAAGGTGAGTGGGAAGTGAGTTCCAAGTTTTAGCTGCTAGGTAGGAGAAGGATCTACCTCCCATGGTGGTTTTGTTGATGCGAGGTACAGTGGCAAGGGCTTGGTTGGAGGATCGTAGCTGGCGGGAGGGGGTGTAGAAGGATAGTCGTGTGTTGAGGCATTCGGGTCCGATTTCGTAGAGTGCTTTGTGTGCGTGGGTTAGTAGGCGGAAAGTGATCCTCTTATTGACGGGGAGCCAGTGGAGGTTTTTCAGGTGATCAGAGATGTGTTCTTTACGCGGGATGTCTAATATGAGCCTGGCTGAGGCGTTCTGGATGCGTTGTAGTTTTTTCTGGAGTTTTGCGGTGGTGCCGGCGTAGAGGGTGTTTCCATAGTCCAGTCGGCTCGTGACCAGAGCGTGGGTGACTGTTTTTCTAGTTTCGGTAGGGATCCAGCGAAATGTTTTTTTGAGCATGCGAAGAATGTTGAAGCAAGATGAAGAAACGGCGTTGACTTGTCTGTTCATCGAGAGTGAGGAATCCAGGATGACGCCCAGGTTCCGTGCGTGGTCCGTCGGGATGGGTGCTTTTCCAAGGGCCTCTGGCCACCAAGAGTCGTCCCAGGCGGAGGGGGAGGTACCTAAGATGAGGACTTCTGTTTTGTCTGAGTTCAGTTTCAGACGGCTGTGCTTCATCCATTCGGCTACTTATTTCATTCCTTCGTGGAGGTTGGTTTTGGCCGTGTTAGGGTCTCTGGTGAGTGAAAGGATCAGTTGAGTGTCGTCGGCATAGGAGATGATGTTGAGGTTATGTTGGCGTGCGATGGACGCGAGGGGGCTCATGTAAACGTTGAAGAGGGTGGGACTGAGTGAGGACCCTTGAGGTACGCCGCAGATGACTTCAGTAGCATCTGACTTGAATGGTGTAAGGCGGACTCTCTGGGTTCTTCCGGAGAGGAACGAGGTGATCCATTCCAGTGCTTTTCCTTGGATTCCTATGTTTTTGAGGCGCTGTAGAAGGGTGCTATGGCAGACTGTGTCGAAGGCTGCGGAGAGGTCGAGGAGGATGAGGGCGACTGTGTCTCCATTGTCCAGTAGAGTTCGAATGTCGTCTGTTGCTGCGATGAGTGCGGTCTCAGTGCTGTGTTTGGCTCGGAAGCCGGACTGTGAGGAGTCGAGGGATTTGTTGGTTTCGAGGAATGCGGCGAGCTGGTTGTTGACAGCTTTCTCGATGACTTTGGCCGGGAATGGAAGGAGTGAGATAGGGCGATAGTTTTTGAGTTCGGTGGGGTCAGCTGTGGGTTTCTTCAGGAGGGCGCTGAGTTCGGCATGTTTCCAGCTTTCCGGGAAGGTTGCGGAGTTGAGGGAGCAGTTGATGACGTCTCGGAGGTGCGGTGCAATAATGGAGTCTGCTTTGTTAAAGATGTGGTGAGGGCAAGGGTCTGTTGGGGATCCTGAGTGGATAGAGTTCATCAGACGGATGGTGTCCTCGGTGGAGATTGGCTTCCAGTCATTGAGGATGTTCAGGGGGGTGGGGGTCCTGTAGGGGATTGGGTGGGTTGGTCTCCGGGTTGGTTGTCGAAGCTGTTGTGGATGTCTGCAATTTTGTTGTGGAAGAATGAGGCTAGGGAGTCGCAGAGGGCTTGAGAGGGGGTGATGTCGTTGGAGTTGGCTGAGGGGTTGGTAAATTCCTTGACGATGTTGAATAATTCCTTGCTGTTGTGTGCGTTGTTATCTAGACGGTCCTTGAAGGCTGCTTTCTTGGCATTTCGGATTAGTTGGTGGTGTATGCGGGTGGCGTTTTTGAAGGCGTCCTTGGTGCTGGTGGTTGGGTCTTTTTTCCAGGCCTTCTCGAGGGAGCGACAGAGTTTCTTGGATTTCTTAAGGTCATCGTTGAACCAGGAGGCCTTCTTGCTGCCTGGTTTGATTTGTCGTTTTTTCAGTGGTGCTAGGATGTCGGCGCTGTTGGATAACCATTGGGTGAGGTTGGTGGCTGCTTGGTCTGGGTTTGAGGAGTGGGCGGGGGGCTTTTGAAGAAGCGATGAGGAGATCTGGTCGATGGTGATTTTGTTCCAGTTTCTTTGCAGAGTGGGTTGGGGGTGGTTGTTGGATGTGGGCTTGTTGTAGGTGAAGTGAACGCAGCTGTGGTCCGTCCAAAGGAGAGTTGTGGTGTGGCTGAAGGAAACATGCTTGCTGGAGGTGAAGATAGGGTCGAGTGTGTGACCTGCGATGTGGGTGGGGGTAGTGACAAGTTGTTTAAGTCCGAGGTTTGCGAGGTTGTCCAAAAGGGTGGTGGTGTTGCGGTCGTTGTTCTTTTCAAGGTGAAAGTTGAGGTCTCCCAAAAGGATGTAGTCCTCGGAGGGGAGCGCGTGTGGAGTGATGAAGTCCGTGATGTCTTCACTGAATTGTGCGCGGGGTCCTGGTGGCCTGTAAAGGAGGGTGCCTCTGAGTGTGGTCTTGGGGTCGATGTGGATCTGGAAGGGAAGGTGTTCAGAGTTGGGGAGGTTGACGTCTGAGCTGGTTGAGATGCGGATGGATTTCTTATGGACGATAGATATGCCTCCTCCTGTGTGGCCGGTAGGGTCCTTGCGAATGATCTTATAGCCTTCCGGGATGGCAATGGTGATGTCTGGGGCTGAAGAGGCATTCATCCATGTTTCTGTTAGGAAGGCGATGTCCGGAGAGATGGTGTCGAGTAGATTCCAGAGGTCAATGGCGTGTCTGTGGACCGAGCGGGTGTTGAGCAGGATGCATTGTAGGTGGTTGGGATCGGATATCTGTTGTGTGTTCGTAGGTGAGGAGTTGTTCTTGGTGCCGTCGAACTTGCAGGAGTAGCATGAAAAGGGTCCATGGGTGTGTCCAGAAGCAGCTTGGACGCAGTTGAGGGAGCGGCCGGGGTTGAGGGCTAGGAGGGTGGTGGCATCGTAAGTAATGTGGGATGGGTGGACTTTACGAGGACCAGGGGCTCTGGCGCTGGGCGCGGTCCAGGCGCGGACGGGCGTAGACGGGCTTACCTTTGGCGCACCTTCGGCGTGGACGTAGCGCGTGGACGCTGCGCGTGGGGGCATTGGCCATAAATGGAAGGTGGAGGGGGCGGAGCGTGGGAGGGTGAGCTGGGAGGCGTTAGCGAAGGGGGAGGGACGGGCTGCAGGCACAACAAAATGGAGGGTTCCTAAACAACAACACGGCGCTATGCGAGGGCAGAGTAGATGCACCAAAACAAATGCGATCAGTCAGAGCATCGGCGCTATGCACACAGGTAGCGAATAATATTAAAAATCCTCAGATGGGCAACAGCAGTAATAGCACAATACGCCTGAGATAATATCTGCACTAAACAGCTATCAACTACGCAAATGCGGAGCGCTACGCGGTGGAATGGGCGCTTAATCACGGGAGAGTAAAATGCCAGATGAAAGATATAGCCAGTGAATCAAATAGTCAGCGCTACAATACCGCAGTGGCGCTTGTAGGTCAGGAGGTGAGCAAGGAGCAACCGCTTCGCAGGGAGTTCAGCTGGTCACAGGGGCTTCTCAGCCGAGTGCTTCCAAGTGCTTCGTGGGTGGGAGGGTGAGCTGGGAGGCGTTAGCGAAGGGGGAGGGACGGGCTGCAGGCACAACAAAATGGAGGGTTCCTAAACAACAACACGGCGCTATGCGAGGGCAGAGTAGATGCACCAAAACAAATGCGATCAGTCAGAGCATCGGCGCTATGCACACAGGTAGCGAATAATATTAAAAATCCTCAGATGGGCAACAGCAGTAATATAGTTGAAAATATTATGGACATATAGGTAAGTAATATAGAATGTCATTATATCGCATGTCATTATACAGAATGTCATTATATAGAATGTCATTATATCGAAAAAAATGTAATTGTATTATATGTTAGTATATGTGTTAAAAGTATATAATATTTTTTAATGTATGTTACAGTTTTTTTAAGATAATTAATTTTATGTTAATTAATTTTTGCGTATATTAGTTCCCTAGTGGGTTGTGGTTTTATAGGGGAATTGGGTAGGACGTAATTTAATTTATTTAAAAAAATAAATGTATTAATTAATAACTTATTGTTTAATAATTAATATTTGTAATTAATTTTTGCGTATATTAGTTTCGTAGATGGTTGTGGGTTTATAGAGGAATAGAGTGGGAAGTAATTTACTTTAAATAAAAAATAAAAAATAAATCAATAATTAATAATTTTATGGTTAATAATTAATATTGGTAATTAATTTTTGCGTATATTAGTTCTGTAGCAGGTTGTGGTTTTATAGGGGAATAGGGTGTAAAGTAATTTAATTTAAATAACAAAAAATGATAATAAATTATTAATTTTATGGTTAATAATTAATATTGGGAATCAATTTTTGCATGTATTAGTTCTGTAGCGGGTTGTGGGTTTATAGGGGAATAAGGTGGAACGTAATTTAATTTAAATAAAAAAAAAATAATACTTTATTAAGTAGTACTTTTTATTGGTAATTAAGTTAATTAATTTATTATTCATTATTTAAAAAGTTATTAATAATAGTTTTTAATTAATTGATAATTATGTAAATTGTGTAAATCTTTATTAATTAGTAACTAATCAATCAGAACATTTTCTAAAGTGCAATACACACCCGTGAAGGTCTCAAGGCTCTGGAGGGGGGATGATGCTATTGCTCGAATAGCCAGGTCTTGAGTAGTCTTCTAAAGGTTAACAGGTCCTGGGTCTGCCTCAGGAGGATGGGGAGGGTGTTCCAGGTCTTGGCGGTGAGGTGGGAGAACGATCTGCTGCCGGAGGTCACTCTTGAGATGCGGGGAACGGTGGCAAGGGCGAGGTCGGTGGATCGGAGCCGGTGGTTGGGGGTGTAGAAGGTGAGTCGTCTGTTGAGGTATGCTGGTCCGGTGTTGTGGAATGCCTTGTGTGCGTGGGTGAGGAGCTTGAAGGAGATCCTCTTGTTGTTGGGGAGCCAGTGCAGGTCTCTCTGGTGGGGAGTGAAGTGGCTGCGGAGAGGGATGTCAAGGATCAGGCGTGCAAAGGCGTTCTGAATTAGTTGTAGTTGTTTCAGGAGTTTGGCCGATGTTCCTGCGTAGAGGTCATTTCCGTGGTCCAACCTGCTGCTAACGAGTGCCTTGGTGACCGTTCTTCTTGTTTCGGTGGGGATCCACCTGTAGATCTTGAGGAGCATGCGGAGGGTGTTGAAGCAGGAGGATGAGATGGCGTTGACCTGCTTTGTCATGGGGAGCTTATAGTGGAGGTTGGTCGGTGAGTGTTGGTGCTGTTCCCAGTGCGGTCAGCCATCACGAGTCGTCCCAGACCGAGGGGTTGGAGCTGAGGATGCGGACTTCCATCTTTTCCGAGTTTAGCTTCAGACGGCTGTTCTTCATCCACTCGACGACAACCTTCATTCCTTCGTGGAGGTTGGTTTTGGCGGTCCTTGGTCAGGGATAGGATCAGCTGGGTTTCATTAGCGTAGGCGATGATGTTGAGGTCATATAGTCGAGCGACGTGTGCTAGTGGAACCATGTAGATTTGAAGAGCGTCGGGCTGAGGGATCAGCCCTGGGGTACGCCGCAGATTATCTTGGTGGCTTCGGAGTGGAAAGGGGGGAGGAGGACGCTCTGGGTTCAGCCAGAGAGGAAGGAGGTGGTCCAGTCCAAAGCCATGTCTCGGATCCCAGCGTCGTGGAGGTGTGTGAGTAGGGTGTGGTGGCAGACAGTGTTGAAGGCGTCTGACAGGTCCAGGAGGATGAAGGTTGCGGTTTTGCCACTGTCCAGCAGGGCCCTGATGTCATCGGTGGCGGCGATGAGGGCTGTTTTGGTGCTGTGGTTGCTGCGGAATCCAGATTGGGATGGATCCAGGATGCTGTTCTCCTCGAGGTAGCGGGTCAGTTGTCGGTTGACGGTTTTCTTGATGACCTTAAATATTAATTATTCATAATTAATGTATTCATATGTTAATTATGTTCATTTTTTGAGATGTGTGTTGAGTGTTTTAAGGGGAGTGTGGTGTGTATTAAATTAATTGAAAATAACGTTTTATTAATATTTATATAATATTTAATCAAAGTTATTTTATACTGTTAATTGTGTTAAATAATTTAGATATCATTGTTATTATTTTCTTACTCGTTGGGATTAGTTAATTATTAAAAATAATAATTAATTGTTAATGTATTAATATTTTAGACTATTGTAGGTGGAAAATAGTGGGAGGTAAATTAAATGTAAATAATTAATATTTTTTAACTAATTTTAATCAAAAATTGTAGGACTGGGTCTACTAAATTATTCCATTATGCTATCCAACACTTTCCTTACTGTGCCCCTCCAGGAGTGGGAATAGTAAGTTTCACAGCCCCACTATCCAACACTTTCCCTACTGTTTCACTCACTGGAGTGGGAATAGTGATTTGTATCCTCCCGCTATCCAACACTTTCCTACTTTTTCACTCATTGGAGTGGGAACAGTATTTTTTACCCACTCGCTATTCAACACTTTCTGTACTGTTTTACTCACTGGAGTGGGAATAGTAATTTTTATTCTACCCTTATCCAACACTTTCCCTACTGTTTCACTCACTGGAGTGGGAATAGTAATTTTTACCCACCTGATATCCAACACGTTCTCTACTGTTACACTCACTGGAGAGGGAATTGTAATTTTTACCCTTCTGCTATCCAACACTTTCCCTACTGTTCCACTCATAGTAGTGGGAACAGTACTTTGTACCCACCTGCTATCCAACATTTCCCCTACTGTTCCACTCATTGAAGTGGGAAAAGTAATTTTTACCCTCCCGCTATCTAAAACTTTCCCTACTGTTCCACTCACTGAAGTGGGAAAAGTAATTTTTATTCTCCGGCTATCCAACACTTTCCCTACTGTTCTACTCGTAGGAGTGGAAATAGTAATTTTTACCCACCCGCTATCCAACACTTTCCCTACTGTTTCACTCACAGGAGTGGGAATAGTAATTTTTATTCTCCTGCTATCCAACACTTTCCCTACTGTTCCACTCATTGGAGAGGGAATAGTAATTTTTACCCTCCCGCTATCCAACACTTTCCCGACTGTTCCACTCACTGGAGTGGGAATAGTAATTTTTACCCTCGCACTAGCCAACACTTTCCCTACTGTTCCACGCACTGGAGTGGGAATAGTAACTTTTACCCACCTGCTACCCAACACTTTCTCTACTGTTGCACTCACTGGAGTAGTAGGAATAGTAAGTTTTATTCTCCTGCTATCCAACCATATCCCTACTGTTCCACTCATTGGAGTGGGAAGAGTAATTTTTACCCTTCCGCTATCCAACACTTTCCCTACTGTTCCACTCGTAGGAGTGGGAATAGTAATTGGTACCCACTGGCTATCCAACATTTTCTCTACTGTTTCACTCATTGGAGTGGGAATAGTCATTTGTACCCACCCGCTATCCAACATATTTGAAACTTTTGCACTTGTTGTAGTGTGAATACTATTTTTATCCACTACGCTTTGCAATATTTTCATTATTGCTCCATTTAATGTAGTGAAAAATAATAATTTGCATAAAAAATATTAATATTATGGTTTAAATTATTTTGTATATTTTATTTTTAAATGTATATATGTTTATATATATATATATATGTAATTAAATTTTTAATAATGTTTCAAATATTTTATCATTAAGAAAATAATTTTTTTAAATATTAAGTTTATGTATTTGTTAAAAAATAATTTAAACATCTTTTTACATTACATTTATTATTTTTACACTTTAAGCTTTTTTACATTATTTTAACTATGTTTTATTTAATTGTGTTTATTTAATTACTTTTATATTCGTTTTGATATATTTTAAAAAATCGATATTTTAGCTACCTATATTTTTAACAATATTTTGTACACAATATTTTGGAACTTACCTGTTTTTAGATAGATATTCAATATTATGCCCCTCAATATTTTTGCTTCTGTATTCTGAACACTCGATTTTGTGTCCCTGGATATTTAGTCACTGATCCCTAATGACCCATAAATTTGTTGCATGCAATGGTTTAACAACACATGTCTACTGAGGTGCGCATAGGCAAGCAAACATAAACTATACCTTTATAAAATTACAAATATATGCCAAATTACAACTGGTAAAATAATATACAATCCCTCTCATTAGGGCTCAACTGAAAACATTGCAGTGAAATTGTACTACCAGGGTGTTATATTCTGATTTACAATGTATTTCCCTTTTAACTTACCCTATACATATTTCCCTTTTAATAGAATCTTTGTTCTTTGTTGCACATGCACACTGTCCATGTGATTCCATTTGGAATTGTTATGATCTAAAATGTTTAACTTGGACTGACTTCTTGGAGGTTGGAAGTACTGTGCTGCAGCTTATTAAATCCTGGAATTTCCTGAATATACTTGGATTTCTTCATTATTTACTACAAAATTGGCGACGAGGGTGTTGTGTCCTCCTGATGTCATGGCGAAAGGTTTTAATGGTTCTAGTATTGATTTTATAGGGTATATTGCTTCCATGATTTATTTTAAGGACCAATCTGCATATATCAAACTGTATGTTGTTGTAAAGGGAGTGAATGTTTTGGGGTGGCGGGATCAATTCAGACTTCACATTACATTGAATCCACGCAAAAAAGATCCTGTCATGGTGTCACATGATTGTGATATGTTAGAAGAAGGTATCAGATCGGTAGAAGAGAGTAATGTTTGGAAGACACTGTCGGACGAGTTTCCTAGTGTTTTTTCAGATAAATTGGGTAAACTAAGTGGTTTCACTCATGTCAATAAGCTTAAACAACGAGCTATTCCTGTTGTACAAAAACTTAGACCCGTACCACTAAATGTTAGAGAAGAGTTAAGTGATGCACTAAATGACATGTTGAAAAATGATGTCATAGAGGAGATAGAATCATCCGAATGGGTTTCGCCAGTGGTTTTGGCACGCAAACCTGACAAATCTTTGAGGTTATGCATAGATTTGAGAGCACTTAATGCAAACATAGTGGTAGATTGTCATCCCCTGCCCAATATCAACGAGGTTGTGAGCATGCTAGGAGGAGGTGTTATATTTTCCACTTTGGACTTGAGATCGGCGTATCATCAGGTTGTGTTAGCAGAGGAATCACGTCATCTCACAGCTTTTATCACACCACAGGGTTTGTTTCAGTTTAAACGGATGCCGTTTGGTTTGGCGTCGGCAGCCTCTGTTTTTCAGAGATCTATGTATCATATTTTCAAAGACATGAGTGAATACGTGAAGTGCTTTCAAGATGATATCTTGATTTTCTCCAAATGTGATGAGACACACATGGAGCATTTGAGGAATGTGTGTAAGACGTTAAATAAGTTTGGACTTACTATTAAGAGTAAGAAGTGTAAGTTATTTCAGAAAACTATAGAGTATTTGGGACACACCATTTCTGGTAATGGTGTTGCTCCAAAAAGATCTTTGGTTGATGCTATCCTAAAAGCTCCTGCACCAGATTGTAAAGACAAATTGTTATCGTTTCTAGGGCTTTGTGAATATTACAGCAAGTTTATTGCAAGTTTTGCGACCAAGATGGAGCCGTTAAGAGAGTTAACCAGGAAGGATGTAGAGTTTTTGTGGGGACCTAAACAGCAAGATGCTTTTGAAAGTATTAAACTTGATATGGTGTCAGCCCCTACTCTAAGGCCTTTTTGCTTGAATAAACTTTGCATTTTGACGGTAGACGCTAGTCTTTATGGCTTAGGTTGTGTGCTTTCACAACGTTCAGGCAAGGAGGATTGGAATGTTGCCTTTGCATCTAGATCCTTGAACCAAACTGAAAGACGGTATGCTGTCATAGAAAAAGAACTGTTGGGATGTGTATGGGGCGTTGAGCATTTCCGGAATTACATTTGGGGTGCAAGATTTTTGATACGTACTGATCACAAACCATTGGTGGGCATTCTTTCACCTGGTGGAGGATTAAATGCTACAGCTCGCATTGCTAGATTGATGTCACGTTTGCAGGAATATAATTTTGACATTGAATATGTACCTGGAAAACTAAATGTAACTGCAGATTGTTTGTCTAGGTTGCCATATCCAGGTGCTGGGGTTGAAGAAGATACGGAGGTGGTAACTAGTATTTCTGAAATGTTGTCAGAAAAATACAATGTTATATCAGAGGATATGTGGATGAAAAGTATGAATGAGGATGATCTATTATGTAAGGTAAGAGACTATGTAAATTTGGGGTGGCCCTCCAAGGAACATATTCCTGCTGAGATTATACCATTCTACAACATTGCTGATGAATTGGGCATTGAGGGAAACCTCTTATTCAGAGCTGGGAAGTGTATTCCACCTGTGGCTGTAAGAAATGTTATTTTACAAATGAGTCATGAATGTCACATGGGAATGTCTTCTATGAAAAGACTGATTAGGTCTAACTTCTGGTGGCCAGGAGTTGATAGGTTGGTGGATAAGTTTGTCAGAGAGTGTCCAGAGTGTATTGAGAGTGATAAATCGTGCAAGTGTGATCCGGCACCTTTAGTTCCTGTGAAGTGGCCGGATCATCCATGGCAAAAATTGGGGATTGATATTGCTGGTCCGTTCAATTTTTTTCCACAGGAATGTAGATTTGCTATAGTTGCTGTGGACTATCACTCCAAGTGGCCTGAGGTCAAACTAGTACCTCATCCTAATACAGAGAGTGTTATCTTATTTTTAAAAGAGATTTTTTCCAGAGAAGGTTTTCCGGAATGTATTGTATCAGATAATGAGGTACAGTTCAAATCCTCACTAATGTCAGAGTTTTTGAGTATGTATGACATAAAGCATTGTACCACTGCTCTGTATGAACCACAAGGTAATGGACTAGTGGAGAGATATAATCGGGTCCTCAAACAAGACATAGTTTGGGCTCGTAAATCTGGAGGTTTGTGGAAAGATAAATTGAGAGAAAAGTTATGGTTATACCGCATTACACCCCATGCCACTACTGAGGTTTCTCCTTTTCGTTTACTAAAAGGTAGAGATCCTGTTTCTGGTTTATGTCCTTGGTGGTTTAAAAAAAGTTCCAGTCATCAAATGACTGATGTGAATGTTAAGGATGTGGCTGAGAAAGTGAAACTCAAACAAGGCAAATACAAATGCAATTATGATTCTAGGATGAATGTTAAACAACCAGAATTCATGGTTGGTGATGTTGTTAGGATTCGCAAACCAGGTTATATTGCCAAGGGAGAAAACAAATTCGGTAAGCCTATGAAAGTTATGAAAGTTTATCATAATAGTGTGGTTACACAAGATGGAAAAAGATGGAATGTTAGAAGAGTTTCAAAATGTGTATCGTAGTTGTTTTATATATACTGGATGTTTTTTACAGCTGTTAAAAATATCAGTTTCCTTTCTTATTTCTTTAAGGGGGGAAATGTGTTATATTCTGATTTACAATGTATTTCCCTTTTAACTTACCCTGTACATATTTCCCTTTTAATAGAATCTTTGTTCTTTGTTGCACATGCACACTGTCCATGTGATTCCATTTGGAATTGTTATGATCTAAAATGTTTAACTTGGACTGACTTCTTGGAGGTTGGAAGTACTGTGCTGCAGCTTATTAAATCCTGGAATTTCCTGAATATACTTGGATTTCTTCATTATTTACTACAAAATTGGCGACGAGGGTGTTGTGTCCTCCTGATGTCATGGCGAAAGGTTTTAATGGTTCTAGTATTGATTTTATAGGGTATATTGCTTCCATGATTTATTTTAAGGACCAATCTGCATATATCAAACTGTATGTTGTTGTAAAGGGAGTGAATGTTTTGGGGTGGCGGGATCAATTCAGACTTCACATTACATTGAATCCACGCAACAAAGATCCTGTCATGGTGTCACATGATTGTGATATGTTAGAAGAAGGTATCAGATCGGTAGAAGAGAGTAATGTTTGGAAGACACTGTCGGACGATTTTCCTAGTGTTTTTTCAGATAAATTGGGTAAACTAAGTGGTTTCACTCATGTCATTAAGCTTAAACAACGAGCTATTCCTGTTGTACAAAAACTTAGACCCGTACCACTAAATGTTAGAGAAGAGTTAAGTGATGCACTAAATGACATGTTGAAAAATGATGTCATAGAGGAGATAGAATCATCCGAATGGGTTTCGCCAGTGGTTTTGGCACGCAAACCTGACAAATCTTTGAGGTTATGCATAGATTTGAGAGCACTTAATGCAAACATAGTGGTAGATTGTCATCCCCTGCCCAATATCAACGAGGTTGTGAGCATGCTAGGAGGAGGTGTTATATTTTCCACTTTGGACTTGAGATCGGCGTATCATCAGGTTGTGTTAGCAGAGGAATCACGTCATCTCACAGCTTTTATCACACCACAGGGTTTGTTTCAGTTTAAACGGATGCCGTTTGGTTTGGCGTCGGCAGCCTCTGTTTTTCAGAGATCTATGTATCATATTTTCAAAGACATGAGTGAATACGTGAAATGTTTTCAAGACGATATCTTGATTTTCTCCAAATGTGATGAGACACACATGGAGCATTTGAGGAATGTGTGTAAGACGTTAAATAAGTTTGGACTTACTATTAAGAGTAAGAAGTGTAAGTTATTTCAGAAAACTATAGAGTATTTGGGACACACCATTTCTGGTAATGGTGTTGCTCCAAAAAGATCTTTGGTTGATGCTATCCTAAAAGCTCCTGCACCAGATTGTAAAGACAAATTGTTATCGTTTCTAGGGCTTTGTGAATATTACAGCAAGTTTATTGCAAGTTTTGCGACCAAGATGGAGCCGTTAAGAGAGTTAACCAGGAAGGATGTAGAGTTTTTGTGGGGACCTAAACAGCAAGATGCTTTTGAAAGTATTAAACTTGATATGGTGTCAGCCCCTACTCTAAGGCCTTTTTGCTTGAATAAACTTTGCATTTTGACGGTAGACGCTAGTCTTTATGGCTTAGGTTGTGTGCTTTCACAACGTTCAGGCAAGGAGGATTGGAATGTTGCCTTTGCGTCTAGATCCTTGAACCAAACTGAAAGACGGTATGCTGTCATAGAAAAAGAACTGTTGGGATGTGTATGGGGCGTTGAGCATTTCCGGAATTACATTTGGGGTGCAAGATTTTTGATACGTACTGATCACAAACCATTGGTGGGCATTCTTTCACCTGGTGGAGGATTAAATGCTACAGCTCGCATTGCTAGATTGATGTCACGTTTGCAGGAATATAATTTTGACATTGAATATGTACCTGGAAAACTAAATGTAACTGCAGATTGTTTGTCTAGGTTGCCATATCCAGGTGCTGGGGTTGAAGAAGATACGGAGGTGGTAACTAGTATTTCTGAAATGTTGTCAGAAAAATACAATGTTATATCAGAGGATATGTGGATGAAAAGTATGAATGAGGATGATCTATTATGTAAGGTAAGAGACTATGTGAATTTGGGGTGGCCCTCCAAGGAACATATTCCTGCTGAGATTATACCATTCTACAACATTGCTGATGAATTGGGCATTGAGGGAAACCTCTTATTCAGAGCTGGGAAGTGTATTCCACCTGTGGCTGTAAGAAATGTTATTTTACAAATGAGTCATGAATGTCACATGGGAATGTCTTCTATGAAAAGACTGATTAGGTCTAACTTCTGGTGGCCAGGAGTTGATAGGTTGGTGGATAAGTTTATCAGAGAGTGTCCAGAGTGTATTGAGAGTGATAAATCGTGCAAGTGTGATCCGGCACCTTTAGTTCCTGTGAAGTGGCCGGATCATCCATGGCAAAAATTGGGGATTGATATTGCTGGTCCGTTCAATTTTTTTCCACAGGAATGTAGATTTGCTATAGTTGCTGTGGACTATCACTCCAAGTGGCCTGAGGTCAAACTAGTACCTCATCCTAATACAGAGAGTGTTATCTTATTTTTAAAAGAGATTTTTTCCAGAGAAGGTTTTCCGGAATGTATTGTATCAGATAATGGGGTACAGTTCAAATCCTCACTAATGTCAGAGTTTTTGAGTATGTATGGCATAAAGCATTGTACCACTGCTCTGTATGAACCACAAGGTAATGGACTAGTGGAGAGATATAATCGGGTCCTCAAACAAGACATAGTTTGGGCTCGTAAATCTGGAGGTTTGTGGAAAGATAAATTGAGAGAAAAGTTATGGTTATACCGCATTACACCCCATGCCACTACTGAGGTTTCTCCTTTTCGTTTACTAAAAGGTAGAGATCCTGTTTCTGGTTTATGTCCTTGGTGGTTTAAAAAAAGTTCCAGTCATCAAATGACTGATGTGAATGTTAAGGATGTGGCTGAGAAAGTGAAACTCAAACAAGGCAAATACAAATGCAATTATGATTCTAGGATGAATGTTAAACAACCAGAATTCATGGTTGGTGATGTTGTTAGGATTCGCAAACCAGGTTATATTGCCAAGGGAGAAAACAAATTCGGTAAGCCTATGAAAGTTATGAAAGTTTATCATAATAGTGTGGTTACACAAGATGGAAAAAGATGGAATGTTAGAAGAGTTTCAAAATGTGTATCGTAGTTGTTTTATATATACTGGATGTTTTTTTTCAGCTGTTAAAAATATCAGTTTCCTTTCTTATTTCTTTAAGGGGGGAAATGTGTTATATTCTGATTTACAATGTATTTCCCTTTTAACTTACCCTGTACATATTTCCCTTTTAATAGAATCTTTGTTCTTTGTTGCACATGCACACTGTCCATGTGATTCCATTTGGAATTGTTATGATCTAAAATGTTTAACTTGGACTGACTTCTTGGAGGTTGGAAGTACTGTGCTGCAGCTTATTAAATCCTGGAATTTCCTGAATATACTTGGATTTCTTCATTATTTACTACAAAATTGGCGACGAGGGTGTTGTGTCCTCCTGATGTCATGGCGAAAGGTTTTAATGGTTCTAGTATTGATTTTATAGGGTATATTGCTTCCATGATTTATTTTAAGGACCAATCTGCATATATCAAACTGTATGTTGTTGTAAAGGGAGTGAATGTTTTGGGGTGGCGGATCAATTCAGACTTCACATTACATTGAATCCACGCAACAAAGATCCTGTCATGGTGTCACATGATTGTGATATGTTAGAAGAAGGTATCAGATCGGTAGAAGAGAGTAATGTTTGGAAGACACTGTCGGACGAGTTTCCTAGTGTTTTTTCAGATAAATTGGGTAAACTAAGTGGTTTCACTCATGTCATTAAGCTTAAACAACGAGCTATTCCTGTTGTACAAAAACTTAGACCCGTACCACTAAATGTTAGAGAAGAGTTAAGTGATGCACTAAATGACATGTTGAAAAATGATGTCATAGAGGAGATAGAATCATCCGAATGGGTTTCGCCAGTGGTTTTGGCACGCAAACCTGACAAATCTTTGAGGTTATGCATAGATTTGAGAGCACTTAATGCAAACATAGTGGTAGATTGTCATCCCCTGCCCAATATCAACGAGGTTGTGAGCATGCTAGGAGGAGGTGTTATATTTTCCACTTTGGACTTGAGATCGGCGTATCATCAGGTTGTGTTAGCAGAGGAATCACGTCATCTCACAGCTTTTATCACACCACAGGGTTTGTTTCAGTTTAAACGGATGCCGTTTGGTTTGGCGTCGGCAGCCTCTGTTTTTCAGAGATCTATGTATCATATTTTCAAAGACATGAGTGAATACGTGAAATGTTTTCAAGATGATATCTTGATTTTCTCCAAATGTGATGAGACACACATGGAGCATTTGAGGAATGTGTGTAAGACGTTAAATAAGTTTGGACTTACTATTAAGAGTAAGAAGTGTAAGTTATTTCAGAAAACTATAGAGTATTTGGGACACACCATTTCTGGCAATGGTGTTGCTCCAAAAAGATCTTTGGTTGATGCTATCCTAAAAGCTCCTGCACCAGATTGTAAAGACAAATTGTTATCGTTTCTAGGGCTTTGTGAATATTACAGCAAGTTTATTGCAAGTTTTGCGACCAAGATGGAGCCGTTAAGAGAGTTAACCAGGAAGGATGTAGAGTTTTTGTGGGGACCTAAACAGCAAGATGCTTTTGAAAGTATTAAACTTGATATGGTGTCAGCCCCTACTCTAAGGCCTTTTTGCTTGGATAAACTTTGCATTTTGACGGTAGACGCTAGTCTTTATGGCTTAGGTTGTGTGCTTTCACAACGTTCAGGCAAGGAGGATTGGAATGTTGCCTTTGCGTCTAGATCCTTGAACCAAACTGAAAGACGGTATGCTGTCATAGAAAAAGAACTGTTGGGATGTGTATGGGGCGTTGAGCATTTCCGGAATTACATTTGGGGTGCAAGATTTTTGATACGTACTGATCACAAACCATTGGTGGGCATTCTTTCACCTGGTGGAGGATTAAATGCTACAGCTCGCATTGCTAGATTGATGTCACGTTTGCAGGAATATAATTTTGACATTGAATATGTACCTGGAAAACTAAATGTAACTGCAGATTGTTTGTCTAGGTTGCCATATCCAGGTGCTGGGGTTGAAGAAGATACGGAGGTGGTAACTAGTATTTCTGAAATGTTGTCAGAAAAATACAATGTTATATCAGAGGATATGTGGATGAAAAGTATGAATGAGGATGATCTATTATGTAAGGTAAGAGACTATGTGAATTTGGGGTGGCCCTCCAAGGAACATATTCCTGCTGAGATTATACCATTCTACAACATTGCTGATGAATTGGGCATTGAGGGAAACCTCTTATTCAGAGCTGGGAAGTGTATTCCAACTGTGGCTGTAAGAAATGTTATTTTACAAATGAGTCATGAATGTCACATGGGAATGTCTTCTATGAAAAGACTGATTAGGTCTAACTTCTGGTGGCCAGGAGTTGATAGGTTGGTGGATAAGTTTGTCAGAGAGTGTCCAGAGTGTATTGAGAGTGATAAATCATGCAAGTGTGATCCAGCACCTTTAGTTCCGGTGAAGTGGCCGGATCATCCATGGCAAAAATTGGGGATTGATATTGCTGGTCCGTTCAATTTTTTTCCACAGGAATGTAGATTTGCTATAGTTGCTGTGGACTATCACTCCAAGTGGCCTGAGGTCAAACTAGTACCTCATCCTAATACAGAGAGTGTTATCTTATTTTTAAAAGAGATTTTTTCCAGAGAAGGTTTTCCGGAATGTATTGTATCAGATAATGGGGTACAGTTCAAATCCTCACTAATGTCAGAGTTTTTGAGTATGTATGGCATAAAGCATTGTACCACTGCTCTGTATGAACCACAAGGTAATGGACTAGTGGAGAGATATAATCGGGTCCTCAAACAAGACATAGTTTGGGCTCGTAAATCTGGAGGTTTGTGGAAAGATAAATTGAGAGAAAAGTTATGGTTATACCGCATTACACCCCATGCCACTACTGAGGTTTCTCCTTTTCGTTTACTAAAAGGTAGAGATCCTGTTTCTGGTTTATGTCCTTGGTGGTTTAAAAAAAGTTCTAGTCATCAAATGACTGATGTGAATGTTAAGGATGTGGCTGAGAAAGTGAAACTCAAACAAGGCAAATACAAATGCAATTATGATTCTAGGATGAATGTTAAACAACCAGAATTCATGGTTGGTGATGTTGTTAGGATTCGCAAACCAGGTTATATTGCCAAGGGAGAAAACAAATTCGGTAAGCCTATGAAAGTTATGAAAGTTTATCATAATAGTGTGGTTACACAAGATGGAAAAAGATGGAATGTTAGAAGAGTTTCAAAATGTGTATCGTAGTTGTTTTATATATACTGGATGTTTTTTACAGCTGTTAAAAATATCAGTTTCCTTTCTTATTTCTTTAAGGGGGGAAATGTGTTATATTCTGATTTACAATGTATTTCCCTTTTAACTTACCCTGTACATATTTCCCTTTTAATAGAATCTTTGTTCTTTGTTGCACATGCACACTGTCCATGTGATTCCATTTGGAATTGTTATGATCTAAAATGTTTAACTTGGACTGACTTCTTGGAGGTTGAAAGTACTGTGCTGCAGCTTATTAAATCCTGGAATTTCCTGAATATACTTGGATTTCTTCATTATTTACTACAAAATTGGCGACGAGGGTGTTGTGTCCTCCTGATGTCATGGCGAAAGGTTTTAATGGTTCTAGTATTGATTTTATAGGGTATATTGCTTCCATGATTTATTTTAAGGACCAATCTGCATATATCAAACTGTATGTTGTTGTAAAGGGAGTGAATGTTTTGGGGTGGCGGGATCAATTCAGACTTCACATTACATTGAATCCACGCAACAAAGATCCTGTCATGGTGTCACATGATTGTGATATGTTAGAAGAAGGTATCAGATCGGTAGAAGAGAGTAATGTTTGGAAGACACTGTCGGACGAGTTTCCTAGTGTTTTTTCAGATAAATTGGGTAAACTAAGTGGTTTCACTCATGTCATTAAGCTTAAACAACGAGCTATTCCTGTTGTACAAAAACTTAGACCCGTACCACTAAATGTTAGAGAAGAGTTAAGTGATGCACTAAATGACATGTTGAAAAATGATGTCATAGAGGAGATAGAATCATCCGAATGGGTTTCGCCAGTGGTTTTGGCACGCAAACCTGACAAATCTTTGAGGTTATGCATAGATTTGAGAGCACTTAATGCAAACATAGTGGTAGATTGTCATCCCCTGCCCAATATCAACGAGGTTGTGAGCATGCTAGGAGGAGGTGTTATATTTTCCACTTTGGACTTGAGATCGGCGTATCATCAGGTTGTGTTAGCAGAGGAATCACGTCATCTCACAGCTTTTATCACACCACAGGGTTTGTTTCAGTTTAAACGGATGCCGTTTGGTTTGGCGTCGGCAGCCTCTGTTTTTCAGAGATCTATGTATCATATTTTCAAAGACATGAGTGAATACGTGAAATGTTTTCAAGACGATATCTTGATTTTCTCCAAATGTGATGAGACACACATGGAGCATTTGAGGAATGTGTGTAAGACGTTAAATAAGTTTGGACTTACTATTAAGAGTAAGAAGTGTAAGTTATTTCAGAAAACTATAGAGTATTTGGGACACACCATTTCTGGTAATGGTGTTGCTCCAAAAAGATCTTTGGTTGATGCTATCCTAAAAGCTCCTGCACCAGATTGTAAAGACAAATTGTTATCGTTTCTAGGGCTTTGTGAATATTACAGCAAGTTTATTGCAAGTTTTGCGACCAAGATGGAGCCGTTAAGAGAGTTAACCAGGAAGGATGTAGAGTTTTTGTGGGGACCTAAACAGCAAGATGCTTTTGAAAGTATTAAACTTGATATGGTGTCAGCCCCTACTCTAAGGCCTTTTTGCTTGGATAAACTTTGCATTTTGACGGTAGACGCTAGTCTTTATGGCTTAGGTTGTGTGCTTTCACAACGTTCAGGCAAGGAGGATTGGAATGTTGCCTTTGCGTCTAGATCCTTGAACCAAACTGAAAGACGGTATGCTGTTATAGAAAAAGAACTGTTGGGATGTGTATGGGGCGTTGAGCATTTCCGGAATTACATTTGGGGTGCAAGATTTTTGATACGTACTGATCACAAACCATTGGTGGGCATTCTTTCACCTGGTGGAGGATTAAATGCTACAGCTCGCATTGCTAGATTGATGTCACGTTTGCAGGAATATAATTTTGACATTGAATATGTACCTGGAAAACTAAATGTAACTGCAGATTGTTTGTCTAGGTTGCCATATCCAGGTGCTGGGGTTGAAGAAGATACGGAGGTGGTAACTAGTATTTCTGAAATGTTGTCAGAAAAATACAATGTTATATCAGAGGATATGTGGATGAAAAGTATGAATGAGGATGATCTATTATGTAAGGTAAGAGACTATGTGAATTTGGGGTGGCCCTCCAAGGAACATATTCCTGCTGAGATTATACCATTCTACAACATTGCTGATGAATTGGGCATTGAGGGAAACTTCTTATTCAGAGCTGGGAAGTGTATTCCACCTGTGGCTGTAAGAAATGTTATTTTACAAATGAGTCATGAATGTCACATGGGAATGTCTTCTATGAAAAGACTGATTAGGTCTAACTTCTGGTGGCCAGGAGTTGATAGGTTGGTGGATAAGTTTGTCAGAGAGTGTCCAGAGTGTATTGAGAGTGATAAATCATGCAAGTGTGATCCGGCACCTTTAGTTCCTGTGAAGTGGCCGGATCATCCATGGCAAAAATTGGGGATTGATATTGCTGGTCCGTTCAATTTTTTTCCACAGGAATGTAGATTTGCTATAGTTGCTGTGGACTATCACTCCAAGTGGCCTGAGGTCAAACTAGTACCTCATCCTAATACAGAGAGTGTTATCTTATTTTTAAAAGAGATTTTTTCCAGAGAAGGTTTTCCGGAATGTATTCGATCAGATAATGGGGTACAGTTCAAATCCTCACTAATGTCAGAGTTTTTGAGTATGTATGGCATAAAGCATTGTACCACTGCTCTGTATGAACCACAAGGTAATGGACTAGTGGAGAGATATAATCGGGTCCTCAAACAAGACATAGTTTGGGCTCGTAAATCTGGAGGTTTGTGGAAAGATAAATTGAGAGAAAAGTTATGGTTATACCGCATTACACCCCATGCCACTACTGAGGTTTCTCCTTTTCGTTTACTAAAAGGTAGAGATCCTGTTTCTGGTTTATGTCCTTGGTGGTTTAAAAAAAGTTCCAGTCATCAAATGACTGATGTGAATGTTAAGGATGTGGCTGAGAAAGTGAAACTCAAACAAGGCAAATACAAATGCAATTATGATTCTAGGATGAATGTTAAACAACCAGAATTCATGGTTGGTGATGTTGTTAGGATTCGCAAACCAGGTTATATTGCCAAGGGAGAAAACAAATTCGGTAAGCCTATGAAAGTTATGAAAGTTTATCATAATAGTGTGGTTACACAAGATGGAAAAAGATGGAATGTTAGAAGAGTTTCAAAATGTGTATCGTAGTTGTTTTATATATACTGGATGTTTTTTTACAGCTGTTAAAAATATCAGTTTCCTTTCTTATTTCTTTAAGGGGGGAAATGTGTTATATTCTGATTTACAATGTATTTCCCTTTTAACTTACCCTGTACATATTTCCCTTTTAATAGAATCTTTGTTCTTTGTTGCACATGCACACTGTCCATGTGATTCCATTTGGAATTGTTATGATCTAAAATGTTTAACTTGGACTGACTTCTTGGAGGTTGGAAGTACTGTGCTGCAGCTTATTAAATCCTGGAATTTCCTGAATATACTTGGATTTCTTCATTATTTACTACACAGGGTTTTTCAGACCATTGGTAATCTGCAAGATTACATTTTACAAATACCTTTCCATGTGCTGTAACATAATGCAATAACAACCCATTGTGCGCAGCCTGTTGGTTTTTATCATATACATTTCACAATAATAAGACAAGCCTTTGTAATAACTGCGGAAAATAAACAGGCCAGACCCGTGTGCTCTGGCATAAGAGGTCCTCCCACACCAACCAAGCCTTTAGTGGCTGTCATTGGCTAGGTACCATAACCAACTCAGGCCTATAGTTATGAAAATAGACTTTTCGCAAAAGGCAAGCATCCAACTGTCAGAAAATTATAAATATACACACATTTACAGTTGGAAAAAGCAAAATACAATCTTTCCAAAGAGCCACTAAGAAGCATATTCACATAGCAAACCTTCTATCCACAGTTAGGGGCCGATTCTGATCTCGGTCGGAAAGCACTCAGACCGAGCCGGATCCGGGGTGTTTTCTGACCGACCCAGACTCCTGCAGTCCGACCGAGCGAGTACGATGCAGCCATATGCCGTCGGATTCGGTTCGGTCGTAGTCCCATAGAAGTGAATGGGAACCAGTCATACGACACATACATGGGCTCCCATTGACTGAATGGGTACGTTGGGGACAAGAGCACCGCCTACAGTGGGTACGCATCGGTGCCATCCGCACCATACTTGCCTGTGTTGGGGAGACCCATGGGTCTACCCCTGTGTCCAAGTCGTAAGGCTGCGGGTAACAGGTGGAATGACGCACACCCCAGAAGTCCGACTCTGGGAGCTATTGCAAGTCGGATGCTCCGAATCGATCCTGCTGTCCGAATCGAGCATCGTACTAGCTCGGTCATGAAACATCTCCATTGCGAGCCACGGTTTGCTTGTGACCGGTTCGTACGGACCAGTTCAGAACTGGAAACGATTCGGACGGAGATTTTGTGCTTGTTTGCATCGTACTTCGACGTCCAGACCTGTGTACGATTTGGACGGAAATCCAGCCTCTGAATCGGATCCGCTAATGCCAAACCCAATTCAGTGCCCTTCTGACCGATATCGGAACTGTCCCCTATGACACAAGGAGGTAACCAACACCAAAAACCATTATCTGACTCGACATTGCAGGTAACGGAGGCCGAATTGCCACATCGCTGGAGCGAGTGGCAAATGGCTCCCACAGACTGATATTAAATCCATTTCTGCCCACCAGACCTTTGCGCACTATCACGCATCTCAAACCAGCAAAAGATTGTTTTAAATATTACTTTTAAAATCACGCTGCTCTCACCTGACTCCATACCCCCTTCCCTGGCCCACCACTGACATCGTCAGATTGTTGTGGAGGGAAGGCGGGCCGGAAGTGAATACTACTTCCCCTCCCTTCAGTGCGCAGGTTAGCAGGCTAGTTGCTCTGCCCTGCCCCTCTAGAAATTAACTATGCCTTTCCGTTCGCGCAGCGGACGCGCGCAGCGGGCTCGCCGATGGTGCACCGAAGGCGCGCCAAAGGCAAGCCCGTCTGCACCTGCCGCCCCAACCCCCAGATTTTACACCCGGGAGACTCTATTTCAACTTAGGCAGGCTACAAATACACCATGCCTCCACTCACTCTCGCTGGAGGGACCACAAAGTAACTGCTCCAATTGCTCCTACACTCTATCACCAAAGATAATCCCACCCCCTATCGAGTTCACAATCAACATGGCTCTGCTGAATTGCAGATCCCTGCCCAAACACTCTGCAGAAATAAATATGCTTCTTCAGAACACAGAACTAGATGTTCTGTTCCTGACAGAGACATGGCTATCCCCAAGCTCTGAGCCGGATGTTGTGCAAGCCGTCCCTTCAGGATACCTTATCCAGCGTCTCGATAGAGTAGGTGGAAAGGGTAGCGGAATTGCTATCATCCACAAAAGCCACCTCTCCTGCCGCTTACTAGACAGCCCGATCCTCGACTGTGAAAATGCCCACTTCATTATCCAACTCTCCCCCTCTAAATCACTGCTGGGCATTCTCCTGTACCGTCCACCAGGAGCACAGGGGCAATTCTATAGCTCACTGTTGGTTCCATTTGAAAAACCATCAAGCTACACACGTAAAAGGCCATTTACTAGACCCTATCCTCTCAAACATCTCCGGATTAAAAACTAGTGAGGCCCTACCTATCCCATGGTCTGACCACTTCCTAGTACCATTCACCTGGCAAACCATCACCGACCTCCCCCATGGGCCATTACCTTGCCTACCAGAACGCCCTTGGTCAAAACTAGTCCTTGAAGACTGGAGACGCGAACTCGGACCAACTACCCCCACACTCGAATTCGAACCACTCTCAGCAGATAAGCAAATTTCATCCTCGGTTGAAAACTCTTTAGACCAAGTTCTGCCAAAAAAAATCCTACCTAAAAATAATAGAACCTTCAAATCCCCTTGGTTTACCCCAGAACTCCGCGACTTAAAAAAACAATGTACAAAACTTGAACGTACATGGAGGAAGGACTGGGCCAATAATAATAAAATTGAATACAGAGTAGCCATCAGGTCCTACAAAGCCAGCTTGAAAACCACCCAGGCGGCCTTCTGCGAAGAAAAAAATTCAAGACTCTGCCAACTACTCTTGGGAAACATTCTGCATCGTTAAAAAACTGTTGAAAGTCTCAGACCCACCCCCGTCACCGACCCCTCTGGTTGAAGATGCAACAAATTGGCGGAATTGTTTTCCACCAAAATTCAAAATATCTTAAAAACCCTCCCTGCCCCCCGCCACCCACCAGGACACCACGCCCTGACTCCCGCAATCAATACCCCCCCACCTAGACTTCTTCTTCCCCCTCACAGTGGAGACCCCTCCCCACATTTTAAATGCAATCAAAAGTGGTTCCCCCCTCGACCCTGCACCTTTTAACATCCTGAAACTTGTGACACCTACCATCACCTCCCCCATCACCAACTTAATAAACACCTCACTAGAACAGTGTACTCTTCCCCCCAACTGGAAAAAAGGCACAGTAAGAGCACTACTAAAGAAACTTCTTCGCACCACATGAAAAATTCTCCCCCTCCAACCTCCCCCCCCCCCACTCCAAAAAACTCTTTATTCAGGGCCTCATTCTCTCCAGACTAGATTACGGGAACGCCTTTTATCTTGGCGCCCCGAAATCAGTCACAAACAAACTCCAACTTGTCCAGAACTCGGCAGCTAGGCTGCTAACAGGCACAAAAAACAGAAGCTCTGCCAAGCCTGCCCTAAACTCACTACACTGGCTCCCGATCCAAGAGAGAATTAATTTCAAATCCCTCCGCATAACACATAAAATCCTCCAGGATAAGGGCCCCCGATTCTGAAAACCCTGATTAAACCTTACAAAGCCAACAGGAAGCTAAGATCCGATCACCTCCTTTTGGCTTACGTCCCAAGGATCAAGAACGCACGGTCAGGAGGACGCCTTTTTTCGTATGATGCCCCCAAGCTGTGGAACTCCCTCCCCCTGAACATGCGGAGGAAAACCAATTCATCAAAATTCCGTAAGCTCCTAAAAACCTGGCTTTTCTCCTAGGTCACATCCGTTCCCTAGCTAAATTCTTCGAGCCCAGGACTGGGACGCACCTGGGTGGTCCAATTCCAATTCCAATCTACTAAAGTAATCTGTGAGATTCCATGTAACAAGATACCTATCTATAGGCATTAATACAGACTGATAACAACCCAACCTTCAATGCCTATTGACTTTAATGTATGATTTTAACAATAAATACACCAGGCCTACTGTCTTTAGCGTAACATTCCATCATAAACACATCAGGCCTACTGTCTTTAGCGTAACATTCCATCATAAACACATCAGGCCTACTGTCTTTAGCGTAACATTCCATCATAAACACACCAGGCCTACTGTCTTTAGCGTAACATTCCATCATAAACACACCAGGCCTACTGTCTTTAGCGTAACATTCCATCATAAACACATCAGGCCTACTGTCTTTAGCAAAACATTCCATCATAAACACATCAGGCCTACTGTCTTTAGCGTAACATTCCATCATAAACACATCAGGCCTACTGTCTTTAGCGTAACATTCCATCATAAACACACCAGGCCTACTGTCTTTAGCGTAACATTCCATCATAAACACACCAGGCCTACTGTCTTTAGCGTAACATTCCATCATAAACACACCAGGCCTACTGTCTTTAGCATAACATTCCATCATAAACACACCAGGCCCATCGCCATGATCAATGCCAAAGCCAAATCAGTCCTTCTGTGTCGAGTATAAGCTTTATCACAAGCCAAAAATGCAATGCAAGCTGGATTTTTGCAGACACCCACAAATGCAGAGCAAAAGCCTGTACAGTTGCACCGTCAAGCAAGACCTAAAACTCCAGGCAGATTAGTGTTCCCTGGAATCTCATGCTGCTCTCAAACACACTCTGCACTTTGACGCCTAAAGTTAATTATGGAAGGGGAAGGTGTCGTGACAACAACCCATTCATCATGGCTGCGCTCCTCCCATATGTGCTGCTGCTAGAGAAAAACAACATCAATTATCTAATAATCTAAGACACTTTCACAGTATGACATTGTCATGTGTATTTCTCGGAAAATTCAAGCTCAGGCACCTGTACTGTTGCTTGCTCAGGCAGCTGAACAATGAGACAAAATAATCACGGTTGGGTGGAGTGAAACTCTCTTTTCCGTGGAAGAACACAACTTCTGCCCAATCAAAACATGCACTCCTGATTACCAAAATGGGGGCGGAGCCAAAGCCCCTCTTTGTAGCATTCCTGAAAGCTCTTTTTTAGATGGATGATATTCCATCTGTCGACCCTGCAGAGTCAAGACAGACATACAAAGTTACGCAAAAAGCTTAAGTGGCCTGATGTTCCTCCTTGGAGAAGAATGGGAAATGGTAGAATATGCAGCAGAACCTGTCAGCCTGTGACATCACTAGAGGCCCAAATATCTGTGTGTTAGACAGTCGTGCAGCAGCTGTGAACCCACAGAGCCGTGTAACATCTCTAGACCAATGAATCCCTCCAAAGAAAAAACAAATCATTGCATGGAACTGAATTGAGAGAGGATGGAGGAGCAGAAATATAGAAAGAGAGGCAGAGAGAGAGAGAGAGCAAGTGTGAGTCAAAAGAGACAGGGGCAAAGAGAAAGAGAAGAAGAGAATGACAAATATTGAAAGGAAGCAGGAGGACCTAGACAACATATGTGTATCTTACGACTGACCCCGTTCTGCTCCGATTTAAGAAAGTGCCGAAGATACACCTCATAAAAGACCCCTACATCTCACACTAGACGCTCGCTCCTAGAAGCCACAAGCTAAGTGTATCTTTTTCCTTTGACTCTGCAAATGCTTTCAGCTGGGTTTGTGCTATACAAATATCACATGCACACAGGAGGAGAGTTAGTGAAGAGACAGTGAGGGAAAAGGAAAGATGAGAAGGAGACAGAGAAGGAAAAGAGATGGAGCGAAAGAGAGGGAAAGAGAAGGTGAGATAAAAAGAGAGAGTAGGAAATACAAGAGACAGTAGGTGACATTCTCCAACACAAAACACTTGAAAGGACACGCTGGTACAAGGACTAGGTGGTAAATTCTGTTCTGCTCACCGAATTTGCAGAATTTGGGTAATTTCGCGTTCCACGGAGAATGTGGAATAGCCAAAAATTCGGCGATCCGCTACTTTGCGCAATTTTTTTGCTTGTTTGCCCTTTTAAAATGCGGGTTCGCAAGATATTTACCCCAAGCACGCAAACAGCGTTCGCGAACAGGAAAAAACCATTGCAAACGGGCGGAACAAGTAATTCCACATGTTTGCGGAACTCTGCGTGCTCGTGGAGATTTTTTTCGGTTTCGCGGAGCTTTGCATAGCACGACTACGCAAATTCTGCCCACCCCTAGTTGGTACCCAATACGACTGAAAGAAAAAAAGGCTTCATCACAGTTATCCAGAAGTTCTTTCCACAGTGTTCACAGTTAGGCTTCGGAATAAGCTCACGCCACAAGTGATAAAGGGAACAGCTGTCAATCTTGTTTTAAGTGGAGGTCAGGTGAGTTCTTGGATGAGATGTGTAGGGTTGGTGGATCCCAGGTTTGAGCTAAAACTATTACGTCAGGTTGATAAAAGTTTGACTATTCATGTTGATTGTGAAAAGCAAGCAACACATGCACATGTAAGGGAACATGATGATGATGAGCGGGATTTATAAAGGACGCTGAGGCTCCAGAGAGTGTCCCGGTGCAATGTGAATGGGAAAGGCTAAATTTGGTCATCCCCAGCATTATATCCTCAAATGTTAATCTATTCAAAACAGATTCTGGCAAAGGGATGAAAGCTGAGCAAGATGGACCTCATGTCTGCCTCATCCAGCATTACTAACTCAGTGCCTAATTTGGGCCGGGATGCAGGGGGGTCCCACCGGCACTCATCTCCAGGGACTGCCACTTATATGTCCTCAACAGACTGAGATCCAGAGCAAAGAAAAACACAAAAGGGTGAGAGTGGAGGAAGAGAAACTTTTTAAATCAGTAGCAAAAGAAGAAAGTAGGACCTGTAAGAGATAGATAAAGTGACAGGAAGTGTGTGGTGGTGGGTGAAAGAAGCATGAGGTGGAATCAAGAATACGCAGCCTTAGTACTTGGAACCCCAATATTTGATAGGGTTGGTCGCAGGCATCTAAACAAAAGGTTGGGCCCGGCAATTGTTCTTTTACAAATTAAGCACTAACTGTGATATACCCACAAAAAGGTGAGCTGGGAGGGGGAGCCAGGACACAAAAGAAATGCTGAGTACAGGTAAAAGAAGATGTGGTAATGATATGGTGAACGTGGCAGGGGGTGTTAACCACAAGGAGCAGGACACACCTACAGGACTCAGACGAAAGGTCACAGGATGCTATGTGTGCGGTTTTGCATAGTAAATAATGTAGAGGCCAAGAAATACGCCTTGGTGCCAATATCCTCTTCTACCACTTTGTGTTCTAGAATGCAATCTTCAAGCTGGAAACGCGCCTCCTCCTGTAAACGCCAAGCGAAGCATCCTGTTGGCATGCTGACCAGTCAGAGTATGAAGTGAGGTTCAACTGAATTCCAACTTCAGCTGACCCTCACCAGAGCACATGTATCCAGCAACCAGACGGGGACTTGGGAGTCTGGAAATTGATACATTGCCCCAACCACATATTAAATGCCAAGAAAATCTCCTTGACTTCCTGCTAAGCTACTCCCCTCTGAAGGCAACGGAGCAAACTCAACGTGGCAGGCATGATCATAATTGCCATGGTAACTCCATTGCAAGTCAACGTAATAGTGAGTAACCACAGAGAGGATGACCCGGGGAGAGGAATCTTCATGAGGTCTGGTGTTTCTAAGGATACACACGCAAGCACATCATAGGCCCACATCTACCTACCCTATAGACATACATATCATCAGGGTATGCCAATGCGGATTAATGAATATTAAATCTAAACCTACCTATATGTAGTAACCTTCACCTAAAGAATATTGACTACCTTCATGATATATCAGTAGCCCATATTCTAGTAGGTGAAGGGTAGTTTATATAGGCAATTATAGGTTTTCCACACTATATGTAACTTCACTATGCATATTTCTCAAAGGTTTGTCGATGTGGAGTTAAGAATAGTAAATCTAAACTTTTCTAGATATACGTTTAAAAAAAGGACTATGACATTGCCGCGTCGTAGCATTTTTTGGAATTTTTTTTAAACTTTTAACCATGCTGCACAACAGCTGTGCTGCGGTACAGCATGGCTAAAAGTAATTGGCAAATCAAATAGCTCTCGCATGTGTGAGGCCTATTAGCTTTGCCAATGCCTATTGTCCTTGTGCATTCATTCTTCTCGCACCATCATTTTTCAGCTCCCACTGTCCTGTTCTCGGTCCTTCTTGAGGGCGTACCTCTCTCTGATCTCCAGTTTTGTGCCCAAGTGGTCCAACTGTTCTTGCACCCATCAACGCCATGCTGTCACGCGTCTCTCTTACCCTCTCTATGGCTAAGTAAACACGTGCCTGGAGCTGGTTCAATCATCACCCTCAGAAATAAAACTATTTTCTTTATTCTAGAAGTTCCTCAAGTCTGTTTGGTTCTTCTGGTTTCCATCACTGCAGAGTCGCTATGGACTCTTCATAGCCACAATGCATTGATCTGGTGCCCAGGTCAGCTGTCCACGCGGCTGCGGGGTTGGTGGGCATGAAGTGCCAAGCAGCAACGGCCCTTTGCCATCTTTGAATGAACCAGGAACCCACACAGGTGGGGCGACAGGTACACTGATGGGCACTAATAGGCTTGAACCCTAGTGAGCAGAGACTGTCTCAGGCACAGTCAGGCTTCTTGGTTCATGGTTGACATAAAAAGCCTCCCTGGACTGCTCCAGAATCCTGCAAAGGTGAACCTGTCTTCTTTATCGTGGTGGCACCTGATGGCGTGTGCGGGAAAACTATGGAAATAAAGTGTTATTATTACAAAACTCTCCGTAAAACTCATAATTTCATTTGGAACTTTAATGGACATAACTTAAAGAAGCCATGTGCTTCCAAAGTGTAGACTTATCATGCAGAGGGCTTATCAGGGTAGGTTTCTCATTTGAGGGTTAAAGGGGGAGCCTTGTTGCTGTTCAGATCAGGTTTCAGTGAAGCTGTTCTATGGGACAGGCAATTGGGCCCACTGGGAACATCAACTTTACCTTAATACCTGTGAGGTGTGGCTAAGCTACTGAAACATACAGTTTACTTTGGCTTCACCCACAATGCCTTGTAGGAGTCCACATACCTTAAAAGAATGGGACCAGACACTGTGAATTACTCTTCTGTAAACTGTCCAAGTTCTATGTGAATGCTTTAGAAACTTTCGCAACAGTAAGTTACACTTTTGAGTAAGTTACACTTTTGAGTAAGTTTACTACTTTTTGCTTCTTCAAAAAGCTCTGAGTGTAAGATACTACTATAAATAAAAAGCACAGTAGTAAGTCGAGCACGACACATGGTCATGAACTGGTTCTGCAACAGCCTCCCAAGGAAATAATGGAGGCAGGGACTTAAAATAAAACCCAGGAGGATGTTGTAGGAGAGTAGGGTCTGCTATCCTATGGTCACCCCAAATTTTAGCTTTTTGCTTCACTGGTTTATGACTTAATGTGGCAGTGGGCCTGCTAATCAGACCCACAGCCTGCTGTTCTCTCTCTAAATTACTGCCAATGCACTCTAGGTGCATTACGAATTGGAACTGGTTCACCTTATTGGCCCCTGTAACAGTGTACCCTAGGTACCCAGGGCATAGGTGTTTCCAAGGCCTACCAGGGGCTGCAGCATGTATTGTGCCACCCCTGGCCTGGCCTCCATATTTGACACAACTGGCTGAGCACTCAGCTGGGGCAAGTCGGTGTAACCACCTCTTGCTAAGGTACAGTATGCCTGTGCCTAACCCTAAACTGGACACATTTGTTCCTATCAGCCACTCCTATGGAAGGCCTCATCAATCCTGGAGGCAGAGTGCTTGGAAATATGTGAGATGGTGCTCTAGCATGAGCTGAGCCTGTCTGCAGCTGTCGGGAACCACTCCCTTAGCTGTTCCGGGATATTGCCATACCATATACTCTTAAGTGCATTATAATCCTCGCGGTTATATGCTATCTTTGGTTTGGCTTTATCAAAACATTTCGAGTAAGGTTTCATACAAATTGGAATACTATCCCCTCGACAGTTCAGTCGACGGGGATAGCATTCCACCCTTCTAGAGGGACACGACATGTGTGTAGCCTTAACCCCGGTTAAAGTTAACCAGAGCCTCAGCATCACAAAATGGATGCTGCCACCACAGACACAAGTCTGACCTCCTGCTGCTGGGAGTCCTTCCAGCGAGGGAGGCTTGGACAAAGGGTTTCCTGCCTTGGGAGGTGCGAGCACCACCCCAGACAGGGTTTTGTGTATTGGGTAGGACAGGGCTGAATAGATTGAGACATGCCCGAGGCACACAAGGTGTCCCCGTGCATAAGCCAGTCCAAACCGGTCCTGGGACTTTCCAGACCCAGGCCTGGCGAGGAGCTGGACAAAGGAAAGGGGGTGTAACCGCCCCCCTTCCTGGTGGGATTGGGAATAAGGGTGGGAGCAGTGCCATTGCACAGCAGATCATCCTGAAATCAACTTTAAACAAGAAGAAGACTGGACTTCGACATTCTGCTGCTCAGAAGACTGAAGAGAATCTCCCTTGTGGCCTAGGAGTGGCCACCCTGCGCAAGCAGGCACCAACCAGCGAATCAACGTCTGCTTTGCCGCCGCCTCCCGCCGGAGCCCGAGCCCGAGCCCAGAGCCTGACAAGACCCAGACTCCCAGACTTCTCACAGCCTGATCCACAGTCCCTGCAAAGAAGGGACCCGTGGAGGCACAGAGAGACGTGGGACCGGACATCTTGGAAGACACCCGAAGAGCTGACTGCGCAGCACCCGAGGCATCCTCGATGTTGTGCTTTGGGGCCTGAGAACCCCCACCACCGAGCAGCCCTTGCACCGAAGATCAGCCCCCAGCATCTCCACGATCTGCGTGGGGCCCTTTTGCATTGTGCCACTCGATGCGCCATCCCGGCCACTAGCCCCGTGGTCAGCGGCCATCTTGGCAACGAAACCGACAAACTACACTGCGGGTCTGGTTGCTCCAGACTTTCCCTAGCTCCTGCAGAAAGGAGCCCCGGCTCTGACCTTGCTGGTCCGAGTGGTAAGCATTTTTTGATTCCTGTGTGGCTTGCATTAGCCAAGGCCTGTTTGCTCCGATCAAGTTGCCGACACCGCCAACAACAAGAAGCCTGCGTGCGACAGCTCGTGACCGACTCCTGGACGTCCTTGACCCCCGGTGTCCACGTGGCTGCAGAGAGAAGCTACACCTCAACGCCTGTTTGCACCCAACATCGCCTGGTTCCAATCTGGTTCCACGGTAGTCACAGGCTAGTGACTTTGAACATTGTCCCCTCTGCTTTCAGGTCTTCACATCTTCAGCTCCATCCTTGGATCCACCGGAACTCTTCACATCGAGCCGCCTGCAGCATCTTCAGCATCAAGCACCATCGACCAGCGTGACAAAACCCGACACTACTTCGACCTTGTGCACCTGCTTCCTGTGGGTGAGGTAACTCAGCTCCGCTAGTGTTCCTACACTGGTACACACCTCTAGGGCCTGTGTCTCAAGTTTCAGCGTTTTAAGTCACTCGGAAGGTTCCGAACTAACTAACTTTGTACTTTTTACGCACCATAGACTTTACATTGGTGAGTGCGTGCACTTTAAACACTGCACCCGAGTCCCACGGGCCTTTCCCGACTTAGTCACTGCTAGTCTCGAATAGCTCCAGCGATTCCAAAGGCCCTAGGCCTGTTTCCGTTCTGATTGGTATCTCTTATACCACTTTCTTAGTATATGGTTTAGGTGGCCCCTAGGGCTCATCCATATTGTGCAACTTTTGTGTATTTTAAACTGTCTTGTGTTTAACGCTTGTGCTTCTGTGCTCATAAAGAGTCCAGGGGATACTTTTAGTTAATAAATCAATATATATTTTCAATATATATCTGTGTGGTGTCCTTTCATTTGGTATTCAAGGGGGTTGTGTATGGTAATACAGCTGGCTTCACATGCCTTTCAGAGTTTAGCCTAAGACTGCTTTGTCCACGTTACCACTAGGATAACTGGTCTATAAGGTTGACTTACAACCAATCATCATAAGGGTTGCTTGGCATGGTACAAAGTGATCACGAGAATTAGAGAGCATTATATACCAGGCCAACTTCTCACAGATGTAATATCAACTTAAATTAAATTCTTTAAAATTATTAAACATATAAAAACACACAATTTAAAGCTAAAAAATATATCAAATAGTACTGTTGACTTGGACTTCTGCCATCTGCAAAGCCTCCTGCAGTCAAGCGGGACACGTAATGGCCAAAACCCCGGTACTGAGGGGTGTATTCTGGGACGCCATGCACCTGTACTCACAAATCACAGGTAGCACACTCTCAGGGTGTGGGCAGACACCTGAAATCCTTGCCGCCATTTGTGATGTTGAGGATCACAGTGGCAAACAATTCCCAGACACGCAGGTTTGTGTAGTTAACTCAAACTGCCCATTCATTTGCAGGCACTCCTGTTTATTGACAATCCCCACGTCATCATGGTGAACTCACCTGTTCTGAGAACATGGGGTAAGCATGATACTGGTCTCAAAACATAGGGCAAACATGGAACTACCCAAGTACTGCATATATACACAATACCACATCACCCATTGCACCACAAAGCCCTTGTGGGATACTGTTTCTCCACCCACCTTCCTGGTCAGGGCCAGACTGGAAACCGAAACTGGCCCTGGCAAACTGCTCGGGCGTCCACCTTGGGGAAGGAGGGTGGCAGGGCTGTTTGCTAGGGCTGGTTTCAGTCGATTTTGTTATAGAGGGGTCGATATTGCCGGCCCATGGTAACAAAAAAGGCCCCCCAGGGGCCCCCAACCGGGCGACGCACCGGGGAAATGCCCAGTGTCCGCTACTACCAGTCCGGCCCTGTCCCTGGTGAGACTTTTTATTCCTGGTACAATCTAGAACTTGTCTTCAATATGAAGCTAAGGGGCTTTCATTGTTTATTTTGCCTTTCCAATTCCACAGCAGCGGACTGTGCACAACGGGTACCAAAAGTCTGTTACAAGGCTGCGTATTCTGCTGGAGACATGAAACGGCACTCTCACCAGGGTACACATTCACCTGAGTTATCTCATTCCCTGCCCTTTGCCCCCATGGCTGAGCCAGAGGCTTCTGACTAAGGATGGGTGGAATTTGCATAATCGCGTTACGCAAATCTCTGCGAAACAGTAAAAAATCTCCGCGAATACGCAGAAATTCAGCGAACACGCGGAATTGCTTGTTTGCGATGCTGTTTTCCTGTTCGCAATCACTGTTTGCGTGCCCAGGGTGAAATATCTTGCGAAGACGCATTTTGAGATCGCGAACAAGCAAAAAAAATTGCGAAGTAGCGGAACGCAGACTTTTGGGCAATTTTGCATTCTCCGCGGAACGCGAAATTACCCAAATTCCGCAAATTCCGTGAGTGGAACGGAATTTACCGCCCATGCCTACTTCTGACCAGTGCAGTAAACTGGAGGTGTCGATGAAGCAGGACGCTAGAATGTTCTAACACTAATCCATTATCCCCTAAAAATAGTTCATTTTCATCACTTGCCTGTTAAGGCTTCAGCCTAGGCCTAGCTGCTACTCTTCACTATGAAAAATAATTACATCTCTACCCTTTTCATGTGTAGCTCACTGGTCAGATGAGCAGTGGTGGCCAGCTGCAATTAGTAGAGGTGGGGTGACAGGCACACTGATGGGCACTAATACCAACCACCAGTGCCCTTCGGCCCAAAGCTCCGAATCGTGCTCCTTTTTAAACTGTGCGTATGACAGACCATGATTGGGAGCTCTGGAGTTGAGACTGAAGGCGCTGCAAGTTTCTCACAGCGGCTGTCAGTGAACGAAAGCAACTTTATATTTAAAACAATAAAAAAGATTTACTTACTTGTTGCCTCGTGCTGGGTGCTCCTCTTCATCTGGGCAGCACAGGATCCCAGAGCTACGACCCACTACCAATCCAAATGCTTCTCTCAGCAGAATGAGAGAATCACCAGGATAGGCTGGAGCGCGCTAGTGCTACGATTTTGAAAGCACTGGGGTTCTGTGCTTCCTCTCCACCCAGATGTCTGAGACAGCTTGGGTTAGAGTGTTTAAAGTGCGCATGTCAGGCTGTCCGCCACAAGATGGCTGGCCAAAGTGACACGCACTTTAAAGTAACTGCACAGTATTGCTCTCACCTGTTGCCCTGCCTCCATACTTGAAAGCTACCAGCACAAAAAATACAATGGCAAAAAATGTGTTTTATTGGCATTTTATTTGTCATGTTTCCTGCTCACCAGCGGAGGGGCGACGCTCCTCCGCTCTCATGGAGGCACCTCTTGCATGGCCTTAGAGGCTGACAATAGTAAAACATTAACCTGTACATAAAAAAAACACTATGGTCTGTTCAATCCTGTGATTTCTGAAACATAAACTATAACAAACACATTACATATGTATGAAGTCACACATTACACAAGCTACATAAAAGAGACTCATCTGACAGTCTCACATTACATTAAAGGGAGATAATATCTGGAATAAGATGCATAACATTCACATAATTGCTTCTTTTTACTCATGGGTGGAAGTGCATTGTACAAAGTATGGGATCTGTGATCCTCAGTGCTACAGGGGTGGGGTCAGTGAATGTGGGGATGGGGGCCAAAGACAGGGCTGACAGAACAAAACAACCTGTAACTATTGTGTTGGTCTTTCAAATTCAAGCGACTGCTTATAAAATAACACACAAACCTTAAGTGAAAAGTAAATGTAAGTCAAACTAATTAGTAGGAAATACACTCTTTAACATTATGGAAACTCAATAGATTAATACGAGCAATGCATATTTCTTTGTGAATAACCAGAGAGCCATGGACCTGAAATCTGGGTGGTACAGTGGGCGATAGTGCCTTCCTTATTTATTGTGGCTCCAGGCCCCACCCTGTGACTGAAAGCACTGTGAATATGCACCTATTAATTTAAAATTATGTTACACTCAGTATAAGGTAGGCTGCCAAAAATGTGCAAAATGATTTTGGGTCCTGATTAGACTTTGGCAGACAGGGTACTCGATCACAACTCTGATGGAGTTACCTGTCCACCAAACCCTCCTTCTGCCCAGCATTTTGAGAGACACGTGAACCATTTGCTTTTCATCAGTGGTGCTCCAGCTGTCTATATCAGCGGAAAGCTTACTCCAACAGACTGAAGGAGTATTCGTCATCAGAGTAAAGGCATCACACCTCCTTTTCTATTTAGGGTGGACGATTTTATGCCTTTTTTCTGTCTGTCACAGCCACAGTACACCTACCAGTCAAGGACAGAAAATGTAAAATAAAGAATCCGCCCAGGCAGGGACGAACTCCCTGAGAGTGGGTGGAGTTAATTAAAGAATCCGCCCAGGCAGGGACGAGCTCCCTGAGAGTGGGTGGAGTTAATTAAAGAATCCGCCCAGGCAGGGACGAACTCCCTGAGAGTGGGTGGAGTTAATTAAAGAATCCGCCCAGGCAGGGACGAACTCCCTGAGAGTGGGTGGAGTTAATTAAAGAATCCGCCCAGGCAGGGACAAACTCCCTGAGAGTGGGCGGAGTTAATTAAAGAATCCGCCCAGGCAGGGACGAACTCCCTGAGAGTGGGTGGAGTTAATTAAAGAATCCGCCCAGGCAGGGACGAACTCCCTGAGAGTGGGTGGAGTTAATTAAAGAATCCGCCCAGGCAGGGACGAACTCCCTGAGAGTGGGTGGAGTTAATTAAAGAATCCGCCCAGGCAGGGACAAACTCCCTGAGAGTGGGCGGAGTTAATTAAAGAATCCGCCCAGGCAGGGACGAACTCCCTGAGAGTGGGTGGAGTTAATTAAAGAATCCGCCCAGGCAGGGACGAACTCCCTGAGAGTGGGTGGAGTTAATTAAAGAATCCGCCCAGGCAGGGACAAACTCCCTGATAGGGGGTGGAGTTAATTATTTGTTATTTCAAAAATAAACTCCGACTTTAGGAGATTGTTTTTGAAAAACAAAAAGGTTTAGTGGACGGCTATCTACCAAACTTCCTGACGGCAGCTACTTTTGAGTGTACAGAGGTCACCGGGGGACAGTGGTAATCTCCAAATTTGGCAGGTGGTAGTTTGTCAGGGTAGAGGGCAAAATGTCCTTCATTCCCTGCCTGAGAGTACCACACGCCAACCTCTAAATGAGGCTGTAGTGTTTATATTAAAACAAATGCTTTCAAGTCATATATTTTAATGTTACACAGTCAGACTGTACACAGTGCAAACATCTTTTATTGTGTCTCTATTAATAGGACTTACTCCAAAGCTTAGCTGGCAACACCCTTACAACACCCTTACACTTCCTCTGAAAAAGAATAAGGGCCCCATTTATAGCTTACAAAACCATGGGGGGATCCAGAGACCCACCGGACCTGGGTCAAGTACAGAACAAAAAGAAACGGTCACAGTGAAAATAAACTCAACATGGGATTCAACATCACCTTGAGTAAAACAAAATTACAATGTATTCGTGTTTAGAACATGATGATATTTATATTCAATAACAGCACAAGTGTCTGCATGATTGTGAAGAGGTGCTCCAGAGGGGGAGGAGGGAGTGAACATGTGCGATATTGAAGGTTGGTGAAAAAGGAAGGCCAATGTGCAGTACATACATCAACAAATACTGGTGCCTATCCAGCCACTTTCAAGGGTACACATACATGAGAGCCATAGTATTTTAGTGACACAGTGAATCAATCGCTGTTATCTATACATGAAAAACATGTAAAACCGTTGACGTTTCGACCCCAAGGGTGTTTGTAGGGAATTTGAGTCCGTACAGTAGAGTCTTCATCAGGACAAGGGGAGACACCTGGGGATGGTTTAAAATAGAAGTGGCTTTGCTAATTGAGGTTATGGTAAAAATAACCGTAATTCATTAATCAAGGAGAGGCAATAATAATTACCCTTCGGTCCACCTAGAGGAATCTGGTGGAAATACTCAAAGTAATGGGCCCACATGCTCCTATGGAGACAAATCTATGACTCTGTGTGTCCGGAAATAAACATTAAAAGTATATCGGCAACAGCATGGTCTAGGATGTGAAAAGAATTACCTGAATTTCAGTCCCCAGTGTCATTGAAATGAATAAACTTACTCAGTGGATGTTCAGGAACATACACAATAATGAGAGGGCAGAATTATTCAGAAACCTCCATGAACGATCTAGTGAAGAAACATAGGAAAGGATATAGCCTCACCCCGTCCCTGGAAGTATAGACAAGTAACTAATCAAGGAGCCTAGAGAAGAGCGGAGAAAGGAACATACCTCTGCATTTGGTCAAAGTCAGCTGATTATCTCGCAAGCGGAGCCATTGCTACGTCCTGTTAAATAGAGATCGTGGGGCTGTCAACGTGCACGTGCCAGTTCGGTACAAAGGCCAATCAGCCGCTAAATGCTGACATAACTTGGCGGATGTCAGCATGAAGGCTGACCCGTCATCCAACCCAGGTGGAAGGCCGTACTAGCCCTGATTGCAGCCACCTTGTGGGTGGTTACAATTTCATCGTTGTCAGAAACGTCGGGGGAATAACCACAAATGACTATGTAATCTCAACCTCACAGTTTGTTTTAGAAGTCAGATGGATCAAACGCATTATGGGCCCGATTCACAGAATGAACTTAAGACTCAATCCTAAACTTACTACTATTTTGGTATTCACAGAATGCACTTACCACTTTTGCCATTCACAGAAGTTAGGATTTTGTCTTAAATTTGTCTTAAGACAAATTTAAGACAGACTGAAGACAAACTTAAGACAGATTTAAGACAGACTTAAGTTAGGATTTTGTCTTAAGTCTGTCTTAAGTCTGTCTTAAGTTTGTCTTAAGTCAGTCTTAGGGAAGAAGGCAGCAAAGAAAGAAGAAAGGAAAGAAGGCAAGAAATAAAGATGCAAAAAAGGAAAGAAAAAATAGGAAGAGCACAAGAAAGAATGAAAGGTGAAAGAGAAGGAAGGAAAAAAGGATAGAAAGAAGGAAAGAAAATAGGAAACAATGAAAGAAAAGGGAAAGAAGCCAAAAGTAAGTAAGTAAAAGAAGAAAAGAAGGCAAACAGGAATGGAAGAAAGGGAAGAAGAAAGGAAAAAATAAAAAGATAAAAGGAAGAAGGCAAAAACGAAATAAAGAAGGAAAGAAAAAAAGACAAAAAAGAAAGAAATAATGAAAAAAGAAGACAAATAGAAAGAAAAAAGAAAGAAGGAAAGAAAGAAACAAAAAAAGGAAACAAATAAGAAAACAATGAAAGGGACAAAAGAAAATGGAAAGAAGGAAGGATTGTTGGTTCACAGTATAAAATATCAGTTACTTAAACCCATTTTACGCATCATCTATGTTTAAATAATTTTAAATGAAACTGGTACAAGTGTCCTGCAAATTTAACATGACAAAGTTAGGTTTTCTTCGTGGGGCAAAGTTTATCAAAGAACCATTGATGAAAGAGTCCAGGAAACAATATGGTATACTGTGAAACAGCAGCGATCCACTTCAGAAGGAACTTACAACAGCACTGGAAGGAGACAGGAGCTGATAACGCTGGAATGTTCCCTGCGTGCACTTCAATACATCCGACTATCACACCAGGCAAAACTGGCACTAAAGTGATATGTGGATGTCCCCTTGTGAAAGAGCAAAATGCAGTCACTCAAGGAATGTTAACCACAGACTTAAGTAGGCCCCATACTTTAAGCTGTAGTAGCTCGAGGCAAAATGGCAACGGCACAACAACAGACCAATGGGTGAGGAGAGTGGCTGAAAGCCTCTTTAAGTAAGTATATTATACATATTAGTTTAGTAAAAATAAAAGGTCTAGGCTTACAGCAGGCCGAAAAGCACTTTTTCTCTTCTTTTTTATAATCCATATGTTTCCTGTTTATTACTGTAATGTTTTTCCTTATTTCTGTTTCATAGGGCAGCCATTTATCAGGTCTGGTGTTAGCCAAGACCTTTCAATTTTGGTACAATTATCAATATATAATAGACACTCACTAGATTTGGTGTTATCAAAGGGACTTATTATGAGTTTGACGGTGCAGGAGTGGGACCACCAAACCCGTGTGGGAACCACCCGTCAGATCAGGAAACAGGCATTGCAACGGGAACGTCAAAGGCGATACCCGCATGGCAGGGACTGCTGCAGGCAATCTTTCCATGGGGACCCGTAGTTTATCTCAGCAGGAGGATCAGCGCGCTCTTCTCTGTTAGGAAGACTTCCATTTCTGGTTTATTTTTGCTTGAGGCTAGGGGTTTATGTCAGCACTGTGGACTGTGTTTAATTTGTAAAAAAAGGAAGTGCCAGGGCCCTTGTTTGGAGGCCACTACATCTTGCACCTCCCATTGCCTGTGCCAGAGAACAAACACAACTGCTAACCATCAGACCCTACCTGTGTGACAATTCAGACTATTCCACCCCCCAAAACTATACGAATAACTTGAGCAGCCGGTATTAGTCATTTCAAATGTATATTGAATTAACAAATGTTATTGTGTTCATCTCTAATTTAGATCCTTCACAGACTAGCACCTTCACACTACTGGCAGAACTTTAAAACTCTTCACACAAAAGCTTCGCGCACTACAGGCAGCACTCCCACAGCCCGCACGGACTAGCTCCTTCACACTACTAGCAGAGCTTTCAAACCTTTCACACAAAATCTTCACACACTACCAGAAGCACTCTCACACTCTTCACAGACTAGCAATCACACACTACAGAGAGCACTCTCACATCCTCACAGTGAAGCAGTCTCACACCACCAAACATCTCTCCTAGTCTTCACAGACTAGCAGTCTCACTCTAAGGCAACACTAGCTATTCTTTCACACACTAGCAGCCACAGGCTCTCACAAACCCCTCACACCAGCAGTATCACCCTGCTAACAGCTCTCTCACACAACTCACACTGGAAATCATGAACTACAGACAGCATTGTCATAACCCTAAGAGAAGCAGCCCCGAGCAAGCAACTGAGCTTTCCTACTTCTCACAAACTGCCAATCTTACAATACTGACTGCACTCTCACACCCTCACGGACTAGCTACATTTCACTCCCTCACAGACTAGCCACATTTCACCCCCTCACAGACTAGCCACATTTCACGGCCTCACAGACTAGCCACATTTCACTCCCTCACCGACTAGCCACATTTCACCCCCTCACAGACTAGCCACATTTCATGCCCTCACAGAATAGCCACATTTTACTCCCTCACATACTAGCCACATTTCACCCCCTCACAGACTAGCTACATTTCACTCCCTCACAGACTAGCCACATTTCACGCCCTCACAGACTAGCCACATTTCACTCCCTCACAGACTACCCACATTTCACCCCCTCACAGACTAGCCACATTTCACTCCCTCACAGACTAGCCACATTTCCCCCCTTCACAGACTAGCCACATTTCACTCCCTCACAGACAAGCAACAAAGCCAATAGGTCTAGCTAAATGTGCATCTCACAAACTGCCAATCTTACAATACTGACTGCACTCTCACACCCTCACGGACTAGCTACATTTCACTCCCTCACAGACTAGCCACATTTCACCCCCTCACAGACTAGCCACATTTCACGCCCTCACAGACTAGCCACATTTCACTCCCTCACCGACTAGCCACATCTCACCCCCTCACAGACTAGCCACATTTCATGCCCTCACAGAATAGCCACATTTTACTCCCTCACAGACTAGCCACATTTCACCCCCTCACAGACTAGCCACATTTCACTCCCTCACAGACTAGCCACATTTCACTCCCTCACAGACTAGCCACATTTCCCCCCTTCACAGACTAGCCACATTTCACTCCCTCACAGACTAGCCACATTTCCCCCCTTCACAGACTAGCCACATTTCACTCCCTCACAGACAAGCAACAAAGCCAATAGGTCTAGCTAAATGTGCATCTCACAAACTGCCAATCTTACAATACTGACTGCACTCTCACACCCTCACGGACTAGCTACATTTCACTCCCTCACAGACTAGCCACATTTCACCCCCTCACAGACTAGCCACATTTCACGCCCTCACAGACTAGCCACATTTCACTCCCTCACCGACTAGCCACATTTCACCCCCTCACAGACTAGCCACATTTCATGCCCTCACAGAATAGCCACATTTTACTCCCTCACAGACTAGCCACATTTCACTCCCTCACCGACTAGCCACATTTCACTCCCTCACAGACTAGCCACATTTCACGCCCTCACAGACTAGCCACATTTCACTCCCTCACAGACTAGCCACATTTCACTCCCTCACAGACTAGCCACATTTCACTCCCTCACAGCCTAGCCACATTTCACCCCCTCACAGACTAGCTACATTTCACTCCCTCACCGACTAGCCACATTTCCCCCCTTCACAGACTAGCCACATTTCACTCCCTCACAGACAAGCAACAAAGCCAATAGGTCTAGCTAAATGTGCATCTCCAATAAATGGTTGAATTTGTGTTTGTGCCACTGTGAATGGACGAGTGGGTAAGTGGAAATGTGAGATGATGGGTGGATGAATGGGTGGATGAATCTTTTCTTACAGCAAAGATGATGCACAAATGGATAAGTGTGAAAATGCATGGAAGCATCTAGGCACTGTTTTTATGATCAGGCAAAGATGGTTGACTGACTGCAAGAATTAGGAATGAGTGACCGAGTGCACAGCTGGATGAATGGAAGCATCCAGGTACTTCTAGTTATACACCAGGCCTGGTGGCTTGCCAATGCTTGTTGTTCTGTGTTCCCTGTTTTTAATTCAGACTGTATATGTGCTTTTCTATGTACAACACTCTGTTGCTGTTGTCTGGTCCAGGCTAAATAGTTGTAACAAGTGAACTACATAAAACAAAAACACCAAAGGCGTCATCCATGCCACCCAAAACTGTTTTTCTGTGGTTCACTCACTTCCAACAAGAACATAACCAATACCATTTCACTGTAAAAAAAACTTCTAGAATCGAAGGCTTATGCACAGCCACTCAGCTTCCTCTGGTGCAGAACTAAATAAATAAATAAAATCGCAAACATTTTCACTAGATTGGTGTAGACCAAATACACCCAACCAGTGTTTGCCAAAATGTCTCCCTCTCCCCAGCATGGCAACCGCGCCATCACGCTGAGGCCAAACTGCAAGCGACAATCAATAGCGCCTAGAGCGCGCCTTACTTGGCCTGGCCTTTGCTTATGTAAGATCCCTGGATGGCATAGAGCCAGTCCCTTCGTGCACCACGTCAAACATGGTCTTGTCAGTATCCAGGCGGAAGACTGAACTCATTAACATATATTGAACTGTGGGGTTTTATTCACATCACTAAGAATGTTAAGCCCTCGACTTGCAAACTTCAGACAATGTCACACATTTGTTCCTACGGGTCGTCTATAAACATCAGCGCTCAGGTTTCTTTAAAACCTGTTAAGTAATCGCCCCATTGCCAAGTACATGCTCTTTGCCTCCAACCTGGCGGTGTTTACTGGCTCAGACAATAGCAGGACTGTGAGCACATACCTGCTTTCTTCCCCATGAATACTTCCTGAACTCTGAGTACTGAACGTTTCGGACACATTCAATCAAAATATGATTTGCATGAAGGTAAAGAATGTTGTAAATCACTTATGGTTGAGTTACTTCTGACCCAGACCTGTAGTTCAACTGACGGATCTGAGCTGTAAGAAGTTACTCAGAGGGGGATCAAAAGGTGAGTTCCTAATTAATCTGGTATTTTAAAAGTAAGGCACCTTTATGAATTGATAATGGAGCTTTTGGAAGATCTTGTGTTTCGTCATCAGTTTTCAAAGCTCTGGTCAAGCTTTTGTGGGTGTTTTCGTGAATTTGTATTTATTATGAACCACATTAATTTTGGAAATCTATTGTCAAATTTCGAGTTGGGTGCTAAAGGGAAATCCTCTAATTTCTTGAGTAGACCCTACATTTATGTCTGCTACTGCACCACTCCTGTGGAGTAAAAAATCAAACGGATGCACTCTCCACCACAGGTACCCCATCCCACAGAAATAGGAGGACCTAATATTTCCACCAAATTCTCAAATAGGCCCTTAGCTGGGTAACTTCGCTTATGAAGTCTGTCATAACTCAACAATTTGGACACAAACAAGGTTAATATCGGGTCCCACATTTTCTATGATTTTGCGTTGGGTTGGCATCACTTTTGTGGTGCCTGGTTTAGTAAATGCCAAGTAACGCAATGCATTGTAACAACATAGCGCTACCTTGCATTACCTTGCATCAGGTATGCATTACATGAGTGGTGCATGGGTGTTTCATGCATCCACCAGTATATCTGTATGCACACCCAGATTTACAAAGACTTGTAAACAAGGGTTTGCGCCAAAAAGGTGCGCCTACCCAAGATAGGCATAACAAGCAAACATCTGTATTTCTCCTTGTTTCTTCCTCTTTCCATGTGGGCTGCTTCTGTAGCGCATGGTAGGATGAATACGCCTCCAAGAATTGCTCTTGTGCGGGAAGGGGTCTCTTACTGTACAAAAACAATCCTGCCCGTAACACAGGCACCCTTGCTCTGGTGTTAGACAGCACACAGTGCGGCAGAACAAGAAGAGAGCAGAAATGCTCCATATCTTTGTCAATATGGCAGAATTCCCTTCCAAGTTCCCTTGCAAACCCACGTTGTGTGAAGTAATAGTAAATGAACCCCCGGATGTGCATACAAGGTTGGGCAATGGTGGTTGCAGAACCACGCAAACGGAGCTTGACCTGTAGATCGCACACTAACATATTAATGAATCATGCAATATCAAAACGCAAAAATATCAGAAAATAAATATCGATATCAAAACAATCGACTTCTTGTACTTAACTAGTAAAACAACAAAGACAGAGAACACAAATATCGATTTTTTCTTATATCGAAAACACAAATATCGGGCACAAAAATATTGCCACTTTAAATAAACCTACAATAGATCAAGAATATTGAATTGCACAATATCTCCAACAATAATAGTGACAAAATAATTAAATAATCATAAATACATATTAAAAATCATTGTATATGTAAACCAATTATTAGAAATAAACCTAAAACATTTTATACACATGTTTAGATGAAATATAAGTATATCACACACCAAAATATTTACCAGTCACTCCAATAAATAATAACAATACAACCCAAAACATATAACATTAGATACAAACACTTAGACAACAACCTAAGTATTAATAAGCATACATATATATAAATATGTATATATAGATATATAATATACATACATATACAAATTTATATTCAAAACTATTATACTATATCCATTACATTATAAATAAATCCTAAACTAGCGTTTACCCTAGTAACCATAACTGATAAAAACAATTCTAACTAAATACAAATCAACCCACAAAATTTAAGTATAAACAACTTTAACTAATAAAACCTAACAATTAAATCAACTGTATAAAAAGCACACTAATTTTAACTAAATACTTCAAAAACGGCAAAAGCTGCAAGATGAGGAAACTGCTGGATTCTCTTACCCAACAATTATAGAAGAAATATATGCATCTCAACAGCTAGCTAACCAAGTAAGTAAAACTATATTCAAACTAAAACATACTTGGTAGTAACTGTAAAATTGTAAATGAGCTAATAATTAACAAAACACTCTCTAACTTCTATCTCTTTACATACATTTCCTGAATGAAAACACTGTAACTTGGAAAAGTGATAAACTACCAGAAAAAAATAAGAAGCCAGCAGAAAGATATAAGGAAATAAGTATACATAAACTCATTAAAAAAACTATAAACTCACCCAAAGAGCAAGTAAAAGCAAACTTAATGGCCTTAACCTCTACACGCTACCAACAAATTAGCATTAAAAATTAAACTAATGTTTTTCTTTTTTATCCAACAGATATATAGCGCCTGCTTCACATTAGAACACCCCCAATGGAAAAGCTGCAAAACAGCATGAAACATCTAAACAGAACATACATGTAAGTATACAAAATAGTAGTAGTTGCATAGTTTTACATATAAATAACAAATGTACAAACTTGAAATCAATGTACATATTTATACTATTACATTACTTTCAGATACATTGACAAAGGCTGTAAAATACATAACCTCTCAGAAAGGAAAGCAGTTACTAAATCAAGTGGGCTACACCTACAGCTAAGAAAGTGCAGCATCAGACAATCTAAATTGGAAATGTAGCAAATACTATTGTAATGCATGCTAAGGGGGGCAACCGAAAATATGATATTGTAATTTATGTAAGAGAGCACAACCACCCCCCCTCACATCTGACAGAAATTGGAGTAAGAAGAGTACTGTAAGTTATATGAGAGCAAGCACTAGCTCCCAGGAACCCACAACCATTGCCTAAAGACCCCAAACACATCACAGGCCAACTACCACCGATACCCACTTTAAAACATTTAAGTGCATAAACTAAAAAAGCCACCAGCGATACTCCTCTTGCCCTTGGAAGGTACCAAGACATAGAAATACCTGAACATTTAATAATGACACATTACAAGGAACCATCCCTTATACATGACAACAACCTAAACAATGAGAAACAATATACAGCAAATAACTTACTAACGCTAAGCCATTGTCAAGCATGGCTGATGGATGGGACCTTCAAAATGTGTTCCAAACCATTGACTCACCATACATGGTTAATATCAGAACACACATATGCCTTTCAAATATGCCCTACTGCCAAATAAACAAGGCAGTACTACAATGACCTCTTAACCACATTAAACATAAAATGAAACACATACCTACTACTCCAAAAAATAAACATAGACTTTGAGAAAGTCATGATTCAAACCATTTAAAAAAGTTACCCCCACACAGCCATACTTGTGTTACTATAATTTTCAATCAAAATATATGGAGACACCTCCTACAGTCTGCTCTAACTGCTGAATATTCTACAATCAAATTGCCCTTGATATTAAAACAAAATGATAGCACTAGCCTGTGTCCCTGTCACAGAGTTAGCAAACCACAACAATTGACTAATAACAATCCCTTTCTACAACCAAAATGAAGGCAAACTAAGCCCCCTAATGGATTATTTCGAAGACACTTGGGTTGACAGACCTCATCGCTCTGGACACAGACGCCAACCCAAATTCCAAATGCTGTGGTGGAATGTTTGTGACAGCACCCTGGCACAGGAAGCCAACACAAACTACGCAGTGGAAAGATGGCACAATGCATTCCAATCCACACTATGCAGTACTCAACATACCCTCTACATATTTATAGAAGCATTACAGAAAGAGCACAGCTACCAAGAGCTACAAATGGAGCAATCTGTCAGCCAAATTGCACCTAAACTTAGCAAGCAAGCCAAAAGAATATATGAGCTTCTACAATTTGAATTCAAACACTTCATAAATAACAGATAATAGCCAAAAGCATATTATAGAGTATAAATAGTACCTACCAAAGAAAAAAAACAATTACAAAATCTAAACCAACATGACAAAATATTTAAAAAATATATATAAATATTTTATTACATCAGTCTAAAATTAAATAAAAGTCCAATGTTAATAAAACTGTCATAATAAAATGATGTATAATTTATTCATGCAAACAAATATAACCATCACCAACAAAAAAACATGCTCAATCCATCACATAAAATAATAAAACACCTAACCACACAATACCAAATAAAACTCACGTAATATTTACACAAAGAATAAAACAGAACATTTCCCATTCAAAAGAACTGAAATAAAACAGACTTACTGTTTGCAGATCTTCCTCTGTAGCCACGTTGTCAAAAATAGTAATCAACTAAAAACGGAAACAATATTATCCCAAAAGCCTCCCTAAATAATCCAAAAATAAACGAAACCAATAAAGATCCCTCAAAGCAATCCAAAGGTTCTAGGACCCAAGAAAAATGTCAATGTTAATCTTAATAATGTTATAAAGCACGCAAATACCAATCAGTGTCTTGGCGCTAGTGTCAAACATGATGACACAAGCAGGGAAACTGAGTTTTAAACAGAGGAGCAGAAAAGCCTAGTTTTCAGTTGTTTCCGAAACCTTAGAAAATCTGGCTGAGCTCGGAGATGGTCAGGCATTAACTTCCACCATTTACAGGTGGAATGGGAGAAACTTCTTTCTCCTCAATGTGCTTTTTTGCTTCTGAAAATGTTTTCCTGTCTTGCTGCACTGGACAGCAGGAACCTAGTAGGCAGATGCTATTTAACAATTAAAAATATAAGAGAGGACCAGCCTGGTGCAGGACCTCATGGGTCCAACATAAGCACTTGAACTTGATTCATGCACTAATTGGTAAACCGTGCAATTCCCTAAGGCTTTGCGAGACTGAACACAATTTAGGGATGTTCTCCAGTACCAGAACTGCTGCGTTTTGAAGAGTCTGCAATTTATATTGTACACAAATTTGGCAGCCTACAAATACGGAGTTGCAGTTATTGCATTTGAACACAACTAGGGCAATTATAACTGCTTTTCTTAGCTCTATTGGGAGAAAAGGAGGATTCTTTTTTATATTCTCAGATGAAGAAAACAGGAAGATTTTATCTGATCGGTAAGGTCATTGAACGCTAATTTAGCATCTAAGATAGTTTCCAGGTTTTTTGTTTTCTGGACAGGCAGTGAGAGGGGCCCAAGATTAAAGGGCCACCAAGTGGTATCCCGTAAGAGGTGTCATTGCCAAACAGGAACTTAACAGTTTTTTCTGAGTTTAGATTTAAACGGTTCTTCTGCATCCAGTCAGCCATGCTACTCATACAGATATTGAATTGTTTGGCCACTTTCTCTGGTTCACAAGAGACAGACACAACTATTTGTGTGTCGTCAACATAGGAAGAAACCTTGAACCCGTAGGATTGAATACGTTTGATCAAAGGCATGACGTACACATTGACAAGCATTTGCAATGCAATAGGTCTCGCATTTGTTAAAGTTAGTGCTGTGCCGTTAAATATGACAATGTTTTTTACTTTATTTTTTTTATTTTTTATTGGAGTTATTATATCCGCATAGCAGAATTACCCTTTGAATAATAAGCAAAAGTTAAAAAACATTGTCATTTTCAACACCAACAGCTTTAACTTAAACAAATCCAAGACCTTGCAGACCTGCAGAGACAAATGGAATCAACGTTTAGCCAGCACTGGCCAATGGAATTAGGAGACAGCAGAGAAGAGTGAAACTGAATCCAACAAATGGTAAGTAAGCCTTAACTCTTCTGCAAATAAGAACAGTCTCCCTGGACTGCTCTGCTAGGCTCCCCCTGGACAGGAAAACAAGCAACAATGCACAAGTGCACATACCTGTGCCGCAAGCAGGACGTTCAAGGGGACAGGCCCGGCAACTAAACAGCGACTTTAAAACAGGCTCTTTTCGTGCTCAATATTATTGTCTTTAACGTTACAGACAAAAACACTGATCGATTTTTCGACAACTGTAAAAACCCTTACGATATGCCATATCAATCATGCAATCCTTGTTTAAATTTTACGGTTTACTTCAACTTGGATTCCCTAAGAGTATTTGACTATAGGATGTTTGTTTCTGTCGTTTTTTTCCCATGCACCATATGACTCCCTACATTGTGCACACTTTGGACTGAGTTGCCTTCAAGTGAATTCAAGTTGGGGGGTGTGGGTGGGTTGTGACAGGGAGCACTTGAAATCTCTGAAATTGACGTGAGAGCTCTGAAATTGAGGGGAAGGCAGTGTGAGTTTCCCAGTGCCAGTCAGTGAATCATAAAGTGTGCAGCTTACATGCACATCCAAACCTTGGCCTCTCTGCAGAGCACACACAGCGATGATTGTATATGTACCAACTGGAATTGGGGGAAGGTAGGACATCTGCACATGGAAAATTTCTTAAAGATGGGGAAGAAAATGGGTCTTAGCGGTTACTCTGAGTGAGAGAATGCAGACAAAAGTGGTGTAAAGGTGAGGGATATATGATGTTACAACGCGGACTGTAACAACGCATACCGTTACAACGCATCTTTTACAACGCGAATACTGTTACAACTCATGTATTTACAACCCATTTTTTTACAACGCAGGTACCTTTACAACGCATACCAATACAACGTAAGTATTGGTAAGTATATATTAATATTAATATTATAATCGTAAATTAATTTACAAAAATATAATTTAATGTAATTTAATTTAATTTAATTTCAATTAATTAATTTAATTTAAAATTAATTTTACTTTATTTTTACCCTGTACCCCTGTACCCAAAAAACTCAAAACTAACCCTCAACCCCAAAAATAAATGAAAGTAATTTAATTTAATTTAATTCCAATTAAATAATTTAATTAAATATTTTAATAATTTAAAATTAAATTTAATTTATTTTTACCCTGTACCCCTGTACCCCAAAAACTCAAAACTGACCCTCAACCCCAAAAATAATTTAATGTAATTTATTTTAATTTAAAATTAATTTTAATTTATTTTTAAACTGTACCCCTTTACCCAAAAACTAAAAACTGACCCTGAACCCTAAAAATACCCCTTTACCCAAAAACTAAAAACTGACCCTTAACCCTAAAAATACCCCTTTACCCAAAAACTAAAAACTGACCCTGAACCCTAAAAATACCCCTTTACCCAAAAACTAAAAACTGACCCTTAACCCTAAAAATACCCCTTTACCCAAAAACTAAAAACTGACCCTGAACCCTAAAAATACCCCTTTACCCAAAAACTAAAAACTGACCCTGAACCCTAAAAATACCTCTTCATTTGGCCTCTCTGCGGAGCAGGCGGACATTTTTGAGCCGCAATCATGGCTGCCCTAAGACCTCTTGTCAAACCGAAGATTCTTAAGAAAAGAACCAAAAAGTGAATTCGTCACCAGTCTGATCGTTATGTCAAGATTAAGCGTAGCTGGCGCAAACCACGAGGTATTGATAACAGAGTGCGCAGGAGGTTTAAGGGCCAGATCCTGATGCCCAACATTGGTTATGGTAGTGATAAAAGGACCAAGCACATGTTACCCTCAGGCTTCCGAAAGTTTCTGGTACACAACGTGAAGGAGCTGGAGGTGCTAATGATGAGTAACAAGTCCTTCTGTGCTGAGATCGCCCACAATGTTTCATCCAAAAACCGCAAGACCATTGTAGAGAGGGTCGCCCAGCTCGCCATCAAACTCACAAATCCAAACGCCAGACTGCGCAGCGAGGAGAACGAGTAGACTGCTCTTTCTTTGCGGCTGTTATTTGCAAATAATAAAAAAAAAAAAACTAAAAATACCCCTTTACCCAAAAACTAAAAACTGACCCTGAACCCTAAAAATACCCCTTTACCCAAAAACTAAAAACTGACCCTGAACCCTAAAAATACCCCTTTACCCAAAAACTGAAAACTGACCCTAAACCCTAAAAATACCCCTTTACCCAAAAACTGAAAACTGACCCTGAACCCTAAAAATACCCCTTTACCCAAAAACTAAAAACTGACCCTGAACCCTAAAAATACCCCTTTACCCAAAAACTCAAAACTGACCCTTAACCCTAAAAATACCCCTTTACCCAAAAACTAAAAACTGACCCTGAACCCTAAAAATACCCCTTTACCCAAAAACTAAAAACTGACCCTTAACCCTAAAAATACCCCTTTACCCAAAAACTAAAAACTGACCCTGAACCCTAAAAATACCCCTTTACCCAAAAACTAAAAACTGACCCTGAACCCTAAAAATACCTCTTCCTTTGGCCTCTCTGCGGAGCAGGCGGACATTTTTGAGCCGCAATCATGGCTTCCCTAAGACCTCTTGTCAAACCGAAGATTCTTAAGAAAAGAACGAAAAAGTTCATTCGTCACCAGTCTGATCGTTATGTCAAGATTAAGCGTAACTGGCGCAAACCACGAGGTATTGATAACAGAGTGCGCAGGAGGTTTAAGGGCCAGATCCTGATGCCCAACATTGGTTATGGTAGTGATAAAAGGACCAAGCACATGTTACCCTCAGGCTTCCGAAAGTTTCTGGTACACAACGTGAAGGAGCTGGAGGTGCTAATGATGAGTAACAAGTCCTTCTGTGCTGAGATCGCCCACAATGTTTCATCCAAAAACCGCAAGACCATTGTAGAGAGGGTCGCCCAGCTCGCCATCAAACTCACAAATCCAAACGCCAGACTGCGCAGCGAGGAGAACGAGTAGACTGCTCTTTCTTTGCGGCTGTTATTTGCAAATAAAAAAAAAAAAAAACTAAAAATACCCCTTTACCCAAAAACTAAAAACTGACCCTGAACCCTAAAAATACCCCTTTACCCAAAAACTAAAAACTGACCCTGAACCCTAAAAATACCCCTTTACCCAAAAACTGAAAACTGACCCTAAACCCTAAAAATACCCCTTTACCCAAAAACTGAAAACTGACCCTGAACCCTAAAAATACCCCTTTACCCAAAAACTAAAAACTGACCCAAAACCCTAAAAATATCCCTTTACCCAAAAACTGAAAACTGACCCTGAACCCTAAAAATACCCCTTTACCCAAAAACTAAAAACTGACCCTAAACCCTAAAAATACCCCTTTACCCAAAAACTAAAAACTGACCCTGAACCCTAAAAATACCCCTTTACCCAAAAACTAAAAACTGACCCTAAACCCTAAAATTACCCCTTTACCCAAAAACTAAAAACTGACCCTGAACCCTAAAAATACCCCTTTACCCAAAAACTGAAAACTGACCCTGAACCCTAAAAATACCCCTTTACCCTAAAACCCAAAACTGACCCTAAACCCTAAAAATACCCCTTTACCCCAAACATATAACATTTAAAATATAATTATATACTTACCAATACTTACGTTGTAATGGTATGCGTTGTAAAGGTACCTGCGTTGTAAAAAAATGCGTTGTAAAAACATGAGTTGTAACAGTATCTGCGTTGTAATAGATGCGTTGTAACAGTATTGCGTTGTAAAAAATGCGTTGTAACAGGTGTATACCAAAGGTGAGAACAGAAGTGACGGAGACACTCCGAAGACCACTGACATTCTACATACATTAGTAGTGTTTAAGTAACTCTCATATTTACAGAAAATATATCTGTTACAATTGTAATTGTTCACTACAAAATTACTGCTGTGACCCATGGATCTGATATTTGTAAGAAGGATTGGCAATTGAACAGGTCTGCCTTGTTTTAGGCCGGAGATGTTGCCTAACAAAAAAACTAAGGGCCCAATTCACAGAAGTAACTTAAGACAAAATCCTAATCTTGCTACTTTTGGTATCCACAGAAGTAAGGATTTTGTCTTAAGTTTGTCTTAAGACAGACTTAAGACAGACTTAAGTTAGGATTTTGTCTTAAGTTTGTCTTAAGTCTGTCTTAAGTTTGTCTTAAGACAAATTTAAGACAAAATCCTAACTTCTGTGAATACCAAAAGTAGTAAGTTTAGGATTTTGTCTTAATTTAGTTTTGTAAATCGGCCCCTAACAGTGGTGCTCCCAAATACTGGTTATGTCACATAAATACAGCATTTTAGTTGACATGTTCTGCACCATGACCTTAATTATATAAGGCATGCCTCTTGGAAAGGATCCCTTGTTCCACCTCTTTTCTCACTCATCTTTTAGAGATATTCACAATCCCATGTGCATTTTTAAACGCAGCATCCACCCTACGTTTCACCGAACTCCCCGTGGCGTGTCTACACCCCAGCCCCCCGACAAGCAAAATATCCAGTCCAGATGGGTCGTGCCAAAGGGAGACAAGGCAGTAAAAGGAGGGACCAAGAAGCTTCCTTTTCAATCGGAAGCCAGCTTTTAGCATGGAGGATGAATCCAGCCAATAAAAATAGGGACGGGGCTTCAACCCCACTTCTAAAATCTCCTCGATTAAAATAAGCCTCGCAGAGCGAGGAGCGCATGGCACCCCAGCGCTAGGTCTGCGAGACCTAAAAAGGGTATGTAGGAAGGTACCTCCTGACTATGGTTGCCCCCAACTTTTTGCCCTGTGTTTTAGCTGGTTTTGGACATAGTCGACCTGGGATCCTGCCAATCAGGACCCCAGGCCTACTGCTCTCTCTTTAAAATGGATTCCATGTACCCTAGGTACATTTCCAATTGGTACTGGGCCACCTTATCAGACCCTGTAACTCAGGGCATAGGTGTACCCAGGGCTGCCAGGGGCTGCAGCATGTATTATGCCACCCCTGGCTGGCCTCCTAAATTTGACACAACTGGCTGCACGACAGCTGGGGCAAAGGCGTGTAACCACCCTTTGCTGTAGGTGTAGTATATCTATACCTAACCCTAAAATGGACACCCGGATTCCTATCAGTCACTCCTATGGCAGGCCTTGACAATCCTGAAGGCAGAGTGCTTGGAATCGTGTGAGATGGTGCTCTGGCATGAGCTGAGCCTGTCTGCAGCTTGCGGAACCAAGTCCTAATAGCTGTTCCAGGATATCGCATACCATATACTCTTAAGTGCATTATAATCCTCGCGGTTAAATGCTAACTTTGGTATTGCTTTATCAAAACATGTCGAGTAAGGTGTCATACGAATTGGAATACTAACCCCTCGCCAATTCTGGCGACGGGGTTAGCATTCCACCCTTCTAGAGGGACACGACATGTATGTAACTGTGAACCCCGGTTAAAGTTAACTGAAGCCTCAGCTCCACAAAATGGATGCTGCCACCACAGACACGAGTCTGACCTCCTGCTGCTGGGAGTCCTTCCAGCGAGGGAGGCCTGGACAAAGGGTTTCCTGTCCGGGGCGGTGCTAGCACCGTCCCAGACATGGTTTTGTGTATCCTGGGTAGGCAGGGCTTTTCAGGAAGGTGACTGCTGAGTGGCACCCCGGTGCTCACTACGCATAGGCCGGTCTGAACCAGTTCCAGGGGCACACCAGCCCCTGGCCTGGGGAAGTCCGGCATGGCAGAGGGGTGTAACCACCCCCCTCCTAGTCCCACCCATAGGCAGGACCTAGTCACCGGGTCAGCCCCCTTTTTTAGTATAAAGATGGGAGCGGGCCTCCTGTAAAATTAGATCATCTTTGGAATCAAGACACGACTTTCTGCGAAAGGACTTCAAGATTTCTTCCTCAAGATTCTCCCTTGTGGCTAAGGAGTAGTCACCCTGCATCCGCAGGCACCATCCTAAAGAACACTGCGGTCTGCTGCAAGTCCTTCATCACGAATCCGACGACCCAGCTCGACGAGACCCGGCTTCCCTGGCACCTCTGACCTCTACTCACCTCTACAGCAAAGCTGAGAACCGTGAGTGCGACGAGACCTCGAGGGACCGACGATCGCCAAGACTGCACGACATCTTTACAACAAGCCCACCGTGTCCTCCACGGGTGAGTGCTTTGGGGTCCGAGAAGCCCCAACCCTGCGCAGCTCCAGCACCCAAGATCAGCCTCCCTGCATCTCCACGATCGGCGTGGGGCCCTTCTGCTGTTTGCTGTGCACCGCGTTGTTTGGCTACTAGCCGGCTGGCTTGTGGCCTTCTGAACGACGCCCGACGACATCACTGCTGCTGGTCTGGTTGCTCCAGACTGGCCCTTGCTTCCTTCTTGAAGAGAGGCACCCCGGACCCTCCTGGTCCACTCCAGACGCCATTTTAGGTCCACCGCGTGGGCTTGAATTTGCCAAGGCTTTGTTGCCCAATCCTGGGTCCAGCGACGCCGACAGCTTCTATCTTCGTGGGACAGCTCGATCCTCCTTCCTGGTCGCCGACAACGCCTCCTGGTCCGTGAGATCTCCGAGCCCAGCGTCACCCACACGCCTTGTCGAGGTGGCTACCATCCGGTGCCCTCCTGGTGCCCACTGACTACTGGCTAGTAGTCTCGAACTTGGTCCCCTCTGCTTTCAGGTGTCATCTTCCATCGATCCAGGCTTGGATCCACCGAACTTTCTTCACTGGTCGCCTGCCAGCAACTTCTTTCTTCCAGGCTCCTGGTCCGTCAACGAGGATTCCCGACGTCTTTTGAGTCCTATGCAGCTGCAGCCCCTGGGCTAGGTAACTTCGGCATTTCGGTGCCCCAGCATAGCCTCACTATCCAAGGGTCAGAATCTACTTTCGTTTTCTCCCTACCAGGTCGGGTTCGCCCGAGAACACTAACTTTGCAATTTCTAGCTACCATAGACTTTGTCCCGCATCTCGCGTGAGAGTGCACACACTGCACCCGAGTCCCCTGGGTCTCCTAGAAGTAATCTAACGATTCTATAGTCAAGTCCTAGCGATTCCAAAGCCTAGTAGTACTGTACTTACCTGCTAGTAATTTCGCATTCCACTTTTCAAGTATATGGTTTTCCGTGCCCCTCGGGCATTTGTATATACTGTGCTAACTTAAGTATTTTTGTAAGAGTTTTGGTTTGTGCTTAGTACCCTGTCCTCATAAAGAGTACAGGGCTGTTGTGATCTTTAATAAATATCTGTTTATTTTCATAACACTTGTGTGGTGTCCTTTCACTTGGTGTTCAAGGGGTATATGTGGTATAACAGCTGGCTTAACACGCCCTCTCGAGTCTTTAGCCTTAGACTGCTCGTATCCACGCTACTAGGATAGCTGGTCTATAAGGTTGACTTACAACCAATCATCAATAAGGGTTGCTGGACCGATACATAGTGTTCACTAGAATAGTGACCACTGCATATCAGGCCACCTTCTCACATTGGTGGGCAGCGGTTGGGATTTGAGCTTGCTGTTGTTTTACCACACGTATCCTAAGAATATCTTGTTGAAAGATCCCATAAGTACTGTTAGTACATATAACTAAGCTTAGAATACTCTGAGTTCTACTGAACCAGCTGTTGCAGCTCCTCAAGGCTTAGCACACCTTGGCTGCAACTCTTAGCAAGGGATCAGTAGGTAAACACATAGTGTAGGTAGGTGCATCACTTACACCACACTAGAAACAGTATGTCGGACAAAGGAGGAAACACTGAGTCTCCCCTTGTGCCAGTTGACCCTCCACAGGTCATCCCTTCAAGATATACTGTGCTTAGCTTCCATGAGTTACGACAAGTATGTACCTCTAGGAAGATTAAGCAAGGGGCTAACCCCACCACCTCCTTTCTGATTGGTCTCCTAGAGACTTATGATGCCAGGAAGGCTGAGAAACTTCTTAGCCTTTCTAATCCAGAAGGAGGCATGCCTCCCCTTGAGGGAACCAGAGGTGACCCTGACCTCATCCACCTCTCAGCTGAGAACGAAGATGTGGAGGAGGATGAGGATGAGGATCCCTCTGGAGATGAGGCAGACAAGGGACAGGTAGAAGTCGTTAGACTAACCAGGTCCAACTTAAGCAAACATGACAGTGGTACTGGGGGACCCCTGGGGCCACTATCAGGTCAGCTTAACATTGGGAATGGACGAGCCAGATCTCTATCAAGAGGCTCTGGCAGATCCCTTCAAACCAATGGCTCTCACAACTCTTCTCAAAGAGGGATGACATCCCCTCAGAGGAGAGTGTATGAAGCTAAAGAAAGGGCAGCCAATCTGAGGATTGAAAGGGAAGAACTTGCCCTGGCCAAAGAAAGGCTTGCCTTTGCTAGAGAGCAACAGTTAAGTGGGGTAGTCCCCACTGGTGGCAGCATTGTACCTAGCAATAGGGAAAGGAGTTTTGATACAAAGCACCTTGGTAAGATAGTGCCCCCCTTTAAACAAGGGGATGACATCCACAAATGGATTACTGCTTTGGAGAGGGCCTGCACTGTGCAAGGTGTTCCCCAGAGTCAGTGGGCAGCTATCTTGTGGCTCTCCTTTGATGGTAAAGGTAGAGATAAGCTCCTCACCACAAGGGTGGAGGATGCTAACAATTACCAAATCTTGAAGAATACACTGGTTGATGGGTTTGGTTTAACCACTGAACAATACAGGATGCTGTTCAGAGACACCCAGAAAACTCAGTCTCAAGATTGGACTGACTTTGTTGATTGTGCCACTAAGGCTTTTGAAGGCTGGCTACTGGGTAGTAAGGTTACTGATTTTAAAGGATTGTGTAATCTAATTATGAGGGAGCAAATCTTAAATAATTGTCAGAACCAGTTATTACATCAGCACCTGGTAGACTCTGATCTGACCTCTCCACAGGAATTGGGTAAGAGGGCAGACAAATGGGTCAGAACCAGGGTTAGGCCTAAAAACCAGGGTGGTGACCAGAAAAAGGAATCAACCAAGCCTCAAGAGAAGGGTGGGGATAAATCCACAGAGAAGACTTCCCAAGGGCCCCAAAACTCCAACAAGGGTGGTGGGTCCCAGAACACTCCTTCAGAACAGAAGAAACCTTATTGCCATACCTGTAAACAGGTGGGCCATTACAAAAGTGATGCCAAGTGCCCTAAAAACAGCAATAAGGAAAACATACCCCCAAGTAACACTCCCAGACCTCCTGTTACCACTAGTGGTAATCCCCCAGGTGGTGGGAGTGCCCCCAAGAATGTGGTGGGCATTACTTTGGGCAATCAGGAGGACTATGGCCTAGCCAGGTTCCCTGACCACACTCTTGTCTGTGAGACTGGCATGGGGTTTGCCAACTTCACTACTGGACCCCACATTTTGGGAAAGTATAGACAAGAAGTTTTAGTGAATGGTCAGAAAGTTGAGGCATTCAGAGACACAGGGGCCAGCCTCACCATGGTGAGTGACCATGTGGTCCCCTCTGCTCAACTGACCCCTGGTTTTACTTATCAGGTGACAGACATTCATGGAATGAAGAGAAGGCATCCCATGGCAGTAGTCAAGCTCAGCTGGGGTAATGCCACAGGGCCCATGAGAGTGGCAGTGACAGATAACCTACCTGTAGATTGCTTACTGGGGAATTACCTGGAACTCTCAGCATGGGCTGAGGTGGAACAAGAAACTCATTCCAGAATGATAGGCCTATCCAGACAGGTTAGTGGGGCAGTAATAGCTACAGCCCCAGTCCAAGCACCATTCCTCCCTGAAAAGGTTGGAAGGGCAGTGGTAGCCACTGCCCAGGCTCAGACAGACTTTCCAGAACAGGATAGGAGGGCTGTGACGGTCACAGCCCAAACACAGACTGAGTGCCCTCCTGAAAAGGTTGGCAAGGTTGAAATGGTCTCAGCCTCTACTCAAACAGATAGTGAGGTTGTGAAGCCTGAAACAATTGATCACTCCACTCAAACAGAGAGCATTGAGGAGGAAGAAGAGTCTTCCCCCTCCCAGACACTAGGTGAGAGCCAGCCTCCCCAGGGAACTGACTCTACCCCTGTTGAAGGAACTGCCCCAGAGGTAGTCAGGCCTAGCCTGGCAGAGCCCCTGATGGCAGTGGACCCTTCCCAGGTTGGACCCAGTCTGGAGCAGGTAAACTGCACCTCTCTACCCTGCCTCAGTCAGCCCAGGGCTGTGGAGGTCAGGGAGGCCAGTGGTGGACCCAAAAGGGCCCCCTGTCCAAAAGAACCCCTTAATCAGCAGATTAGGATCACTGAAGCTGGTAAACCTAGCCAAGTGAAAATAGAACAGACTCCTGAGGGATCCCCCTTAAAAATAGTTAGGGAACTCCCACAGCTGGACACTGTTGGGCACAGCCAAACATGGGGCCTAAAAATCCCAGACCTGACCTGTCCCTCCAGTAAGCCAAACAGAGGGACTCAGCCCCCAGCTTTAGGTAGCCAGAGGCTGACCCTGAGAGCTCAGTGCATCTCAGCTAAAGAAAGAAAGGCACACATGATGGATGGTGATTGGAGGAAGTTGAGCCCAAAGGTAGAGGAGCCTCACTTCAGTACTCCATCCCAGCATCAGCCTTCTTCTTTCCCAAGACACACCAGAGACAGAGATTCCCTATGGTAGAGACCCTCAGATACCCTTAGGGTGAGGGGTTGCCTAGTGGACCATGACACAGGGGGAAACCAAGCCAGAGCTGGTCCTTCCTTATATGGCCACTTAGGTAATAGAGGCTTACCTGGACAAGGATAGCCTTATCTCCTTTCGTTTGGGGGGGGTTGTGTAGGAAGGTACCTCCTGACTATGAATGCCCCCAACTTTTTGCCCTGTGTTTTAGCTGGTTTTGGACATAGTCGACCTGGGATCCTGCCAATCAGGACCCCAGGCCTACTGCTCTCTCTTTAAAATGGATTCCATGCACCCTAGGTACATTTCCAATTGGTACTGGGCCACCTTATCAGACCCTGTAACTCAGGGCATAGGTGTACCCAGGGCTGCCAGGGGCTGCAGCATGTATTATGCCACCCCTGGCTGGCCTCCTAAATTTGACACAACTGGCTGCACGACAGCTGGGGCAAAGGCGTGTAACCACCCTTTGCTGTAGGTGTAGTATATCTATACCTAACCCTAAAATGGACACCCGGATTCCTATCAGTCACTCCTATGGCAGGCCTTGACAATCCTGAAGGCAGAGTGCTTGGAATCGTGTGAGATGGTGCTCTGGCATGAGCTGAGCCTGTCTGCAGCTTGCGGAACCAAGTCCTAATAGCTGTTCCAGGATATCGCATACCATATACTCTTAAGTGCATTATAATCCTCGCGGTTAAATGCTAACTTTGGTATTGCTTTATCAAAACATGTCGAGTAAGGTGTCATACGAATTGGAATACTAACCCCTCGCCAATTCTGGCGACGGGGTTAGCATTCCACCCTTCTAGAGGGACACGACATGTATGTAACTGTGAACCCCGGTTAAAGTTAACTGAAGCCTCAGCTCCACAAAATGGATGCTGCCACCACAGACACGAGTCTGACCTCCTGCTGCTGGGAGTCCTTCCAGCGAGGGAGGCCTGGACAAAGGGTTTCCTGTCCGGGGCAGTGCTAGCACCGTCCCAGACATGGTTTTGTGTATCCTGGGTAGGCAGGGCTTTTCAGGAAGGTGACTGCTGAGTGGCACCCCGGTGCTCACTACGCATAGGCCGGTCTGAACCAGTTCCAGGGGCACACCAGCCCCTGGCCTGGGGAAGTCCGGCATGGCAGAGGGGCGTAACCACCCCCCTCCTAGTCCCACCCATAGGCAGGACCTAGTCACCGGGTCAGCCCCCTTTTTTAGTATAAAGATGGGAGCGGGCCTCCTGTAAAATTAGATCATCTTTGGAATCAAGACACGACTTTCTGCGAAAGGACTTCAAGAATTCTTCCTCAAGATTCTCCCTTGTGGCTAAGGAGTAGTCACCCTGCATCCGCAGGCACCATCCTAAAGAACACTGCGGTCTGCTGCAAGTCCTTCATCACGAATCCGACGACCCAGCTCGACGAGACCCGGCTTCCCTGGCACCTCTGACCTCTACTCACCTCTACAGCAAAGCTGAGAACCGTGAGTGCGACGAGACCTCGAGGGACCGACGATCGCCAAGACTGCATGACATCTTTACAACAAGCCCACCGTGTCCTCCACGGGTGAGTGCTTTGGGGTCCGAGAAGCCCCAACCCTGCGCAGCTCCAGCACCCAAGATCAGCCTCCCTGCATCTCCACGATCGGCGTGGGGCCCTTCTGCTGTTTGCTGTGCACCGCGTTGTTTGGCTACTAGCCGGCTGGCTTGTGGCCTTCTGAACGACGCCCGACGACATCACTGCTGCTTGTCTGGTTGCTCCAGACTGGCCCTTGCTTCCTTCTTGAAGAGAGGCACCCCGGACCCTCCTGGTCCACTCCAGACGCCATTTTAGGTCCACCGCGTGGGCTTGAATTTGCCAAGGCTTTGTTGCCCAATCCTGGGCCCAGCGACGCTGACAGCTTCTATCTTCGTGGGACAGCTCGATCCTCCTTCCTGGTCGCCGACAACGCCTCCTGGTCCGTGAGATCTCCGAGCCCAGCGTCACCCACACGCCTTGTCGAGGTGGCTACCATCCGGTGCCCTCCTGGTGCCCACTGACTACTGGCTAGTAGTCTCGAACTTGGTCCCCTCTGCTTTCAGGTGTCATCTTCCATCGATCCAGGCTTGGATCCACCGAACTTTCTTCACTGGTCGCCTGCCAGCAACTTCTTTCTTCCAGGCTCCTGGTCCGTCAACGAGGATTCCTGACGTCTTTTGAGTCCTATGCAGCTGCAGCCCCTGGGCTAGGTAACTTCGGCATTTCGGTGCCCCAGCATAGCCTCACTATCCAAGGGTCAGAATCTACTTTCGTTTTCTCCCTACCAGGTCGGGTTCGCCCGAGAACACTAACTTTGCAATTTCTAGCTACCATAGACTTTGTCCCGCATCTCGCGTGAGAGTGCACACACTGCACCCGAGTCCCCTGGGTCTCCTAGAAGTAATCTAACGATTCTATAGTCAAGTCCTAGCGATTCCAAAGCCTAGTAGTACTGTACTTACCTGCTAGTAATTTCGCATTCCACTTTTCAAGTATATGGTTTTCCGTGCCCCTCGGGCATTTGTATATACTGTGCTAACTTAAGTATTTTCGTAAGAGTTTTGGTTTGTGCTTAGTACCCTGTCCTCATAAAGAGTACAGGGCTGTTGTGATCTTTAATAAATATCTGTTTATTTTCATAACACTTGTGTGGTGTCCTTTCACTTGGTGTTCAAGGGGTATATGTGGTATAACAGCTGGCTTAACACGCCCTCTCGAGTCTTTAGCCTTAGACTGCTCGTATCCACGCTACTAGGATAGCTGGTCTATAAGGTTGACTTACAACCAATCATCAATAAGGGTTGCTGGACCGATACATAGTGTTCACTAGAATAGTGACCACTGCATATCAGGCCACCTTCTCACAGGGTAGAGCTCAAAGAGGATCCATGGAGAACCTCATATGGAAGGTAAAAAGGGACAGAGGTTAAATCTTCCAGAGCCACCACTTGCTCCCTGTTGGACAGAAAGGAGCTGATCAATTTTAGAGCTGTTCCCTTAATACCAATGTTTTCAAGACGGTTGACCAAAATAGAATGGTCAACCGTGTTGAAAGCAGCCAAAAGATCAAGCGATATCAAGGCTGTCTTACCACAGTGGTGTACCAAAGGGGGTGGGGGTGGCACAAGTTTTGGAGGCGACTGCACTTTTAACCTCGTTGTCATCAGTCTCCGAGCCACATATCCCTCCCCGCTATTACCTGCGTCTGTCGCAGGGGAGCAAATACAGGGATCGCTACGGGCAGCAAAAGGTCTAGCTATTCCACTGCCTTGCCAGTTGCCACCTCCATCTACAATAACTCAAATTTATCTGTGGCCTTCACTAGACCGGACTCTGTGCAATGATTGGGTCTGAACCCATCCTGTGACATAATTGAGCAGATTGGTGATTTAAAGAAATGCCATGATCTATTGGTCAAGGCCCTTTTCAAGGATCTTGGCAGGAAAAGGGAGGTGCAGGATTGGTCTGTAACTCTTCACCTCAAAGGGATCAAGTGAAGGTTTCTTTAGAAGGGGTACGATGGACGCCTTTTTCCACATAACTAGAAAATAACCAGAGATATAAATCCTGTTCAGGAGTGGTGTAAGGTGAGCTTAAATAGTTTTTTAAAAAGTGCTTGCAAACATAAATGCTCCTGGAAACCTCAAGAAAAGAAATCAAAGTTTAAAATATTGGTTTATTGTAAATCAAAAGTTATTTCCTTAAACTTCAAATATCCATAGGACACGTCCATAGACAAAAACCTGTAAAGTAAACAACAAATCCCATGCGCAAAATGCATTACATTCCCAAAAATACATATACATTATACTTAATTACCATTAAATAAGAATCATAACACAAAATCATGTAACATACAATACTAAAACAGTGTACAAAAACCCCAAACTACACACTAGTGAAAAACACTACTATAAATAGAACTAAAAGTACAAAAAACCCACAAACAGCACTAGAACTAAACTCTAGAAATCCCCCTCTACATCCCACTTACCCTCAAAACGTTTAAAATAGTCTTACCTGTTCTGACAAACAGCAGCACCATTCTGTGAACTGAATCCTGGAAAATGAGCTATAAATGACACCAATAGACTACAAAATAGATGGTAGCTATAAAAAAATAATGGCTGCTAAATGAAACAAAAAAAAGACTATCTCCTCATAGAAATGCAATGGAAATAATTGAAATTTTTTGAATAAATGTATTAAAATAAGTAACCAATTATTAAATATGTAAAACAGGTTTCTATAAATGTTGCACAAAATACTCCTGATAACTCTATACGTATTTGAATTAGAGTATGGAGCCTCTTTAAGTGAAGTCAAAGGGCCTAATTACAATGTCGGTCAAAGTTGTCTCTGACCGACACCATTTTAGAGGAGGAACCGCCTGACCGTAGGTCAACGGTTCCGACCCCTCCATTAGGATTGGTCGCAAACTTCCATTTTTCAACGGGAACTTGTGTGGGAGGCCAAAACCGCCCGCAGGACAAGCTCTCATTGAAAAATGTAAGTTTGTAAACATCCTTGCACCGTGTCGCAGGCACCTCAAGGGATGTATAGGTGGCCCCCAGGTCCTAATGCAGAGGGCCAGGGAGGAAGGGGGCTCTGCTAGGGGCCCTCAAAGTCAGTTTAAGACAGCCAGTCCATGTCGCAAAGGCCAACATGGATTGGCTGTCGGAAACTGATATCACAATCCCGAAAAGATTAGGATTGCTTTCCGACTGGCAGACGGGCTCCTTGAGCACGTCAGAACTGCGTCAGATTCACCCGCCAGGTTAAACTCCGACCACCATCATCATAATACGGTGGTTGTACTTCAATCTTACCATGTCGGTCGGAAAGCCTCCGACCGGCGATCAGAGGCTTTCTGAGTGACATCGTAATCAGGCCCAAAGTCTTTTAAGATTAAGAACAATTCAGTAAGGTGGTGTTCCCAAGCCAACCAGCATCAACTGAACTGGAATCTAACCCTCACCATTTTAGATGACATAAGCTGGAATGAGGAGAAGATTCCTCAAGTTGTAATTTACAACCCAATCCCTTTACTGTGTTCTCTTCCCCTATTTGTGCTATGTCTCCCGCAGAACAGCTGATCCCTCTGAACTTTAGACAAAGATGCTGTTCCATAACATTCTGTTCTGGGTTTTCCACCAACAAACCTAGAATTACGGCCATCTAGGTCTTTACTATTTCCAAATTTAAGGATGTGAGTCACCCCAGTCCTAAGGCTTTATGGACTGCATAATTCACTATTGCAATCAATTCGACATCATTTTAATCTATGTAAGTCTACTCCGAACTAAGGGCATCATTAGGATGCCATCCTGACATCAAAAGGGACTGCCCACCATAAGTGCGGCGGTCCCATGGGGGTGATTAGGATGCGTCCACCACACTGGCAGGCGCAGCCTACATTTTTAACATTGCGGCAGGCGGTGCTTTCAGCATCATCCGCCGCAATGCCAAAAATGCATGTTGTGCATATGCATGCACAACGTCGCAGGCACCGCGGGGTGCCTGCCATGTTGTGCATGCACATGCAGGGGGGTACTATAGGTACCCTCCATGTGCCACCCCCACCCCCAACATCCTGGGGGCCCGCAACAGACCCCAAAATTCAAAATCCGCATGCCTTTCCATGGCGCCGCCACGGAAAGGCTGCCTCCCGCCTGCATTCTGATATGGATGTCTAGCAGACACCGCCACCATATTCAACTCTCTTCCGCCCGGTCGACTTATCGACAGGGCAGAAAAGTGGTCTTCTCATTCGTCGCGGTACCCACCGCCATACTAATATGGCAGGGGGAAATGGGTGGCGGCAGGGAAGGATGTAAGGCGGATCGCCACCAACATGCGGGCAGTGGCGATCCGCTCTACATCCTAATGGACTCCTAAGTATTCCAAATCCATCACGTAATATTATTGGCACGCTATTAACTCTTTAAGAGAAATACTTTTTTTCAGAGCCTTGAGGAAGTCATGGATGTGACGAAACAGGTGTTGGCTGCTTTCGTGTTATGTAACAATGACTGGACCACTATCTTACGATCCTGGAGACTTTAATATTTTTCTATATCTTTGTGTTTCGAAGGGCAGATTTACAAGCCCCATGCGCCGCCGGTGCATCACGTTGCGTGACACACCAGTGGCACAGCCTGCTAAAGGATATTTACAAGCACAGGTAAAGTCACCCTGCGTGACTTAACCTGTGCTTGTAAATATCGCCCCTGTTCACGCAACACTTTGCGTGCTAGAGTCGGGACATGGGTGTTGCTGTGAGTGTTCCCACGCAACACCCATGTCCACTGATGCTTTTCCAGATTTAAGAGAAATCTTAAACCTGGAAATGCGTCAGTTTGCAGCGCCACCATAGGGGGGCGAAGCCAAGCAAAACGAGGGGAAATGTTTTAATTTCTCCTCGGTTTTTTTCCTCTTTCAATGCGTGCTACATTCTACAGCACACATTGAAAGAGGAATATGCCTGCAGTGATTTCTTTTGGGCAGGAAGGGGCCCCTTCCTTCACAAAAGCAATCTCCCCATGGTGCAGGCATCCTTGCACCATGGTGCAAGGGTGCCTGCGCCGGCGCATGGCAGCTGTTTCTGCACCAGCGCTGGGGAGAGCACAGGAATGCAACATTTCATTGTAGATATGTCGCATTCCTGTGCTCTGAAAGTGGCGCAGCCAAAGGGCTTGCGGTCCCCGCTGCAGCACTTTCTTGTATATCTGCCCCCAAGTGTTTCAGTCCCTACATATCTTGTAAAAGAAAGCGTCATTTTTGATACATCTGAAATAATCATTGAATGTTTTGATAAATCATGGGGGATATGTGGGTAATTCACATTTTGCGATTCTCAAATAGCGATTTTTAAGGAATCGTTATTTGAGAATTGCAAAATGGAATGTAGGTAAAAAATCAGAATTTTTTTGCGAATCTCAAAAATTCCTTAATTATGATTAGCAAATTGCGAATCGCAATTAAGGAATGAGTGTCCCATTCATTCCTATGGGCCAAGAGGCCCATAGGAATGAATGGAGATACATTTTCAAATTGCGATTTTCCATGAGAAAATCGCAATTTGAGAATCACAATTCCAAGGGTGCCAGGGTGTCCAAAGGACATCTGTTGCACCCCTGGAATGTGCCTGTAAGTACATGTGGCGCACAGACATGCCCTAAGGGCATGTCTGTGTGCCACATGGCACTTGGAATTTAAAAAAAAAATCATTTTGAAATGAAATCGCAAAATACCATCTACTTGGAGTAGGTGGTAATTTGCGATTCCTTAAGACATATTGGCAATGTCAAAGGCACTCCTACATAGCATTTAAGGAATCGCAAAATTGCGATTCCTTAAATGCTTGAGCAAAATAAGGAATCTCAATTTTTGCGATTCCTTATTTTGATACGTGGCACCTACATACCAAAAGGCCGTTTGCCATTCGCAAATGCCAGAATTCTGCAAATTCTGGCGTTTGCGATTCGCAAACGCCTACCTACATATGCCCCAAAATCTCTTGTGTTTCCTGTGTTAAGGGCAACCTTAGCCTCACTAGTCTTGACTAAATAGTGTCACATATTTCAGTCCTAAATGTTATGAGTGCGGGGTATGCCCAGTTTTTGTACACCTGCATGAGTGTGGCTTTCTACATCTCATTGTCTCTTTTCCTCTTACACTCAGGTCCACTACAGAGCCATTGAGATATCCTGATGGGGTGAGCAGACCAGTGGACAGAAGGGGCAGTTTTACTGGAACAATTTTCAGAGTGGAGGTGCTTCCATCAATGTTATGTCACTAAAGTCTAAAGACATAGTGGTGTATAAAATCCAAAGTGTTATACAAATATTACGTGTACCAAATGAGCAACGCCCATTCAGGAGAAGACGGGCATGGGGTAGTGTGTGTTGGTTGGTGCATTGTGGGGCACAATGTTCAAATTATATGTCTGAAGTTTGGTGCAAACATTTACAGAGTACATTTGCCATTCAGGTGGGCTCTTGGAGAGGCCATTAGATTTGCATCAGACTTTCAGCTTTACTGCTTTACATATTCTCCTCTGTTAAAAACCAGTCATGCAGAGGTATTAGCGTAGATATCTCGCTTTCATGCCCCACCCTGCTGAGCCGTATATCGTCCATGATGGCATTAAATTGTCCGAAGACACTTGGTGACTGATTTACAATTACTGGCGCATCCCTGCTCCGTCACCCATGATGCGCCGCATTTACAATGCGGCGCACCAAGGGGCAAAAACGGCACAGATGCGTGACGCATCTGTGCCGTAAAGGCGGCGCCTTGCTGGAGTTGCGTCGCAAGTGCTACGCAGCTCCAGCAATGCTCTGGGGGTCCTATTCTTCCAATGCTGCGTCAAGCCTAACGCCTGCTTCAAGCAGGCGCAGGGTTTTAACGCAGCATTGGCCTAAAAGTGACTGAGTGAAATCTTGTAGATTTCACTCAGCCACTTTTAGGAGGCGTTCCTGTGCCGGAACGCCACCCCCCCTGCGCAGGAACGCCTATATGTGGTCCAGGGCTTTACGACGTGACGCATCTCCCAGATGTAAGTAACCCGGACCATGGCGCAAGATTTGCGCCGCCGCTGCAAAAGTGACGCAATGGTGGCGTAAATGAGGCGCAAGGGAATTGTAAATCTGCCCCTTGGTCTGAGTCTGCTCATGGGGGAGTTTTACCACTATTACTTCATCATGTAAAAAAGGCAGCATTACAGGAGAATGCGCCGATGACTGCGCCTCGGGGCTGCTACATTAAATTACAGATTTTCCAGACCAGTGGGTCGATTTAGCTGATTCTGTACAATCTACCCAACACCATCCCTATGTGAAATCCGGGAATAGAGGTGGATCAGGTTATTTCTTACACAGTGATGGGTTTTCTTTCTGTGCTGAAGGTAGGCTTCTCATCCTTCAATAAATGGGGGACACCCAGGATTTCAAAAAGTGATGCTGTATTTACTTCTCCAGCTGTGTCTACACCAAGGGGCAGTTTGTGCCGGCTACCTACATTAGTTACGCCATGGAATGGACCATATGGGTTTGTTCTTGCTTTACCAGGGCATACAAAGGGTAAACCTTAGCTTTCAAGGTCGAACAGATGTGAAGGGATTACCCACTCACAAAGAACTAAAGGGATCCCTTGAACCAAACAGGTAGTGTCTTTTCATTTCCTGCGTGAGCGGTGTCTAGTACTGATTTTGGAGATGGAAGGTCTTGACTGTAGTTGAGATAGGTTTGGTGAAGTCTTAAAGGGTGTGTAGATGGTAAGGCAGCCGGAAGATGCTTAGGTAATGAATTCTGAGACAAGAACTGACGAGACAAAATTGTGAAGAGTGTAGCAATGGAGGTGGACAGAGCATCCAAAGAATAAGGGTTTCCACCTTTGAGCAACTGCTGAGGAAGAGGTTGCAATGTTATGTTATGTTATGTTATGTTAAAATCACTTCTACCGCGCATGGTCACCAATCAGTTTCATGGCGCTCCTGGCGCAATGACTGGCACAGAGACGACAGACCAGGATCTGCAGGAGAGAAGAGAAGGAAGGAGGTACAATCAAGGAAGATGCGGACCCTGGAGACCAGAGGAGGAGGAGGACTCAGAGGGAAGGCTACTCAGGATAGCCGAGGAGCGGGGGGAAGAGGAGCAGTCTACCCACTGGCCTAGGGACAGTGACATAGCTTCTTCAGTGTAGAAACACAGAGAAGAGAGTTTGCTTCTCATGACTTCCTAAAATGAACCTCAATGATAAACGTAGTCTTGTTTGAGGGGGAAGCAGCACTGCACCCTGGCACATACGTAAAGAAGGAAAGAGGTCCTGCACAAATGCAAGGCGGGGACTCTGTTCCTCCACGCCAGCTCCTGAAGTAGAACCACATACTCCTCACTTCCCGAAAGACAGAGTCCTCAACTTGGCTTATGTCATTGCCCCCAAGGTTTTAGCATCCTAAGGCCCTGTCGCCGTTTTGCCACTTGGTAAGTTTCTTGAGTACCTAACTTTGGCATGCAGGAATCTGTTCTTATTAAGAAAAATCTAGTACTAATTAACATATGTGTCCCTCCAGGACCTTCAAACACCCCTGTGTTGGAGAAGGTTATGGACCTCATCCAATCCAAACCACATGAATTGCTTTTTTCCCAGAGCATATAAGGGTGTTGGTTATTTCAAAGGCCAGGATCACGCCTCAGACCTATGCAGCCTTAGGCTTACTCACAGAACACAAATGTTGGAACCTTGAAAACCCCGCATTATACAACCTTTGTTGTGATAAGCACAGTCAATTACTTTACAATAGGCCATAAAGTGGTATCTCACAGGTGAGGGTGAAGATACCTGCTAAACATACTCTGCGTAATAGAGGTTCACAATTAATAATTCACTACTTTATGAGCAGCTATAAAGTAATCCCTATGATACACAACCTCCAAGGGTTGGGTACCATGTTAATTGCCTATAAATTAATTCTACTGTGTGCTAAGTCAGTCTCTCTAATGTATGCATCTCCTATCTGAGTAAATTACAGGCACACTGATAAAATTAAAATGCATTCACATGGTGTCCAAATGTCTCCCTTTAACTACTGAAATGACAGGAAGATCTGCCCAGGTGTGGTTCTCCAAATATTTGAGCAAATTTACTGTTTATGAAGTATTAATTAGTATAGTCATACTAATTTACTTCTAAAATTAAACGAGGCACATAAACGCCCAGTGGAAAACAGAGCAATTAGAAGCTAAAGGCTATTGCCCGGATTATGAGTCAGGGAAAAGCGTTATCCTATGGAATTCTGTTCCACCTGATCATGGATGGCTTGGTGCCCGTACACCTAGTTTTCCCGGGTGCGGTAACACTAGATCCCATCTTAATGGCTGATAATTATAGATGGCCCAGGCTCAGCTCTTGCTCCTGTCTTCTTCTTGGTTTCTCCTCGTGTTCGCTGCTTTCTCCTTGCTTTTTCCCCTGTTGTTTTTTTTAATGCCTTTTCCTTGCTTTCCTCTCATTTTAAAAAAAGGAAAAAAAAGCAGTTAGCAACTCCAGCGCGTGATTTACTGCGCTTTATAAATCTTTGATTGGTTGGTTCATGATACATTTGCATCAGACCTTTGCTCCAACAGCAGTCAATCCATATCCCCTGGTCCCTGACAAATCTTATCTTTGGTAAACAGGCATTGCTTGCTCTACCTGCATAAAATGTTCTTCTGTTTCCCTTCTGTACCTTCCAAGCTCTTTTTCCCACCTTCACCCCACAGGGAACCTACTACTCCCATTAAACATCTGCTCTGACCATGTAGCACATGGAACACCATGCAGAGTTGCGATGGTAAGTCTGCACTTGGACATTTATCCCTCATTCTGAGGGGTCTAACTTGTAATAGATGGAATTCCATGCGGAGATACTGGCCAGTAAAGGTAATTCCCACCCCTGGACATTCCCGCAATGAATGCGGCCTGACTTGTAATCAGTCTAAGTCCAGCTGGAATGGCGTGGTGAACAAAAACCAATGAACCCCTTCCTCTCGGGTCTGGAGCCATCTGTCAGATTAGGTGGGTTCTCTTGGCCATTATTTTCTCATCCCTGTGGGGTGCCCTAAGGCCCTTGTTTCAGTCCTCTTCTGTTTAACATCTCTGTCATTCCCCTTGCCAAACTAATAAGGTCATTTGGATTTGCGTTGATATCATATGCTGATGACACACAAATTGTGGTGTCATTGGCGTCTGAGGATAGGGGAGTGGCGGTGAGATTTTGTGATTGTATGAAAGTGGTGGGCCACTGAATGGCGAGCAACTGTCTTAATCTGAACTCTACGAAGACTGAGGTGCTGGGGTTTGGGGTTTGGAGGCCAGCCCTCCTTCAGGAGCTGTGATTGTTGGCCATCTGAGCTTGGCTCACTTCCTCCAACTTTTAGATGTGTCTAGAATTTGGGAGTTCTAATAAACAACAAACTATCTAACATTGACCAGATCAATGCTGTGACATCAGCCGCTTTCTTCCTTCTAAAAATGATTAGGAAAATCCTTCCTTTTATACCTGGCCATCTTCAGAAAACACTTGCCACTGCTCTGGTTGTCTCTTTAGTCGGCGACTGCAACGGGCTTGTCTCAGTGCTCATGAGCAGGCTCTCAATAAGTTGCAAACCTTACAGAACGCTGCCTCCCGGGTGCTGCGCAAGAGTCCCAAATATCAGACCGTTTCAAAATATATCACTCATCTCCATTGGCTCCCTGTCAGACAGAGGGTCGCCTTTAACACCTTGAATGCTCATGACGAGCTGAGCTCGTCATGAGGCACGGCGCTCCGGTGCTCATGACGAGCTCAGCTCGTCATGGCCCGTGGAACGCTCAGGTGCGGGGAGAATTCCACTGCTGTGCTGAGCGTTCCACGGCAGCTAATGCACCTGTGACGAGCTCAGCTCGTCATATGCACAGGAGCGCCGTAGCTCATGACGAGCTCAGCTCGTCATGAGCATGCGGGCGCCGTGCGCGCCCCCCTCCCCCCCAGCACAGCGGGGGAATTACCCCCGCAGCGAAGGGCTTAACTCCATGGCTGCTAAGGCAATTCCCCTCCTGTGCTGGGAATTGCTATTTTATATTGTTTTTTGACGAGCTGGGCTCGTCATCAGTGTATGAGGAGGCTACACCATGACGAGCCCAGCTCGTCATGAGTGTCGAAGGGGTTAAAGCTTTGTGCACTGTGCTTAATGCACTGCACGGGACAGGCCCCGGCATCCTGAGGAGGAGCTTTGCTTGCTGCTCACCAAGTCGGTCTTTGCGCTCCACCTTGGCAAAATGGCTGGTAATATCCAGATTCAGATATGCGATTGGGGAGGTAAAGGTTTTGTGCTCGGAGAATAAAGCATGGAATTTCGGGCCATATTATCAAGAAAGGACGATACATTATCGCCGCTTTTATCGGCAGGAAACTGCCGCTAAAGCGTCGCTAATGGGCTTGATATTATGCCCTTGTGAATTCCCATAAAAGCCCAGGTTCACACCAGAACCTGGGCTTCTATGGGAATTCACAAGGACATATTATCAAGCCCATTATCGCCGCTTTAGCGGCAGTTTCCTACCGCTAAATCTGCGATAATGTATCGCCCTTTCTTGATAATATGGCCCTTCCTTCCTTCACACATTAAAGCCATGCCTAATCCTTTGGCTTTTAGGAAGGCGTAAAAATGACGGCTTTTCTCTACATGCTAACCTCCCTCTTTCACTTATTCCTGCATCTGTTAGCTCAGCTAGTGCCAAGACGCCCACTTGAGCATGTGAGCGCTCTATAAGAACATTTAACATAACAGTAATCTGTATTTAGACCCAGATCTCTGACTGGGGGGAGTGTTTGACACTGCTAGCGTTCCATCCGTCAATTGTTTTTATTGCATTTGACTTGTAATCAGGGCATATATGTTAACTCGGACTAAAGAAACTGAAATTGAACAACACTGCTGTACCTTTATTGATATCTTAAAAAGGAAATATGAGAAGGTTCTTGGCTCAGGTGGCAGGCACTGAAGCCCTAAGAAGGCTCGGCCCATTGGTGAAGCAAGTTGGGGACTTACCTTGTTCACATACAGAATAAATCAGGAACAATCAATTAAAATCCTGATAAAGGTCCTGCACACAATATCCTTGCTACCATGGAAGAAGTTAAAAAACTCAAACCCCTCTAACTCCTCGTGTGCGGGGACCTGAAGGTGTCGCTTAATAGTGTTCCAAAGTGCCCCTAAGGCCTGGCCCAAAGTGCTGGCAATCGCGTTTCAGGCATTTGTGAACACTGAAAAGGATGTTTAATTCTCCCAATGAACCACTGGGGTTCAAGAAGTGGTGTTGGGAATGACTGGCTGAAGCCCTCCCCAATGTTACGGGTGGATGGTCGCCAAACTTACGATGAAACATCTGCAGGTCTGGATCGAGGAGGCTGCATACTCCTGTTCCATGTGGAGACCTATTCCAATGGTGATACTCCAATGGTGTCAAAGATATTAACAGATACATATGTGTTTGGGAAAGGGTAAACATTGTATGTGACATGCCAGTTTCCCTTCTCATGTTGATTGCTCTACACTGTGGACAACAGATAAAGAGTTGGGGTTTCCATAGCGGACTGCTAGAAAACATCACAGCCCGACACACTGGCAACAGGAGGACGGTCCCCACAGGTTCAAAGAATGAACCCACAATCCGAATCATAGGGGGAAACGTGTCTCAAGCCGGGCTGTGCATTGACGCATCTTCTTCTCTGTGCATATGACAGGTTTCGGCGCATCTCTGTGTTGAAGGAGGGGGGACCCTTGAGATAATAATGTACACAGATTGCATTGTTACATTGGATGTGACACCCACAGGGCTACAAAGACAACTGAATGCTCTACCTAAGTATGCAGAAGTCACAGCCTGCTGTCAAAGACCACGCGTATGACATTTGGGTGTCTGGCTACTAATATTGACTTGTAAATTAGATAATGTGTTATTCGATAGTGCTCGATAGTGTATGTTGTTTGTCCATCCAGGCACTTGTTCCCCAAACACTGTGACATGACAGTATCCTCTGGCTTCTCAGACAATGTGACCTTGGTAGGGCTGGGCTCACTCACATTTTTTAACTCTTTGAGAGAAATTTAATCTTAAATCCTTATGCAAAACGTACAATGATCACAGTAGGGGTTATTTGGCTAGATGGTGTAGAACTACTTGACAAAGAAACCTTGGATAACCTGCAGAAATTAGAAAGGAAGGCAAGGAAATTGTATATAAGCATAGAACAAAATATATCTTTCAAGGCAAACCCACTGGAACTCCACCTGATTGGGTTCCATATCGAGGCTACGCCCAGATTGTTGTTGTTGTTTGCATGACCTCCAAATGACCTTGCTTGGGTCTCTCAGAAATCTTTTGTTTGAAGAGTTCCGACTCCCACTCTGGCGAATCACAGTTCTAACAAACTGGTCTTACTTCCACGGAAATACCTAGCACTAACTCAACCAGTTGCCTGGTCCCTCAGCGCCGCATTTGAAAACATGATTAACAAGCACTGGCGTTGCCAATAGGTCTCGCAGTAGGAAAGTTGGAGCTATTACAATTGCAAATAACAATGCCTTTTATTTTTGTTTTCATTTTAAAAACATAAAGGGCTTTGTCATTTACAAAACCAATAGCTCCAATTTTCCTACTGCGAGACCTATTGGGCACTGCACAGTGTGGGTGAAAGTGGCACTGCGTGTGTGTGAGTGGCTTTGAGTGAGTGGCGTTGCGTGGGTGAGTGGTGTTGCGTGTGTGAGTGGCGTTGCATGTGTGAGTGGCGTTGCGTGGGTGAGTGGCGTTGCGTGGGTGAGTGGCGTTGCGTGTGTGAGTGGCGTTGCATGTGTGAGTGGCGTTGCATGTGTGAGTGGCGTTGCATGTGTGAGAGTGGCGTTGCATGGGTGAGAGTGGCGTTGCATGTGTGAGAGTGGGCTTGCGTGGGTAAAAGTGGCGTTGCGTGTGTGAGTGGCGTTGCGTGTGAGAGTGGGCTTGCGTGGGTAAAAGTGGCGTTGCGTGTGTGAGTGGTGTTGTGTGTGTGAGTGGGCTTGCATGGGTGAGTGGCGTTGCGTGTGTGAGTGGCGTTGCGTGGGTGAGTGGGCTTGCGTGGGTGAGTGGCGTTGCATGGGTGTGAGTGGCGTTGCGTGGGTGAGTGGCGTTGTGTGGGTGAGTGGCGTTGGGTGGGTGAGTGGTGTTGCGTGGGTGAGTGGCGTTGCGTGGGTGAGTGGCGTTGCGTGGGTGAGTGGCGTTGCATGTGTGAGTGGCGTTGCGTGTGTGAGTAGCGTTGCGTGTGTGAGTGGCGTTGTGTGTGTGAGTGGCGTTGCGTGGGTGAGTGGGGTTGTGTGGATGAGTGACGTTGCGTGGATGAGTGGCGTTGCGGCGTGGATGAGTGGCGTTGCGTGGATGAGTGGCGTTGCGTGGATGAGTGGCCTTGCATGGATGAGTGGGGTTGCGTGGATGAGTGGGGTTGCGTGGGTGAGTTGTGTTGCGTGTGTGAGTGGTGTTGCTTGGGTGAGTGGCGTTGCTTGGGTGAGTGTGGCATTGCGTGGGTGATAGTGGGCTTACGTGGGTGTGAGTGGCGTTGCGTGTCTGAAAGTGGTGCTGTGTGGGTGAAAGTGGCACTGCGTGGGTGTGAGTGGCTTTGCGTGAGTGAGTGAGTGAGTGAGTGAGTGAGTGAGTGAGTGAGTGAGTGAGTGGCGTTGCGTGGGTGAGTGTGGTGTTGCGTGGATGATAGTGGGCTTGCGTGGGTGTGAGTGGCGTTGCGTGTCTGTAAGTGTTGCTGTGTGGGTGAAAGTGGCACAGAGCCTTTGATGTGGCCTGGCGCAGGAGAAATGCTGCTGCTGCTAATTAAATATAAAAAGTGTTTAGGGACTCACGGCTGCCGAGAGTAACAAGGCAGTGCTGGGAGGGGGGCTGCACACCAACTGAAGTGCTCTGGTTGCACGGCCTGCGGCCGGCCGTGTGAGGTGATAAGCCTTTGAAGTACACAGGCATGCTGTGACGGAGGTGTGAGAGGTCTGGCAGGGAACAGATGGCCTGGCTGTGAAGCAGGGGGCGGGGCAGCGCTGGGGAAGCCTGTGGGAGGGTGATTGATGCCTTTGATGTGGGGAGGGAGGAGAGCCTTTTGCGAGCCTGCAGGAGAAATGCTGCCGATGCGCGTGCATATTTAATCACGTGATTCACGTGAACTTAAAGAAAACCGCGGCTGAAAGCCCGTGGTTTGAAGAGGATTTCGCCGACTTGAATTCTCCCCATTTCCCATTCCTGCGGAATGGTAAAGGCGAGACCTAAAAAGTAAAGTCTGTGAAGAGGGCTTGGAACATTTTATGGCCCCTTGACATTGCAGGATAATTAGAAGCCTGACCCCTTGTTCTTCCTCATGGGAAAAAAGGCAGTTTTACCTCCAGTAAGCTTTTGGATCACATGTTAGACACTTCACTCAACCTCAAACCTGAGGCCTGGCATTACAACAGAACCTCTGGGACAAAACGTCAATGTCATTTCACATGTGCTCTGTGGTCCGCCCACTGGTAAGACATGCATGAAAGCGATTTATAAGAGCCATGTTTAAGACCCCTGCTTATCTTACGCCAAATCACTACAGCTCCTGCCACTGAAGCGGTTTTTATCACGAACATTGTATATACATGATCTAGACTTTTTTAACGTTTTTATAATACTTTTTTAGTGTTATGAATTTTATATCATTTGATGGTTTTTCGATGTATTTTTGAAGTGTTACTCTTCAGAAAATAAATGAAACAAAAATGTAAAAACCAGACATAATTTGACCAACATAATTCGGTTTAATGATTCCACCTAATTCCGGCATTGTTGTACAAAGACATGGAAAACACCAGGCCAGACATTCATTGGCATATCATGGCATTGCTTTGCACTGTTCCACGTATATGTTAAGACCCCCTATTCTAACATATGACTGGCTGCCCACAGATGGCTGTGCCAGGCCTGCTGGCAGTGTGTGGACCGCACCTCTCCATGGGGTGTTTCCACTGTCGCTGCTGCTTTGGTGATGTCTCATCCCACCACTGACACCAGGGGCAGTAGATTTCGCCCTTTGGGGCGTGGCCCTAGCTGTGAGTGCCTACAAAGAGCCCGGGTTGGTGGGGAATAAGACCCACGTCAACATGTTAACGTTTTTGACTCAAAAAGACAAGGTGGATACTGGAAGATGAAAGTGACCTCAGAGACATCCACTCTGCTGGGCACGGGGTCTGTTCTAAGGGGTGCTCTTCAGGTGGACGCGGGGGCAGCACCTTCCGAACCAGGGATTGAATGGGTCACAAACATGCCCTCAATATACTAATGATTGCTGCACTGTGTTTATCTATTGCCTTGTTATAGTTTGAAGTTGTTGGGCGTTTGCATAACATACGTTTTATATTATATGTAACGTTTATGCATTATGCATGGGAATTGCATAACCTGTAACAACACTTTAGAGTAGTGAATATACTGCTGTAGTAGGTATGTAAAAGGGATCTCTCTGGGCTGTGTTTTCACTTTTAATTTCTGGTAAACGAAAGTGCTTATTTTCCATATTTCTTCACAGTAAATGGGTCTCAACCAGCACTAAGCTTCATTTTCACTGTGGCACGTGTCTGGGTCACCTTTTATGTGCCTCTAGAAAGATTGTGTAGGCTACATTTCTTGGGAGCAGAATTTAAAACTATTACTTTCAACAGGTGGATGTCCACAAACTGCATGCAAACACTCTCACCCTGCTATATTCCTTAAAATACTGCATGGAAAATTGACCTTCAATGCAAAATGTACTTACTTTCATTACTGATTTTTTAAATGCACCTCTGCTCCCCTTCTACCTTCCCCCTGCCTCTTCGGGAAATAAATCACTCTGAATCTCATGCCTGTCTGTGTTAGGCTCTTTTGTGGAAGCCATACAATTATCTATTCATCACAGCAAGCAGCGGATTCTCCCATAGCCCCATCTAAAGATCACATCTCATTTCATTTCATTATCTTTATTTGAATATAGATATATATCCATTAAAGTACAAACAAACAACAACATATACAATATTCAGGTAAAAATATATATTCATAAAAATACAAACAGGCAGCAACATTTACAGTACAAAGATCACATCTATGCGCCTCAAAGAAACTGAGGTGAACGCATGCAATGCGCATGCAAAGTTAACGACAAAAACTATGACTGACCACTAACTTTGGGCTCCCGGGTTGCTGCTACTCACCCTAAAGTGCTTTAACACCTCCTCAGGGGTAGTAAATTCAATATGAATATAATTTAAAGATAATTTAAAATTTAAAAAACTTAGACAGAAATATCTATTTTGCCAGTACATGTATGAAAATGCTAGGGTGCCCACAGGGATTGGGGCGCATGGGTCGTCAAAGGCTAAAATCAATGTGTTTGGGGCTGGTTTATAGTTTGGTGGTGGGTTTTCTATCTCCCACTACTGTGGTGGGTTATCGTCCTCCACTAAAACTGCGGACTCAATTCTGCCATATTTAGGGGTAGATTTACAGGTAGACAGTCAAAATATCGAGTTGGAAATATCGACCTACCATAATATCGAGTCTGAAATATCGAAGGACCATAATATCGAAGGCAAGAATATCGTAGGACAGAATATCGACCCAAGGTAAGTAATATCGAAATACTTAATATCGATGTAAGTAATATCGAAGTTAGTAATATCGATAGCATATATATCGATGTTAATAATTTCGATGACACTAATATCGATATTTGTATTATTTTATAGTTTTTTATTATGTATGTGTTATATGTTTAATTTAAGTATTTAAAATAATTACTATTATATGTGTATACATTTTCTATAATAATATAGAAATTTATAAGGAAATTTGATGTTTTAGTACCGGAGTGGGTTGTGGGTTTATAGGGGAATAGGGTGGGAAGTAATTTAATTATGGTAAGTTGATTAATAATTAGTAGGATTAATTAATTAATTATAATTATTTGCTAATTAATATTGATTAATTGGGAAATAATTAATTGATTAATTGATATATATTTTCTGTAGCGGGATGTGGGTTTATAGGGGAATAGGGTGGGGAGTAATTTAATAATAATTAATTAATTAATATATGTTTTTAAATAATTTTGTACATATTTTAAATTAGTAATTAATTGGTAATTAATATAATATTAGTTAGTTAATTACATTATTAGAGTAATTTATTTATATATATAATTTTTAGTTACTGTTAATTAATTAATTGGGGAAAAATGATATTAATTATTAAATTATATTAATTACAGCTTATGTGCTAATATATTTACTTTATTGTTATTGTTAATTAATTATTAATTGCTAATTAAATAATATTATTTAACTTTGGGTTAAGGAGTATTTTTAGGGTTCAGGGTCATTTTTGGGTTTTTGGGTAAAGGGGTATTTTGAGTGTTTAGGGTCAGTTTTCAGTTTTTGGGTAAAGGGGTATTTTTAGGGTTGAGGGTCAGTTTTCAGTTTTTGGGTAAAGGGGTATTTTTAGGGTTCAGGGTCAGTTTTCAGTTCTTGGGTAAAGGGGTATTTTTAGGGTTCAGGGTCAGTTTTCAGTTTTTGGGTAAAGGGGTATTTTTAGGGTTCAGGGTCAGTTTTCAGTTTTTGGGTAAAGGGGTATTTTTAGGGTTCAGGGTCAGTTTTCAGTTCGTGGGTAAAGGGGTGGTTTTTGGGTTCAGGGTCAGTTTTCTCGACTGTTGCACTCTCTGGAGTGGGAATAGTAATTTTATCCCTACGCTATCAAACGCTTTCCCTACTGTTCCACTCTCTGGAGTAGGAATAGTAATTTTTACCCTTACGCTATCCAACGTTTTATATAATTAATTGTTAAAATATCACATGTTTATTTTATTTTTTATATGACTTACATTTTATGTATGTTATTGTTTTATGTTTGTACATGTATTAGTAAATTAGAATATATTTCATTAATTTAGAAATTAGTAAATTAATTATTAATACTTATTGTTCAGTACATATATATTATATCTTTACTGTATATATTTAATTAATGTATTATTAATATATATGTTTTATTTATTAATTTTAAACATTATTAGATACTTTTAAATATGTATATTTTATTTATTAGTGTTATATACTTACTTTTACATTTATATATATTAAAAAAAAAATCGATATTTTTAACATCGATATTTTTTACAACGATATTATTTTTTCGATATTTTTGTACTTACCATGTTGTAGATAGGATGTCGATATTTTTGCCCTCGATATTGTTGACTCGATATTCTTGTAGGTCGATATTTTTGTAGTCGAAATTCTGTCATAGATCCAGATTTACAAGCCCTTTGCGTATTTTTGCGCTGCCATTGCGTCACTCTTTGGGACGCAGAGGCGGCTTAAAAATGTGGGCCATTTACTACGTGGCGCATATAGGGAGATGTGTCACGTTGTAAAGCCCTGCGTCACATTATACCTGTGTCATGCATGCAGGGTGGGCGTTCCAACGCAAAAAAGCCTTGTAGAAGTGACGCAGTGAACTCTACGCAGTACAATAGGAATAGGCCTAAACATGCATTGCTGGAGTTGCGTCGGGCTTGCGACATGACTCCAGCAATGCGTGTCTTTTGGGGCAACAGATGCGTAAGAATTTATGTTGCATCTGTCAATCCTTGCGCCATAGTGCGCCTTATTGTCAATACGGCGCATCCATGGTCACGCAAGGCTATCGCAGGCTGGCGCAGGGAAACTGACGCATCTCTACAGATGAGTCAGTTTCTTCTTAATCTGTCCCTCAGATTTTTTCTTCCAAGGGGCAAGAGGGATTTCCACTGAAGTAGCTGAACCCACCTTTGGAATCGCAGATTGGCAGAAAACGCCCTGGTGCAAAATCCATCAATGCCGCGTGTGCTGGTGAAATTCCCAACACAAGAGGGCACTGGAAGTGCACCCGAGAAGTAGTGATAAAGTGTCAGTGTCCAGAATGCCAGTGTCCCTAACAGGCTGTGGTGTTTCTCAGCATCTTAATGAGAGAACAGTTCCTTGCATTGAGAGTCCAATGCCCCTTTCACGGTGGTCTTTCATGGAGAACTCCACCCAGGGCTTGTGGCAGACCACCACGCTCCATCCAGCCACAGGGATGCCACCAGTTCTTGCAGAGTTACAATGGCAACTGTGCAGGGCACACTCTGGATCCGAGGAGTTTCCTTTTGAGTAATTTCCGTCATGGGCTGAGCTCTAAGTAGCAGGGAGGGTGGGAGATCGGGATCTCCCACCCTCCCAGAATAATACACCATCTGACGGTGGATTATTCATTAACATGTGTCTTTGTAAAGTGCACGTGCACCCAAGGGTATCTTGGCGCTGAATAACAGATGTTAATTGTTACCCAACTCAAAAGTACTCATTTTATCGACCTCGGATGGATAAAAGGCTGAGTGGAGCCACCGGGATTTGAACCTGTGACCATGAAATCGAACATGGACCCCTAAAGTGGACGGATCACTTCACTAAGCCAGTCCACCCCACAATAGAAAGTGAGCTGAAGAACAAATATTTAACACAAGTGTTTTACAAATAGAAGAGTTTTGAGATCTTGTTTGAAGGCACCATGGCATGTGGTCATACAGAGGCCCGGAGGGAAGGGTCCCTGTTCTTGTGGCCCTTCCGGAGAGTGATTGGCTTATATATTGCTGTCCTAATGACTAGGGGTGGAGTGGACAGCCTAGAAGGAGGCAGATCCCTACGGATTGATGCTTCTAGAAGGACGGTAGGGCTGTGGCAGAGTCACTCACACGTCTGACAACAGGTTAGGCCTCTTTGCAATGCCACTCAGGTGGAGTCAGATCTCTCAGTGCTGGTAAGAGGGAGTGTGTTACGCAACTGAGCAGTGAGTCTCTTAGAAGGATGTCACACTGTTCACTGGATTGTGCAACATGCTCCATTGCCTGATTGGGAACTTGCTAACATAGACTTGCAGCTGTATTCCTGTTATTACGTTTTTATTTCTAGAGTTGATGGTACTCTTTGTCGATGCTGGAAGGTTGAAATGTGAAGTTGGCCCCGCCAGTATCTGAACCAGCAGGCTGCACACAGAGCGAGTCTGCAGAAGGCGTATTAAACCACAGAGGTGCCTCACAGACAAGGATGGGAGATGGAAATGGTTGTGGGGGGTAACCACACCGGTGCTTTTAATGGGGACAAAAGGTGGCCTAGTTTACCTGCATTTCCTGTGACTATGGAGGAGGAAGATGTGCTGACATGGGCCCAGGGACAAATACAAGCTCTATTTTTACTGCACAGGCAGCAAGTATCTACCCACAAGATCTCTGCGGTGTGTGCACACACACACACACACACGTAGACCCACCTAAACACTCTGTGCAGCCTCGTGTCTCTAGAGCACAAGAGCACTGTGGCGTGTTTGCACATACTCACACGCATATACACTCCCACACACGTAGACACAGCACAGCCTCATGTCTGGAACACAACAACACTGGCAGCATGTGCATACACACACACATTAACACTCTGCTCAGCTTCACGTCCAGAGCACATACCCAAACAGATAAACATCGACACTTGGCCCGCCTCGTCTCTTCTCTGGAGCACAAGAGCACAGATGTTTGTACACACACACACACACACACACACACACACACGTAGAGGCTCTGCACTGCCTCATTTCTGGAGCCCTGCGGCTCATGTCGTGTGAGCAGTGTGTTGCTGAGGAATGGATCACCGTTGACGTGTGGGATGTGCAGCACTTTAGCATTTATAAATATCAAACAAGGACTGCTTCTGCTCACCACTTTTGATATCCTCCCTGTAGGTCTGGTTCTGCCCACCCATTCACCCAGTGAGACCCTCTCTATCTCAACACACCAGCAGATAGATGGATAGGAATATTCTGTTGAGCCCTAAAGTTGAGGACTGAGGCGGTCGCTTGAGGTTCACTCTTCAGAGACTGTGTCTCTTGCCTTCCTCTCTCCTGCATTTCTTTGGTCCACTCATAGCAGAGCACACACTTACCCAGGCTCTCCTCATAAACAACATCTGTGCAACAAAGAGGTGTGTTGTACTCTGTTTCCTGTGAACACTGATGCAGCCACTCCGGTTCCTCTATGTCATGCGGGATGCTGGGCTGGGTTGCAGGTTGTGAATTATTATTTTTTATTTTTTATTTTGGGAGTTTTATATAGTGTTAGCTGGACCCGAGGGTATCAGAGCGCTTAACAACGTGTACAGTCAGATGCAGTTATGCGGTACAGATATTATGATAGTCCATGGAGGATCGAGCCGCGTATAGTTCAGATAGGAGCGCGGGCAAGCGTGGAGTGGGTAGGGTGACGATCCTTCTGGACGAGCGTCTAAACCGATTCTATACTTAGACAAGTCGGAGAGACCGAGAGGTTTTCTGGGTCCAATTCAAAGTTCACCGTCAAGAGAATATGGAAAGGTGGAGAGCCGTGACAGGAGCAACCTTGTAATTTATCGTTTCGCTCGAGAGCGTCAAGGAAGAGGACTCTGAGCAGGTTCTTGAATTTAGGGAGGGGGGTTCGTTCTGATGTGGGGGGGATGGAGTTCCAGATTTTAGGGGCGTTACCAACGAAAGATTTGGCTGCGGTATTTTGCTTGCGAGTTTTCAGGGGGATGAGCAATAGAGTGTTGGAGCTCCTGAGGTTCCTGGACTGGCCGTCTCTTTTGAGTTTAGCGGCTAAGTATTCCGGTTTGCCTGTGTGTGGGGCTTTATGTGTGAGGCAAGCTGTTCTAAAGTTGGCTCGAAGATCCATTGGAAGCCATTTAAGTTCCCCGAGTGCAGGAGAGATGCGGTCGAATTTCTTAGTTCCTGCCACCATTCTTGCTGCAGCATTGAAGGTTGTTTTTAGGGGTGCTAGGTGAGATTTTGCTTTTCCCGTCAGAGCTGGGATCCCATAGTCGATTCTGGAGAGCACCAGTGCCTGTGTGGCTTGTTGGAGATCTTTAGGAGGAAGGAAGGGTTTTATTTTATATAGTAGTTTCAGGTTGAGAAAGGCACTTTTGACGGATCTCGAAATGTGTTTTTTCAAGTTCAGTTTCGGGTCTAGGGTAAAACCTAGAGATTTTACCGAGTCCGCTGGGGTGAGGGTACCATTGAGGACATCGATGGCTTTCAGCCATTCTTCAATTTGGGGGTTTTCATCTCTGTTGGAGATGAGGAGTACTTCAGTTTTCTCTTGGTTGAGTTTCAGGTGGTTGATTGTGAGCCGGTATTGCACCTCCCCGAGCTCAGTGGTATTTACAGTGCTTTGAAGGCAGGGTGTTTAGTGCTGTCTTCCTCACTAGGGCTGGGCGGAATTTGCGTAGTCGCACTACTCAAAGCTCTGCAAAACGGTAAAATCTCCACAGGCACGCTGAGTTCCGCGAACACGCGGAATTGCTTGTTTCGCCTGTTCGCGATGCTTTTTTTCCTGTTCACGAACTCTGTTTGCGTGCTCGGGGGAAATATCTTTTGAACACGCATTTTGAAAGCGCGAACAAGCAAAAAATTGAGCGAAGACGCGGATCGTGGGATGTTTGGCAATTCTGCGTTCTCCGCGGAATGCGAAATTACCCAAATTCCGCGAGCGGAACGGGATTTCCTGCCCAGGCCTACTCCTTTCCTCCTACAAATAATCCCAGTCTATTATACTTTGAAATGCTGCAGTGTTCACAACAGCATCATAGATTCTGAAATGGTTTTGTCCCACATCGAGTTCCTGATCATCTACTTCTGCCAGTGACTGCAGACACTGCTCATATCCGCTCCTCGAACTCCTGAATTAAAATAATATAAAATAAACTCTTGGCACGCGATACTACACAACTAGGTTGTGCCAGGTTGTGCCCATGCTGAAGAGTGTTTCTGCCATAGATTTCCTGCACATCTCCAAGTAATGGGACTAGTACATTTCTACAACGCTCCCCCAAGCCTGCGTTCTCCTTTTTTCCTCAGGCCTTTAAATCTTATGGCAAAAACTGTGTTTTTTCCATTAATTAATTTATTAGACTGCCCTCCAATATTTTTTTCCCTATCAGCATATATCGTTGGTGGATTTCTTAATCTGATAATACGCCAAGAGTTATTATCCAGAACGTACTCAATGTTCAATTTTCTGGTAGCTGCTTCATGACATTCTGACAATACTGCAATGTTTTGTTCTGCTTGACATATTTTTTTTTTTTTGTAGAGTTTTATAGAGCGCAAACTTGACCCGCAACCGAATCGGGTATCAGAGCGCTTTACATAGCACCAGTTACGTTACATAAGGACACACATTAATTTTTGGTAGGCACGGGGAGATTAAGTGATTTGCCGAGAATCACAGGATGTTCAGCGTCTCGAGACTCGAACCCAAGGCTGTCAAGCGGCACTTTGTGGCTGAAGGTGTCAAAAAGGGGCAGAGAGGTCTAAAATGGTCAAGATGTCAGACCAAGGACCAGGAGTCAGAGTATGACTTCTGCCTGTGCATTGAGTAATTATTCCCCGATATTTAGCAGTATTAAATGTGTGCCCCACTGAAACCTGCCTGGAAATCACTGAGAAGGCCATCTTCTGGCCATGAAGGTTGACAGATGAAACACAGGATGAATGTGAGATAGGTGATTCTTTTTCACAGCAGAAGATGTTCGATAAAGAAGGGAAGGAGGTGGTCTCACCGCTCATGTGAAGGTACAAGTAATCTTATCGTTAGAGGTTTGGAAAGTTTATTTTTTTTTTTTTTGTCTGAGGCTCTCTAGTTCCGACAAGGGAATCCGTCCAGTTCCTTGCCTCTTTACAACCACTCTCTTCTCCACACTGTAGTACTTTCCCCGGGGAACTTTGTATCCTTCTGTGTGCTCAAGTTTATTTTATTTGCCACCTTAATTTGAGCTCGAAAGGATTCTTTTTAGCATGGGTTAAAGCGGGTTTCTAGCCCCTGGAGTGTCTGGCTAGTTAAGACACCTTCCTCACATCACATACCGGGTCTACGTCGATGGTTCATATTGTTTCTTTTATTTATTGAGATTTTTATGATGTATTTTTCATGTTGTATAATATTATGATTACTGCTTTTAAATTGGACTGATTATGTTATCTTATTGTATGTACTTTGTACTGCTGTATTTGTTTCATGCACTTGTTTGGCCGACTGAAATAAAATGCACTAGTTATTCAAGTCATTAAAGTTTCAGAACTCCAAGGTCCCCTGCACACGCTAGTCGTACATAGATTTAAGTTAGTACAGTAATGAGTGTAGGAAAGAAAGCAGCACTGTTCATCCACTGCTCTGTGTGATTCCAGGATTTATTGTCCTTGTCGTCAAAGCTGGCTGACGGCCATAACCCTATGAATAGGTTCTCACAATAATTAGTAGCTGCATATTCTGCATACTCGTGGGCCTCACAGAACATAGAATCTGCTTCATGAGGAAACTTTAATTACATGGAATTCTGGTTTCTGGTTCCCTTGAGACCATCTACTACTATTTACCTTCCGGCAGAAGTACAACCGACAATAAGGACCGTAATCATAGGAATTTAGCCCTGAAGAAGTCTCTGTGTACTTCAAGGTAGCGACGAAACACGTGTTGGCTAGGCTAAGACCCTGTACCAAGGAACGCACAACAAAGACAATAAATCCTGGAACCACACAAAGCAGTGGATGAACAGTGTTTCTTTTTTCCTACAATATTTGCGTACTGCCTTAGACCGCCCTCACCCCACTGGAACAACCACCGGGCGTGCAGTGTCCATAAAGTCTCAGCCTATCATAGTAAGAGTCACTCATTCTGGCTGAAGTTTAGAGCATGTGTTATATGATGAGCAACTTCAACGTCCATAGGGACACTATGAACACGTTATTCGTCAACAAACTTTCCAAGATGGAGGACTCATCCGTATCTTTCTAAAAGAGTAAAAGTTTCAACTCAACAATGAACAATGGCCGTCAAGACTTGAAAAAGAGCCACAAATAATCAGGAAAGGTCAGACAAGGAAGCTCATCTCCACTCTCTCTCCTTGGAAAACATTGAACACGCAAAAGAAATGCTCGGCCAGTTCTTGTGAAACATTGAGTGTTCTTACAACACCACCGCTCAGAAAGCTGCGTCCGCAGCCTGTATTCAGCTCCTTGATCATATTTTCACCATTATTTCCTCAAAATATATACATTTATTTTACTATTGACTATTACTTTACACCATTTGATTATTCCTATCAGACTCAGGCAGTAGATTTATAAACACCTGTACTTAGATTAAGCATCATTAAAAGAACATTTTGTAAGGCATATCTGGAGTCGGCCATTTTGATGCCAAAAATGGCAACTAACCGTGAGCATGCATCCAATGCACTAAACTAGAAACAACTGCTGTGTATTCCGAGAGCCCCCGGAGTATAGTCTCTGCTGCCCACTTTCAAAGTCCCCAGGATCTGATTGGCCTTTAGGGCAAGCGAGCGGTGCCAGGTGAACCAGATTGACAGGTCAGTGTGTGGCTAGTTTTGAGTGGTAGTGGGCTGGTTTGTAGAAGTATCTGGCCCTGGTTTTAGATAATGGCTAGGAAGCAGTGGCAGGTATCACTGTACTGGCAACGGGAGGTTGCAGTGGGTAGCCAGGATGTGGCTATCTTACGTGGTAAGCAAGGAGCGTCATTATCTCATACCTGGTGCCCAGCGGCAGGCGGCGCAGTTCATATGTGAAAATAAATCCCCTGCCGCCAGTCAGAGCGCGATTGCTGACACATGGCTTACCCAAGTTCCCCAAATCCGTCCTGCTTAGTTCTGAGAGCACTGAATGTGTGAATGAACACTCACTGCTAAATCCAAACTGAAGCTCCAGCAGCACCGTATTGGCTGGATGTGGATGGGTGGGGCTTGTGGGAAAGAGGGCTGTAATCATTTGCCTGTGAGGCAAGAAGTCTGCAGAAGTATGAGGGGAGAAATGCTGACCGCCCGACTGGTTCTGTCATGCGTTGATGTATGGTGTGCCAGATACAGCGGAAGAGGAGCTGTTGAGCTGAACATACAAACAAGGTAATCTTTGATGTGTTTTTTTTGTTCTACCTACCCATAGTGTTTAAATGATAAAACAAACTCTAGTGTTTAGTGGAAAAGAACTATGCTATTTCACAATTGTTTTCTCACCTTCTTTGCCTCAATAACCTCTGCACTGGAGTCCCTCACAGGTCAATATCCACACACAAGAGAGCAGAGAGCCATCCCATGGAACATAACAGCATCATGGCTGCACCGAACCCCACCCTTGGCCTCCCTAAAAAATGAAGAGGAGTCTTCAAAATAACCTGCTTCATCCACAAAGTTTTAAATGACTAATCTCCAAACTCCAAGTCAAAATTGTCCCTTATCTTCCAACCTGATGGCTCACTCTTCAGATCTTAACTTAATATCTGCCTAACTTGTAACAAGATATTCAGAGGGATGACCTTTCAGGGCCATGGTTCATCCTCATGGAGGTCTCTCCCTCTGTTCCTACACATGAGATCTGACCTCCTCAGATTCAGGTGAGAGCGAAAATCCCATTTCTTCGAGAACACTTTTGCCAAGCTAACGCCATGCATGCCTGTGTTCTCCTTTTTACTCAGGCCTTTTACTCATATGCCGAAAACATGTATCCCCCCCCCCCCAGATGGATAAAGGTCTTAAGAGGTGCGACAGCTCCTGACACTCCAGTTGTTCCAACCACCACCTGTAACGTGTGCAATGTTTCCTAAAGATCAAAGCACCTGATCCAGCAGGCCAAAGGAAATTCTGTCTCATATGTACAACTCTACACCACGATACTCATTATTATTTATAATTTCATCACTAGGCCCATAGATGTCTGAGACGTGATTTGACCAACTGAATCATTTGACCTAATTAATCAAACTCGTGAATACCATTTAATTAAGTCAAAACCATTGGCAATGGATTAACTAATGGTAACTTAAAGAAACAAACAAGACCTGCTTGTCATTTCAAAATCTATTTTATTAACTTTATTTATTGAGCAAAGAGCATTTTTAAGAACTTAAATCTTTATTAGTATTTAATTCAGCAGCATTATTTATTAGAAAGGTACATTAGACTGTCAGTTCAAACCAAAACAGCATGAGAATTGCTTGAAACTTAATAAAACTAATTCCCTAAACCCTATTTCCCTAACTTAACTAAAGAAACCTGAAAGGAAAAACATAAGTTAGAAAAGATCTTACGTGGGTCAAAAATCCGGCAGCAACTCCTGAGCACAGGAACGAGTCGACAGGGCTCTTTCCAAGGGGGCAATTTTTATACCTTTTCTCTATCTAAAACTAACTAAAAGAATACAAATATCCGTGAAACACGAAGCACGATTGGTCAAGAAATGTCATCCGATGAAGCCATTTGCCTTTCGCATAGCAAAAAATCACGTTTCCTCAAGAGCGGCATTGTTCATAGACTAAGAGTGTCACAGGCTCTTCCGTGATTCGCAACATTAGGTAAAGTTAACCAATACTTCCTCCGTTGAAGCCTTTTTGCCGCTGCACATCCTGTCCTTGACCATGAAAGCTGAATCAAATGTTTATTCAGTACTTCCACAAAGCTTTGCTTTTACGAACGATTTTTCAAAGAATCATTGCAGAAAATATTTTTCTTTTCAAACACTGCTGTGCAAGGCCCAACTTTGACATGACTTCGGGCATCCATTTTAGAAATAGGCCACAGGCCTCTGTTAGCATGAGTCTAGTATGCAAGTAAACACAAG